>NC_136813.1:119573793-120048153 GCF_951394365.1 Tetrao urogallus | reverse complement strand
AGAGTAACGTGAGAATCTTTCTATTAAATTGACGAATATTAACTTGCCTCTGCATCCTTTCTTCAGTATCGTAAACCTTACACAGAAGAGCTGATGCTTTTCATTACCATTGGCATAGTCAGCAGATCTGAGGAAAATAATGCTGTCAAGGAACTGATCCGGGAGAGATTGCAAATCTGCTGGGGGAAAAAAATACCAAGATGTAAGTGAAGCTCTACGTGCTATAGAATTATAGAATCCTTAGAGTTGAAGGGGATCTTCAAAGGTCATCTAGTCCAGCTCCCCTGCAATGAACAGGGACATCCACAGCTAGATTATGTTTCCCAGGACCTTATATCCAGACTCACCTTTTGAAAGTCTCCAGGGACAGGGCATCAACCACGTCTCTGGGCAACCAATTCCCCTCACCATCCTCACTGTCATAGATTTTTTTCTTGCATCTAATCTAAATCTACTCTCTTTAAGCTTGAAGCCATTTCTACTTGTTCTATCACCACAGACTCTGCTGAAGAGTTTGTTCCTTCTTTAGATAACTCCTCTCTAGACATTGGAAGGCTGCTATCAGTTTACCTCAGAGCTTTCTTTTCTCCAGGCTGAATCATAAAATCAACAGAGTTGGTGAAGACCTACAGGATCATCCAGTCCAACCATCCACCTATCACCAATAGTTCTCACTTAAACCACATACAATGGAGTGCTTAAAAATGTCCCTTGAACACCACCAGGATTGGTGATTCCACCACCTCCCTGGGTAGCCTACTCCAGCATTTGACCAGTCTTTCAGAAAAGTATTTCCTAAAGTCCAGTCTGAATCTCTCCTGGTGCAACTTGAGGCCGTTCCCTCTAGTTCTATCACCAGTTACACAAGAGAAGAGGCTGACGCCCAGCTCACTACAACCTCCTTCAGGTAGTTATAGAGAGCAGTAAGGTCTCCCCTGAGCCTCCTCTTTTCCAGACTGTGCAATCCCATCTCCCTCAGCCACTCATGTTCATAAGACTTGTGCTCCAGACCCCTCACCAGTTTCTCTGCCCTTCTCTGAACACGCTCCAGGGCCTCAATGTCTTTCTTATATTGAGGGGCCCAAAACTGAACACAGTACTCACGGTGTAGCCTCACCAGTGCTGAATATAGAGGAATGATCACTTCCCTGCTCCTGCTGGCAGCAAAATTTCTTGGCCATCTCGGCCAACTGAGCACACTGCTGGCTCATGTTCAGCGAAGAATCAACCAATATGCACTCTTGGGGAACATCACTCATGACTGGTAGCCAGCTGGATTTAACTTGGTTCACCACTAAGTCTTTTCTGTGCTTTCTGTTCTGCTTGGAATTTGAATCTTGATAACTGCTGAACTTCTAATCATGTTCTATTAGAGAGAAATTAATATTGGTAGAACTCAGTTTTCTTTCTTATCAGATTCAGAAGCTTCCCATTAAAATCAATTGGAACATCCCTGAAATTCAATAAGATTTGTATAGCAACTAGGGTGAAATAAGGGCATGTATACAACTAGTCAGTATGGATCAGTTAATAGGCATGCACTTGTACCTGATTTTTTTTTGAACAATGTGCTTATAACTTTATATAAACATAATTGTATAAGTAAGGCAGAAATGACATTTGCCTCAGCTAGGCTGACACATTAAGTACAACTAAACCCATACTATGCTAAGTGGACACAGTGTTCTGTACACTGAGAGCCTCTCCACTTGTTGCTAGGTACAGTTTTATCAAACAGCGTTTCAAGGTACATTTGAATCTGAGGATCAGGATGTCTCAGGAGCAGAGGCAAGCGAACTATGCATTCAGAGCAGCACAGAGTGTTATGAATTTTGTTTAACATACCCACACACACACAGGCATCCATTTTAGATAATCCCAGTAAGTGTCAAGCAGAAACTCCCTAAGTAAGTGCACTGTAACTTATGGACACTTGAGAGATGGCAAACTCCCGAAAAGCAGAGAGAAGGAGCATGCTGGCAGTGGATCCTATAGGTAGGGCCAGCAGAGCATCCCCTGCCAGCCTCTCTCCCATTTTTATTCTCCCCAGGATCTGCAGGGCTTTTATCACTTGCACATAGTACCCGCATGGCCAACGCATGATACAGAGCCCAAGTGGGACATCTGCTTGCAAAACAAGGTTCCCGACACATCGAGGTAGTCTGAAACTGCCGTGCACAAAGACAGCCAGGTAGTAGCACTCCCTCTCCTCTGCCCGTCCTGGGAAAGCCCCCCCCCTCCTTCCCCCTGGCCCCCGGAGCCCCGGGGCTGCGGCAGGTGCAGGCAGCAAGAGACATTGAGCCTGGGCGTGGACAAGGGAGGGGAGAAGGCCGGGCTGGAGGGGCTGGAGACAGTAGGCGGGCAGGGACTTGACGGGGCAGTACTTAAGGAGTGGTGCGTGCTAAAGCTGTTCTTTGTGTACTTGTCCTTACGTCTACTCGTTGCTATCCCTCAGCAGGATGCCTGTCAAAGGAGGCACTAAGTGCATCAAATATTTGCTCTTTGGCTTCAACTTCATATTCTGGGTAAGAGACCCGTGCCTGGATTCGGGAGGGGACCCTCTCTAGCGCTTCCCCGACGGGACCTCCCCCGGGAGGGAAGCTGAGATCTGCTCTGACCGCGCGGAGTGGGAGCGGCAGCGGTTGTTGCAGTTTGCTTGTTTTGGGATTTGTTTCTTCCTAATTCTTTTTCCCCTGCCCATAGAGGAGACACGCTGTGCTCTCTCCTCTGTCCCGTCGAAGCTTCTACGGGTGGGGAGCGTCTGCCCCGCCCTCGTCGAGCCGGTATTACAGGGCTCCTGGAGTACGGGCCACAGCCGCGCTGCTCTCCCTGGAGCCCGTCCTGATTCGCCGGTTTAGAAACGGCCGGAAGCGTTCACGAGAGCCCTGCAACTAAGTGCTGAGGAAGGGTTGGGGCCGTCCGTGCTCGGGAGCGGGGCACAGTCGGGTGCGGCCTTCAGAGATTTCTTGTGCTGTCAGGAGGAGCCTGAGTAGAACTCACAGCTAGCTCATGTTTTCTTTTTAGTTGTGGGTTTTTTTTTTGTTTTGTTTTGTTTTTGTTTGTTTTTTTTTTTTGTTGGTTTTTTTTTTTTTTTTTTTTTAGAGCTATAGTTGGAAGAGACAGGCTGCATATCCTACTTGTGTTACTGTGTGATGCAGCTGGATGGGAAGGCAGCTTTCCCAACACTGTGTACCATGAAGCTGCTCTTCTTGGCAGTATGGAGGCTGTTTTGGTGTGCAGACTATTGGGGGTACTGAATTAAATCCTTGCAAGGTAGCATTTGAAGTCACTGTTGTCTTATGCATTAACTTTTCTTGGTGGGACCCCTGGGTAAAGCCAGAGCTTCTGCATCAGATCTTTGAGGCAGTGCCTCCTAAAGAAAAGCCTAAATGATTCAATATGTAGTAGCATAGAACAAGTAGGAGTTGTATCTCTAGCATGGCTTTGGGTACAAATACCTCATGTGTACAGCAGTATTGAGAAGCATGACGTACCTTATGTTCAAGCTGCTGAAAGGACATCTGAATTTATTGGTATTTGCCTTCTGGGAAAAGTATAGAGGAAACACAGTGTGACTTCCTGTGTGCTGGATGTATAAGTGTGAGGGTAAAGGGAATTTGTTTGAGAAGCAATTCTTCCTTATTTCAAATAAAAAACAAATTTTCTCTGCTGTCTGCTGCTGCAGAGAACTGCATGTGTGACATTTTTATGCTTATCACCCTCTGAAGAGGAGAAAATAAATTAGAATTTTATAAAGAAAGCAATTCTATGATCAACTGTAGAACTACACATGGAATAGCTATAGATCCAGTGTTAATGCCATAATAGTTCTGATCTCTTAAAAACAGGTTTCAGTACAGCTTAAAACAAAGAGTTCAGAGGCTGCAATTAAGGGAAATCAAGGGAATTTATGCAGAAGAAGGTTATAGTGGCAAGATAAAGAAAATCCTATCCTGTTTAGGATAGTGAGGAGGGAGTTTAGTTTGGAGGCATATAATTGCTAAAATAGGAGCTGAACTGCATATTAGCTGAAGCCTCTGAATCAGTGAGCTGCTAAACTTCCTGTTGAGTCATGAAAAAAGGTTGATGCCTTCTTTGTCTAGTGCAGCCCTGCTGAGAAATACCTGGGAGTATTAGTAGATGGAAAGCTGGGTATGCATTAGCAATGTACCCTTGGCTACACTTCTTTTGATGCAGACAGTAGATCAATGGAGATGATCCTGCCCGTCTACTCTGTGCTGGAGTAATGCATCCAGATGTGGAGTTCTCAGTACAGGAGTGGTGGGTGAAGGAAATGCTTCTGGCCTGCAGAATCATGTGCTGATACTGCATATGCCTAGGGAACTCTTGCAGTGAAGCATCTGCAACCCTAAAAGGCAGAATGGCCTTTCCAAGGGTAATAATGATCCAAATATGGGAAAAGGATGGGTAAAGGTCCTGTAAGAGAAGAATTTGAGGGAGATCTTAGAATGGCTTGAGTTGGGAGGGATCTTAAAGATCATCTAGTTCCAACACTTCCTACTGTAGGCAACTCTGCCACCTACAAGATTATGCATCCCAGGGCTCCATCCAATTTGGCCTTGAGTACCTCCTGGGATGGGGCATTCGTGACTTCTCTAGGCAACATTTAAGAAAGTCTTTCCATAGTCGTCTTATCTTTCTGGAGGTGAAAAATCGAACTGTGCATAAATAAGTGCCATTTTTATACCAAACCTGGAAGTCTGATCAACGGTTTGGCTGTGAGACACAGAGGATGGAAGGAATGCCCGTTATAGGGACCTCAACAGACACAAAGTGTGGGCCTAGGTAAACCTAATGAGGTTCAACACAGCAAAGTGCAGAGTTTTGCACTTGGGACTGAGGAATCCCAGGCATCCATACAGACTGGAAGGAGCAGTCCTTCCAGACAGCAGCCCTGCAGAAGAGGACCCGGGGGTCCTGATGGATGAAAAACTTAACATGAGCCAGCAGTGTGCTCTTGCAGCTCAGAAAGCAAATGGTATCCTGGGCTCCATCAGAAGAGGGTTGGCCAACAGGAACAGGGAATTGACTGTTCCTCTCTACTCCACCCTTGCGAGGCCCCATCTGGACTACTGTGTCCAAGTGTGGAGCCCCCAGTACCAGAAAGACAGAACTGTTAGAGAGGGTCCAGAGGAGAGCCACAAAGATGATCAGGGGACTGGAGCACCTCCCCTATGAGCACAGGCTGAGGGAGCTGGGCTTGTTCAGCCTGGAGAAAAGAAGGCTGCAGGGTAACCTCATTGCAGCCTTTCAATACCTAAAGGGAGCCTACAAATAAGAGGGGAATCAAGTCTTTGAAAGCGTTGATACTGCAGGACAAGGGGAAATGGTTTTAAGTTGAGGGAGAGGTTGGGTTGATTTAGGTTGGATGTCAGGGGGAAATTCTTTACAGAGAGAGTGGTGAGGTACTGGAACAGGCTGCCCAGAGAGATTGTGGATGCCCCATCCCTGGAGGTGTTCAAGGCCAGGTTGGATGGAGCCGTGGGCAGCCTGGTCTAGTATTGGCAGCCTTGCTGTGGCAGGGGGGTTGCAGATTCATGATTCTTGAGGTCCCTTCCAAGCTGGGCCATTCTGTGATCCCCAAGAGGAGTGAAAAAAACCTTTGCTTTATTCTACATAGCCCAAAGTTCTGGCATTCTGTTGTCCAAGAGCTACTAAACATTGTCCGCATTGCTATAGTTAGAGCCAGTGTGCCTCCTGAACCAGCATAAAGTGCAGATTGCTTGAAGTGTGATGAAGTTCATATTTATTTTTAAAACAGTTGTCCTCAAAAGGACAAGTGAAGAATTTAAATGGCCTGCAACAAATGTACAGATATGTACAAACGGTATATTAAGTGACATATTATCTCTCTTCAAAAGAGATTTGAGAGAGAACAAGAGGAGACAATAAAGGTGTCAGGGGTTACTAAGACCAGAAGTGGGAAACAGAGTTGAAGCTGTTTTCCAAGAAGATAAATGTCCATAAATGCTGGCAAGCCAAATAAAAATGCAGTAAGGCAAGCTGGAATTGAGCTTTACAGTAACTTGCAAAAAAAAAAAAAAAAAAAAATCCAAATAATATACTCCCTCTTTAGAGGCACTAGGACCAGGAGGCCTTCCAGAGTCCTTAAATGCAGTAGCCAATCCAAGTGTAAGCGGGTTAGTAGGAAGATACTGCAAAACTTGACTTTGCTTGGCATGTTTGAGGAACACGTGGGATGTCCTGTGGAATAACCTGTCCGTGACACCATATCCATCTTGGGATTAATCTCCTGATGGAAGAGTAGTGAAATAACAATAAAAAATGCTGACTAAAAACTTGCCAGAGTCATAACAGTTATTTCAGAACTGTAAATAAATGTGCTGTGCTTAGGTAAAACCTCTGGCTTACTGCTCACCTTAGGGACAGGGAACTGGAGTGCAGTAGACATTATTTACAGCTCCTATAAAAATAGAATAGTGGCATATATGGTGCCTCTGGAATAGACTGAGAAGATTCTCTTTATAAAAAGTTGGTGTACAGATGGAGATGTGATGTTATGCAACAAAGAATGGCTACTGTAAGGAATTTAAGATGCAGTTTGCTTTGAAGCCTTCAAAAGCCTGAATGCTGGAGGAGGAGTGAACGCTTATTACTACTAGTTTACTTTTTGTATGTCCCCTAGAAGTTTAAGGGCTCTTTGGGGATGCTAAGCAGTCCTGGAGTGACTTACCAGCATGATGCCTATTGACAAGAACTGTCAGAAGGAGGATCTGGGGAACTTACAAGCCTGTAAGCATGATTTCGGTATTGGATAAGGTCATGAAGCAGATTGTTATGTGTGTTCCCATGGCAAGTGCAGACAACTGGGGAATTTGGTCATGGATTTGTGAAAGACAGATCCTGCTTGACCAACCGGATCTCCTTCTGTGACCAGGTAACCAACCTAGCAGATGAGGGAAAGGTTGTAGATTTATTCTACCTAGACTTTAGTAAAGCTTTTGACTGTCGCCCACAGCATTCCCTTGGAGAAGCTGTCTGCCTGTGGATTGGATAAGTGTACTCTTTGCTGTTTAAGAAAAAATAAAAAATAAAAATACCAGCTGAGCCCAGAATGGGATGGAGTTAAGTCCAGTTGGTATCTGGTCACTAGTAGTGTTCCCCAAAGATCAGTACTGGGGCTAGTCCTCCTTATTGATGATCTGGATAAGGGGATTGAGTGCACCTTCAGTAAGATTGCAAATGGCACCAAGATGGGAGGAAGTGTTTATATCTGGGGTAGGAAGGCCCTATGGAGGTGTCTGAATAGGCTGTATTGATAGTCTGAGGTCAGTTGCTTCAACTAGACCAAGTTCTGGGTCCTGCACTTCAATCACAACAACACAGTGCTGCAGAGTGTTGGGGAAGCTGCATGGAGAAAAAAATATGAGAGTGCTACTCAACAGGTGGCTGAACATGAGTCACCACTGGGCCCAGGTTGTCAACAAGGTCAATGGCATTGTAGCTTGTGTTAAACACAGCACAATTAGTAAAACTGGGGAGGTGATGTCTGTCTATACTCAGCACTGGTGAGGCTGTGAATCTAGTACTGCATTCAGTTTTGGGCCCCTCACTACAAGAAAGACATTGAGACCCAGGAGCTTGCCCAAAGAACGGCAACAAAGCTGGTAAAGGGTGTGGAGCACAAGTCTTAAGAGAAGAGATTGTTTGTTCTGGAGAAGAAGAGGATCAGGGAAGGCCTCTTTGCTTTCTACAACTATCTAACTATCTGAAAGAAGGTTGTAACGTCATGGGAGTGGGCCACTTCCCAAGTTACTAGTGATAGGATGATTGGTAATACACCAGTGAAGATTCAAGTTCAGTATTTGGAGAAATTTCTCAAATGTGGTGAGATTGGAACAGGCTGCCCAAGTAAGTGGTAGAGTCACCATCCCTGGAAGAAAAGGGTAGATGTGGCACTCAAGGACATGATTTAGTGGATGTGGTGGTGATGGGCTGACTGTTGGATTACATCATCTTGGAGGTCTTTCCAACCTTAATGATTCTATTATTCTTTTCCAGTAGAGCTATCTCCATCTTTGCATAGCCTCTACTGCTCAACATGTGAATTGGGAGATCAGTCTGGGGAAATAACACTGCCTGCCCTGCTTTGTTCTGATGCCCTTCCCAGAAAGCACACACATGGGATACTCAGCTAGATTCTGAGCATAGCCAATTTGATAACTTTTATTTCTTCTTTTTTTTCTTGCTGTTTTGATCAATGTACTCCTACCTGGACTTGCACACTGCTATTTTGTCATAATGCTATCAACACAGGCTGTATCATACTTAGTAATAAAAACCATACCGGTTACTTTTTTTTTTTTTTTTAAGTTCGAAATGGTGTGGGGAAGGGAGATGTAGAGGTTTGTAAACAACTAATAGATTTTCACAGCTTGAGTCTGGCAAGAAAATGGTGGAAACTTCCCATAACGTGCCTTAAACCTGAGTGGTGTTCACTTTGCTCTGAACAACCTTAGTCTGAGCGTATGCCTGATTACCTCAATCTGTGTTATGAATCATTGTTCCCACTGAGCTTCCATAGCTTGCTGGGCTGACATGGGCTAGGTGGCAAATAAATGTGAGACAGCTCCTAGTGCGACTGTGTGTACGGTCTTGCACCTGCATGCCATCCCACTGGCTTTCCCTTCCTGAACAGAAGTCAGGGCTTACATCATTAACCTTAAATGCCTGTTTTTTCCCTGGTGAATTTCCTGGCATACAAAGATGTCTTCTGCTAATGTTTACAACTTAATGTGTTTATAACCATGGAAGTTTTACAGCATATGCTCAGAGTTCATGCAGTCTTTGCAAGGATTCACTTTCTTGCTCCTTTCTACAACAGGGCAACTGTCCTGACCAGGTTTTCTACTTGGAATCTTTCAGTTATAAACAAGTCCTTTACTCTAGGAGAGCTCCTTTTAAAGCAAGATTAGTTGGATCAGGCTTGGAGAGCTCTTCTTTGATAATTTGGAGTTTAACTGTGACTTTATTCTGGGCCACAATCCTGCTGTTTATATTGCTCTTGAGACAGTCAGATCAGTGTTCTGATTTTGCTGTTCAAAGAAAATGTAAAGGAACTGCTGAATCACTGCCTGAATCTCTGATTAATCACCTGAGGCAAGCAATGAGTCAGCCATAGGAGCACAGGTGAAGGCAATTCAGCTGTGATGCCAGAAGGCACAGAGCCTGGCTCCACCTCTCCTAGACCCATTTAAGAGCTGACTACCAGTGGGGAAGAATCTCTTTTGGAGATCCACTCCACTGGAGTTTTCCACATGAGCCCAGGATACAGGTGAGCGTACCTATCATTTGTTTCCTGCTTTGGTGTAACAACTACATAGCCGAACTCTCTGCTATACCATAACATCTGTATATTCGTTAATTGTACACCAGGTGACACCAGGTATGCAAAATATACTAACTTTACATTGTGTCCTTCCTATGGAATTTCTTTAAATGGTTCAAGGGGGAGGACGTTATGCCCCCCTAGATAAAATGATTCCACAGCAGATCCCAGGATTTGTGGGATCTCCCTATTATGAATTAGCAGTTAACATTGAAAAATGGGGTCCCTTACATGTTGTGACTTAGCAAAGATATACTAATGATGAAAGAAAGACAATTGCTGCTTCCATGATGGCATGGTCGCTATTAAATGCTTTAAATCATGCAGAAATGAGGAATAATACTTTAGAGAATGAAAACCAACTTTTGAAAGACCATATCGAAAAGTTAGAGCAAGAACTTGGCGTACTAAAAGGGAAGAAACCAATTCTGTATCTTCTATTAGGTCAAGTTCATAACATTCCAATAGACGATGACCAGACTCCTGAATCAATAGACTTAACTGATCAGGAAAATAAAAAATCTAAATTAAATCTCAAATCTGATTTTGACAGATCCACTAGAAGTCTGTCCTGTCATAACTTAGAAAACAAAAAAATGTACGGGACAGACTAGCAGGGGTACTACCTGATCAGTGGCCTCCTGCCCAGACTCACTTGCACATAACAGCTGTATGCAGCAACAGAATTGATGGATTTAGTACAGTAATTTTGGCAGAAGCCTAGAGAAAGTGTGCCAGCCTGGTTATTAAGACTGTGGGATTCTGGAGCAGAAAGTATTATGGTGAATGGCCTGGAAATAGCCAAGTTGGCCACCATAACTATCCATCCTGCTCTCATGCAGAGGTTATATGTGGGTAACAAATATCCTAATGAAAATCATTCTAAAATAGAATGGTTAATGGTGGCCTGCTGTATGGTAGGGCCAAATAAATCTGGTATACCTCTACATACAGGGATGTGGTCCTCCATGGAGAATTTTCAAAATCATATCTGTGAACTAGGCATAAGGGAAGCAATTTATGAAGACACATTTGATGGCCTTGATATGGTCAAATTTTCAGCAGGAATGAGAAACTTAATTCTACAGCAAGCTCCCTCTCATTTATATGGTACTTGTAAAATCAATGAAAATTAAGATGTTATAATTACAAAATAAACAAGACAGTTAGGCAAAGCAGATTGTGATAACAAAAAGAGAATAGATAGAAAGCTTACCCCTATCCTGGGCTCACTTACAAAACTCCAGCAGAGCAGATCTCTAGAAGAGATCCTTCCCTACTGGTAGCCAGCTCTTAAATAGTTCTAGGAGAGGTGGAGCTAGACTCCACCCCTTCCAGCAGCACAGGTGAATTGCCTTCACCTGTGCTCCTCTGGCTGACTCATTGCTCGCCTCAGGTGATCAATCCATTCAGGCCGTGACTTAGCAGTTCCCATACAGTACTTTAATCTCTACATCAAATCCCCTGTGGCCTCAGAAGCAGTAGTCCAGCAGGCTGCCCAGTTAGTGGCTGACCTAGGAGAAACAGAACGCCTGCAGACCATGCACAACGTTTAGACATTAGAAGAAGCCGAGGTCCTGCTGGTGACTAAAACCAAGATGCTGGCTACTTGAGCTCCTTGATTGGGACCCATAAGGGTTTCCTGAAAACAAATGTTTAATGATTTAATTTGGGTTGGGGTCCAATTTGCTAAGATTGGCCGCCAGCCCAACCGTGTCCTTCTCCAGCTTTGAAGACAACTAAAGGATAATCAAAAATTTCAGAGCTACCCTAAGAAACCAAGGGTAAGGGTTATAGAGAAAATACCAATAACAACATGGAGCCTAGAAAATTTCATTGTTCATAGTAGGAAAAAAAAAAAGCTGCCTCAGGTGTCTCAGGCCATGATGCCTGAGCCACCGGAAGCAAAAGAATTGGCCCTAGCACAATTCATGGCGTGACGAGGGATGTTAGTCTCCCTAGGGCCTCCAGATGGGACCAGAGGCCCTATGTAGAATTAACTATTTGTTGGTCCTGAAAAAATATTCAGAGTTATGGCATTAGTGGACACTGGAGCAGAAACATCAACTATCTACGGAGATACAACCAAATTTGATGGAGACAGAGTGACGATTGGTGGTTTTGGGGGACAGACTATTCCTGTCACCCAAACGTGGTTAAAATTGGGGGTTGGGCGTCTCCTGCCTCAGGAGTATAAGGTGTCTATTGCCCCAGTTCAGGAATACATCTTGAGAATAGATATTCTATGGGGTGTGGCCCTCCAGACAACTGTGGGAAAGTTCAGACTTTGACAGAGTTGTATCAGTATCCAGGAGGTGCAGGCAATATTAAGAGGCCATGTGAAACATGGGCCTATTTACCTGCTGAAACTGCGCCGGATTACTAAAGTATGACAGTATAGATTCCTGGGTGGGCAAGATGAAAGATCGAAAATGGTGCAGGAATTAGAAAAAGTGGGCATTATAAGACCTGCACACAGCCCATATAACTCCCCCTTATGGCCAGTGCGTAAGTTGGATGGCACGTGGAGAATGACAGTGGATTACAGAGAATTAAATAAGGTCACGCTGCCTATTCATGTGGCTGTACCCAATATTGCCTACCTATTAGACACATTGAGTAGAGAGATAAAAACCTATCATTGTGTCCTAGATTCTGCAAATGCATTCTTCAGTATCCAAATGGCTGAGGAATCACAAGATCAGTTTGCATTTACATGGGGAGGCAGGCAGTGGACCTTTCAGGTCCTGCCACAGGGGTACGTGCATTCACCAACATATTGTCACAACCTAGTGGCGCATGACCTGGCTGATTGGAAAAAACCTGATTATGTTAACTTATATCATTATATTGATGATCTCCTGCTGACATCTGACTCACTGGAGGCAATAGGGCAGGCGGCAGATTCATCAACCGCCTATTTACAACAGAGGGGATGGGCTATAAATCCCTGAAAGGTGCAAGGTCCAGGCCTGTCCATAAAATTCCTGGGGCTGGTTTGGTCAGGAAAGACCAAAGTACTACCCACTGCTGTCATAGGTAAGGTTCAGGTGTTCCCAGTCCCTGCAACATCAAAGCACCTGCAAGAGTTTTGAGGTATATTGGGTTATTGGTGTTCCTTTATACCTCACCTAGCATAGCTGCTGAGGCTGCTCGCTGTACAGACTCTCAAAAAAGGGGGGAAATTGATTGGGGGAAAACAGAACAGGATGCTTTCCAACAGGCAAAACTTGCAGTTAAACAGGCCCAGGCATTGGGTATATTTGATTCTACCCTCCCAGCTGATTTAGACGTTCACTCAAGATGGCTTTGGTTGAGGCCTATGGCAATGCCAGAGTTCTGTTTGGACCCCCATTGGTTTCTGATCTCGGGTCTGGCATGGAGCAGAAGAAAGATTCAGTATGGTTGAAAATCAGATATTGGCTGCCTATTCGTCATTACAGGCAGTAGGGCCAATAGCTCAAATGGCTGAAGTATTACTTAAGACCACTCTGCCGATTCAGGGGTGGGTGAAAGATCTGACCCACCTTCCTAAGACAGGGATGGCCCAAGCACAGACAGAGGCACGATGGGTCACCTATCTCAGCCAGAGGAGAAGTCTGTCTTCATCACCCTTGAAAGAAGAACTTCAGAAGATAATATGCCCAGTGACATATCACAGTGATGCACCATAAGAAACATTGGTCGCTCTACCAGAAAAGAGTCCCATTCAGGAGGGAAAATATCCTATCCCTGAAGATGCCTGGTACACAGATGGGTCCAGCAAGGCCAACCCGAGCAAGTGGAGAGAAATAGCATATCATCCTTCCATTGAGACAATCTGGTTTGACGAGGGGGATGGTCAGAGCAGCCAATGGGCAGAACTGCGAGCCGTGTGGATGGTTATAACCAAGGAACCCGGTGATGGTATCCTGAACATCTGCGCAGATAGTTGTGCTGTGTACTGGGGTCTCACTTTTTGGATTGCACAGTGGGCCATCCAGGAATGGACTATCCACGCCTGACCAATCTAAGGCAAATACATGTGGTTAGATATATGGAGTACAGTCAAACACAGGACTGTATGTGTCTACCACATTTCTGGTCACCAGCCCCTACAGTCACTGGGAAATGATGAAGCGACGCTGGCCTGAGTTTGATGGATTAAGAATTCACCATCTGAGAACATTGCCCGTTGGTTACATCAGAAGCTACGGCATGTGGGACAAAAGACAATGTGGGCAGCTGCTAAAGCATGGCAACTGCCCATACAGCTACCGGACATCGTCCAGGCAAGCCGGGATTGCAGTGCTTGCTCTAAGATGAGACCAAGATCATTGCCTGAAACAACAGCCCATCTTGCTAGAGGACACAATCCTCTCAAGCGATGGCAGGTCGATTACACTGGGCCCATTCCTCGGTCTGAGGGGGCGAGATACGCCCTGACCTGCGTCAACACTGCCAGTGGGCTGCTGCAGGCCTATCCAGTACCAAAAGCAAACCAGGCATATACCATCAAGGCACTCACTAAACTGATGTCTGCCTACGGGATGTCTTAAGACATTGAGAGTAACCAAGGGACTCATTTTACTGGTGCAACGATACAGAGCTGGGCAGAAGAAAATAAGATTGAATGGTGATTCTACCTGCCATATAATCCAATGGGGGCAGGCCTCGTGGAATGTTATAACAATATTCTTAAGGCTGCCCTGAAGGCAGACTCCCAGTCCCTGCAGGGGTGGATGAAAAGACTCTATGAAATCTTGCAGGACCTGAATGAAAGACCCTGAGATGGCAGACTGTATGGGAACTGCTGAGTCATGGCCTGAACCTCTGATTAATCACCTGAGGCGAGCCATGAGTCAGCCAGAGGAGCACAGGTGAAGGCAATTCACCTGTGCTGCCGGAAGGGGTGGAGCCAGGCTATTTAGACCTATTTAAGAGCTGGCTACCAGAGGGGAAGGATCTCTTCTGGAGATCCCCTCTCTTGGTGTCTTCTGGTGAGCTCAGCCGAAGGGTAAGCTCTTCCGCTTATTCTCTTTGTGATCATTGTCTACCTTGCTTGATTCTCTCGATTATATTGTGATTACAACATCTTGATATCTGTTGATTAAACAACTATATTGCAATTATAGCATCTTGATTATACACAGACCCAGTGCCCTGAGAATGTTGCAGACAACATGGGCCACCATGCTTAGGATCCAAATTACGGGCACTGATCATCAGGTAAGACCCCAGATTGGTAATGAAAATAGTCTTCTGCTCCCTGACCCTGAGAATTCAGATCCAGGCACATAGAATAAAATGGCCTTGGAAGGTGAAGGTAGGACCCAAGTGGTGTGGCCTACTTGCACCTTGGGGGAGATTGTTGGAGGCGGGAGGCTTAGTAGTCCCTGCAGTAATAGGTACGTGGCCTACTTTTGTGGTCAACACTCAGATCTTCATTGCTAAAGGGACTCCCATCATGTCCCAGTGGCAGATCAGGACACCCCCTTTGGTGCTTGATAGTTATGCAGCCGCAGATATCTGGCCAGAGTATGTGCCACAGGCGGCGAGGACATGCCCTAGTACAAGCTGAAGTGTTGACCCAGGATAGAAATACAGCCTGTATCTTGCCCTGGAGAGCAGACCTCCCCTCTTAGTACCTCTGAAACATCTGTATTACTCCCCATGAGTCTTTGAGCTTTCAGGATCACTGGAAGGATCAGAATGCCATCAAAGCATTCCAGTGTTACTGTCAGATCATGTGCAACACCTGGTGATGGTCTACATGGGACTGATGGAACATAGGATGGACCTGCACCTCATGGCTGCATGCCTCCAGTAACATCATCAAGCACTGGCCCATGAAAGAATATCAGTGTTCACTAATCGTCACTCATCTTGAATTTTAACAACATGCGTCGTGATGGAAATTTAAAAGCGTCACGATACATCGGATCTCTGTATTGGGAAAAGCTTAGCCTTTAGTCAGCCTGATTGTTGGTTCGTGCCGTGAAGGGGTGGAGTGTATGGGAACTGCTGAGTCACTGCCTGAACCTCTGGTTGATCACCTGAGGCAATTCATCTGTGCAATTCACCTGTAATGCCGGAAGGGGTGGAGCCTGGCTCCACCTCTCCTAGACCCATTTAAGAGCTTACTACCAGTGGGGAAAGATCTCTTTTGGAGATCTGCTCCACTGGAGTTGTCCACATGAGCCCAGGATACAGGTGAGTGTACCTATCATTTCTGTTTCCTGCTTTGGTGTAACAACTACATAGCTGAACTCTCTGCTATACCATAACATCTGTATGTTCATTAATTGTACACTTGGTGATAGGAAGAAGCAGAATTGTTGGATGAACAGGGAATATACATATATGCAGACATATATACATACAAGAGCAACAGAAGTAGGTTTTGTCTTCTCTAATCAAGTAATCTAGTTGCCAAGTGTCGAGGTCAAATGCTGCTTTGGTTCAGCTTATCAGCTTTTAGTTCAAGCAGACACTAAGTCAAGAATGGAACTAGAGGATGTTGCCTTTTACAGTTTAAGTTATTTGCAAATACAGTAGGCTTCCTCCTGAATTGGAACTTCTGTGAAATGGGCACTGATCTTGGCTGTGGCTCAGGAATTCTATAGTGCTGTTGCTACTCTACTGGAGTCCCATTTTACTGCAGTAAATATTGTGACTTTAATTTAGCCCACAGTCTTCTTGAGAACTTGGAAGTACTTCCTTTCCAGTCTTTTTTTTTTTTTTTTTTCTTCCCCCGTCTCCAGAGTCTGGAAATAGCTGTTGCTTTATATGTAACTGCTAGCAGTCATTTCACATCTTCTAGGATGATTTGGGTGTTCTGCTTTTTTTTTCCCCTTAGATCTTGAAGTAGAAGTTCTGTTGTGAATACTGATGTTGCAATTAAGGGTTTAGTTATGTTGAGCCTCACCTGTACTTCCTGTTTGTGGATGTTGCATTAGAGATTACTGGCAGTGTACTGTTGGCGTGCCCTATGTAAAACTAGCATAATAGCCATATAGAGCCTGGCATACTTTTTTACATAAAGTCTTCTGTTAGATGAAATGCTGAGCAGGCAGCACTGAAAGCAGCTTTGAGATTTTTGTTTGTTTGTTTTGGACTGACTGTATTTCCACATATTGATTTACCTTCTGCTGGAGGTAGTGCCATGTACTTGATAGAAGTTGTCAATAGCTTTGGTGTAAATGCACTAAAATTATATAAAAGAGGCTTTTTCTGTATAAAGGTGCTTTGAAGGGGTCTGCCATCTAAGCTACATCAGTCAACTATAAGGACTTGCTAACCTTTTGGACCTCAAGCAGGCTTTGTGCATAAAAAGGCAGTTTATTGGAAGATGTCTATAGCACTTGCAGCTCTGTGGCTGCAGGGCTGTGCTTTCTCAAGGTGACCCACCTTGATAACTCAGGATAACGAGTTCAGAAAGGACTGAACAAAGTGATCTTTGAGAAAGAGTAATTTAATCTGAAACAAGCTTTCCAGCTTCCTGAAATAGGGTCATAGTGTTCTGATACTACTATTAATAAAATTTTGAACCTGAGCAGCTCAAATAGTAACTTGATGTTTTCCCACCAGTGTCATTAAATCTAATGTCTCCCTTTGAAAACTTTTTACTGGCAGACTGTGAAACCTCAGATAGCTTTGTGAGGGAGAGGGAGATGATAGTGGAAGCAGCTTGATAATTTCACTCAGTGGCTAAACTCTAAGGTGATACTGAAGCCAGCCCAACTATGATGAGGAGAAGTATTGTCAGTTTTGCCTTCAGAATAGGTCAGCTGTTACTCATCTTAACTACAGAGCAAATCTCTATCATGACATAGATGCTTTGTCAGCTATGTCTTGTGACATTGAAGGCTAAAAGCATTGTTTTGGAGATGCAAGGCTGTGTCACACCCATAGGTAGATAAGCCCTTAGTTATAGGCTGGCTTGAGAGAAGTTTTAGTGGGAGATTGTGCTCTGGGAGCCGCAGAACTGCAAAAGGAGGGGGGGTGGAAAAAAGCTGGAAAGACTGCTTTTTTTTTTTTTTTTTTCCCTCTTGCAGCAGAAGGATGCATGTAGGAGCAGTATGTTTAGAGCAATGGAGATGCCACTTTTGATACTACATGCAAGCAAGAAGCCTCCATTAAAGTAGAGGTAGAATAATCAGGGATTTTTATCCTTGTCCTTTGTCACTATAGAACAGAGTTAAGAAGAAATAAACTGGGAACTTTAAGATGCTTAATAGTGGTTATAGAAAACAAGAGGAGCTTGCAGGAATGTCAGTAGTATGCTTGTGCTATTTACTTAGTAGGCTTGAACTTACTGCTGGAGTTTTGCTGCCTCAAACTTGTTTCTAATACAGTAAGTAAATAATTTCCATTTTAATGACAGACTGTTCAGGCTGGTGAAACTGTCTCCCAGATACTCTTGCCAATATATTTTACTACAGTATCTTTCATAAGCACAAACAAGTTCATTTTTGTAGATTTAGTGAACACAGAATGCTGGCTTCAGGAAGAGTTCTATTCTCTCTGTTAAATTTCCTGTTTCAGTGCAGCTTATTTGTACTCAGAAATATCTGGAATTATTGAACTCGCATGACAATGCAGAAATTCACCTGTTAAACTAAGAAAACATTTAAAAAAAAAAAAAAAAGCCACCTCTTAGCAGAGGAGATTTAGCATTGGAGAGTTTAGCTTCCAGGCATCCTGGGCAGGGGAGCTTGAATACCTTTGTCAGGGAGGAGAAATAGAACTACCAAAGCCACTTGACAGCTACTGAAGTAGCACCAGGAAGCAGAAATGCTTCCTAAGTGCAAATGGTAAGCTGAAGTCTGAGCAGTTGCTGCTGCCTGCAAGAGTGCAGTGGAAGAATACCTACTTTTTCCTCTGAGACACAAGTTAGTGCCCTATCTTATTAAACTTGTTTCAATGAAAGTAATTCCAGATTTAACTTTTTTTTTTTAACCTTTGACTTTAAAATGTCCTTTTTTAGTTCAGTCATTGGAAGATCACAAACTGGAAAAACAAATTCACTTCCCTTAAGAAATGGAGGAAAAATTCACTTTTGCATGTATATTATGATGAGGGAGATCCCTTTTAATCCTGCAGTTCTCAGTGATACTGAGCTGATGCCCTGTGATTATCCTGTTATTTTTTTTTCTCTCAAGATAGCTATGTTCCAAAGGAGAAACAAATGGCACTCTGGTGTTTTATAGTACTTCAGGTGTGTATTAAGCCTCTTCAAAATGATCCATATCAAGTATGTCAAGACTTCCTAACATTGATCATGCAGTTTCTTTCCCGAAGGATTAACAAAACATTCCACTTTGCTTAGAATTGCAAGATTATCTACTTGATGCAGTGTTCTTCCTTCACAAATAAAGATCTGCTGGATTATAAATGCTATTTAAGTTGTGCAAACCTTCATTGTGCCCTGTTCTGTTTGCAGCACAGTCCTTGAGTTCTCTGTTTGAACACTGGAGCTTGTCAAACAGCAGAAATATATAGCTGCACACAGCCAGGCACTCTTGAACTCTGCAATTCACGAGTTCTCAGGAAGCCATGAAGAGGCAGCAGGTTTTTCTCCTAACACTTCAGAACTGGGTATCTGTAAAAGCTGAAGACCCCAGAAAGCAGGGCTCTATCAGGGAATTAAATGTTGGGTGACTGGAAAGTAAGCTGTAAGTATAGTTTTTGTTTTTTGTTTTTTTTTTTTTATCACCAAGCCTATCTGGTGTTTGAGATTGCCAGAGATTTTCCCAAGCAATGCCGTGGCAGAGAGTGCTACGTTGAGCAGGAACTTCTCTCCCTGCAATCCCCTTGGCAGCTTCTCCTCTCTTGAGATGGTGCAACTGTGCAGTATGTAGAGGTGACACAATCTTATTACACTTAGTTATTGCATCAACAGTGTGATTTAGTTTTTCTGCCAGCATACTTCTAACAAGGGAGGTGCTCTCTCTGTGCAGGCTTTGTTCTTGCTATATTATGTGTTATTACGTGTTAATGACTAAGCCTGTACCTATGCACATGGCTCTAAATATCATTTGCATAGCTTTGGAAACCTTTGTGTGGGTTTAGTTCTGTGTGTTCTTTTCATCTTTTTCCCAGCCTCAACCCTCTAGCTCTTCTCTTCTGCCTTTAGAGGAAGGCTTAGCAGGTATGTGTCTGCTGTATAGATAGTGCTGGTTTTTTTGTTTTGTTTTGTGTTTTGTTTTGTTTTTGTTTTTCCAGCAAATTTGGCTTCTCTGAGAGCTGCCTGTCTCACTTTTACTCACTGGTACGTGAGCACTTGAAGACTTCAGTTAGAATGTTTTCTGGTGAGAATTTACAAGGGTGATACCTTCCCATTGAACCCTTTCTTAGCTTGATCCTTTATCCCCTATCAGTCTTGAAAGCTTTTTTTTTTTTTTTTTCTTCTCTTGATAAAGGTTAGGAGGTTAGAATAGATAGCTATAGGCAATGGGAGCATGCCTGCCTTCAGTAAATATGAATATTCCTGTCAGAGAACAAGTTCTCATTCTTTAGAAAGAACATAGGGCCAAGGGTTAGGCTTAGTGTCTGAGGGTGTTCACATGCCTTCTGTGGGAATTCTTTCCATATTCTTGTTTAAAGTTGGCACTTGAAAGTAAACACCTCCCCATTTTTTGGAGGCAATTCAAGAATGTGTTGCCTTCTAGAAGGGACTTCACAAAGATAAGGCTTTCTTTTTTTTATTTTCATGCATGCTCGGCCTAAATGAAGTTCTGTACTTGCTAAGCTTTAAGCTTGTTGGTCTTCATAAAACTTTTTTTTTTTTATTGTGTGTTGGTATATGTATCATTCCTTATTTTGAGCTGTTCTTTTGATAGTTAAATGCTATTCAGATAAAAGAAAAGCACATGCTTGCCACAAACACAAGCCCTGTGTCAAAAGGAGCCTAGAGGCATACAGGCAAAAATGGTATGTCACAAAGTTAAATATTACCTAAAGCTTAACTGTGTTCTTCTGGGTCACCACACAGTGATGTTGCTGTTTTAGTAGCCTTTATTTTCTACTTTCTGTTGGTCTAACTTGTTGTGTCTTTGCTCATGCTTTACAAATGAGATCATTCTTTCTAAACTCAGCACTGTGGTACACTGAACAGTGTTTAATGTACACATCAGTGTTTAATGTGTTAACAATTTTTGCTGGCCCTATAGTACATGGTAAAGTGCTTTTCTTTACATTGTGCATGTCTTTCATAATGCATATGCAAGATCTGTTAGCCATGCAGTATCATTAGTCAGTTGGAATAAAACACAGGTGGAGTAGTCAGTGGAAAATCTGGTATTTGACACATCTGTAAACTTATGGTATTTTCAGTATTATATAAAAAAAAAAAAGCATGGCATTGTTCTCTTGTTGACAGTTCTGTTTGCATATTGAAGTACAACAAGATGCCTCACATCAGGAAGTGACTTTAGTCTTATTTTGGTATCCCTGTCTTTATGCTGGTTCTGTCAACACCTTGTTAAATAACAGCACCAAATCCTTTGGTTAATTCTGGTGTTGGTAGGATGAATGTATTAGTTGGTTTTACTTACTTGTTCCTACAGCTTGCAGGAACAGCAGTTCTTGCAATAGGATTATGGCTTCGGTTTGATGTGCAGACCAAAAGCATCTTTGAACTGGAATCCAACAACATGACATTCTATACAGGTAAGTTGTGCAGTAACTCAATGGGATAGATCACTGTTTTGCTCATAGAGTCCCTGGCTACTTTTTTCAAGGCTAAAGACAAAACAGTCCTAATCAACATCTGTTGGGCTGAGAGTAGCTTGCTTTTGCTTGTGCTCTGAGCCTCTGTGCTAAGAGCAGCAGTGGTTGACTCTGCATGCTGTTGGTAAGCACTTGGGAACTTCTGATAAGCACAGGAAATGTGTCCTGCTGATGATTCTCTCAGATAAATCAGTCAGATTTCACTCTAAAATAAGTTATTAGTGACATTAATAAGTACTTTTTCCCTGAATTGACAAGGCTTACAAAACCATAACTGCATCCCTTCCCGTCTCTGAAGAAATATACGTACTATTGTGAAATTCCTACAGCTCTTTGCATGCTAATACTGAAAAGGATGTACAATGTCTTAATCTTTCAGCATTCATTATGGTCAACCTAACCAATGTAGTTTTAGGACAGGTAGAATTTACTCCTTGGTATTTTCTGATCTAATAAGATCTCAGTCTAGGTTACCTGCCAACAAAGCCTGGTAACTCTTAAGATATTGATCTCTACAGCCACTGTCAGGCTTGGACAGAAGAACAGGTTTTCCTTCATTTACCATCAGTAGATGCTCAAACCCTTTGTGAAACAGAGTAGCTGAGCTTGAATGTCCCAAACAACTGCATACAAAGAAAATTAAAATATCTGTTTCTTGCATGTATCTGCCATCATATGCTTGGATGCTTGTTGTACGTACATACTTTGTGTCAATATACTTCATATAGGACTTGGGCTTGTGGGCTACACCATTAGCCATCCCCAACAGGTTTGTCTTAGGCAGCTTTCTTGTGATTTAGGTACTTGAACTGTTTTCAGCATCCAAACAGATATCCGTGGGGTCAGTGAAGACAATGTAAGCCATCCTGGTATGCGCTGTTCACACTGTAGCTTTTGGGTATCACGTAGTCTTGCAGAGAATACTGTTAATACTGAGTTGAGTTTTTTTAGAGACAGTAGCTAGGATAAATAATTCATACTTGTGCATCACCATGAATCAGCTGCAGTCCACAAGCATGCTAGCTGGCAAGAAAGCCTGTATTCCACTGATATGGCAGTAGAGTGGGTTCTTCCTGCAGCTGCCCAGATTTCCAGATGCTTTTAACTGGACTTTAAGAGGGGAAGAGAGCTAAACATAGCTGAGCTCAATTTTGAATAATCTAAAACAATCCTTTCACCTCCTAAAATTTATGGCAGTTTTGTAATGTTGTATTTGAGCCTATGGCTGAATACAGTGAAACAAACCTATTTAAAGTCTGTAGGTTAAACTGAGTTAAGAAAGAGGTAAATATGAATTAATGGCTTGACATTTTTACAGAGCTAATTTCTGGCGGTGGCTTTCAGTGGGAGGTTAAAAGAGTCTGCCAGCTTGCAGCTAATAAGAAAGCAAAGGGAATCTGGTTTTCACCATCTGACTAATAGAATTTTTTTAATAATAAATTTAATAATTTTAATTTTTTAAACTAAAAGAAGGAAGATTTAGGTTAGATGTTAGAAGGAAACTGTCAGAGTGGTGAGACACTGGGACAGGCTGGCCAGAGAAGTTGTGGGTGCCTCATCCTTACAGGTATTGAAGATGACTCATGCCCATAGCAGGAGGATAAGAACTCCAAGATCCCTTCCAACCAAAGGCATTCTATGGTTCTATGAAATTACCTCAAAGGCTTTCTATTCTACTATAAGTAAAATTTAAAATAAGAGGTTCTTATGAATTCTTTCCCCCCACAATGGGAAGAATTTCAACTGAGTTTAGAAAGTGCTGTAATTGTTGATAAGAATAATCATTTCAATAGACTTAATCAAGTTAGATGTTTATTTTGGCAGGTAATACTTACTTGTTTATTAAAGAATCACAGAATGGCCCTGCTTGGAAGGGACCTCAAGGATCATGAATCTGCAACCCCCCTGCCACAGCAAGGCTGCCAATACTAGACCAGGCTGCCCACGGCTCCATCCAATCCGGCCTTGAACACCTCCAAGGACAGGGCATCCACAACCTCTCTGGGCAGCCTGTTCCAGTACCTCACCACTCTCTCTGTAAAGAATTTCCCCCTGACATCCAACCTAAATCTCCCCTCCCTCAACTTAAAACCATTTCCCCTTGTCCTGCAGTATCAACGCTTTCAAAGACTTGATTCCCCTCTTATTTGTAGGCTCCCTTTAGGTATTGAAAGGCTGCAATGAGGTCACCCTGCAGCCTTCTTTTCTCCAGGCTGAACAAGCCCAGCTCCCTCAGCCTGTGCTTATAGGGGGTGTGCTCCAGTCCCCTGATCATCTTTGTGGCTCTCCTCTGGACTCTCTCCAACAGCTCCATGTCTTTCTGGTACTGGGGGCTCCACACTTGGACACAGTAGTACAGATAGGGCCTCACAAGAGCGGAGTAGAGGGGGACAATCACCTCCCTGTCCCTGTTGGCCATCCCTCTTTTGACGGAGCCCAGGATACCATTTGCTTTCTGAGCTGCAAGAGCACACTGCTGGCTCATGTTAAGTTTTTCATCTATCCAGACCCCCAGGTCCTTCTCTGCAGGGCTGCTCTCAAGGACCGCTCCTTCCAGTCTGTATGGATGCCTGGGATTCCTCAGTCCCAAGTGCAAAACTCTGCACTTTGCTGTGTTGAACCTCATCAGATTCACCCGGGCTTGCCTTTCTAGCCTCTCAAGATCCCTCTGAATGGCATCCCTTCCTTCTACCTTGTCAACCGCACCACTCAGCTTGGTGTCATCAGGAAATTTGCTGAGGATGCACTCGATTCTGCCATTGATGTCATTGATAAAGATGTTAAAGAGTACTGGTCCCAAGAGAGACCTCTAGGGGATGCCGGTCATTACCGGCCTCCACCTGGACATAGAGGTATTGATGACCTCCCTCTGTCTGTGGCCTTTCAACCAATTTTTTTTATCCATTGAGTGGTCCACACATCAAATCTACATTCCTTCAATTTGGAGATAGAGATGTGGTGGATTGGGTCTCTGAACACAAGAACTGTAATTCTCGTCTGTATTGATAGAAAGAGAAGCTGGATATGAACCAGCAGTGTACGATTGCAGCCTGGAAGGCCAACTATGTTCTGGGCTGCATTAAAAGAGGAATAGCTATCAGGGAGAGGGAGGTGATTGTCCCTCTCTACTCAGCTCTTGTGAGGTCCCATCTGGAGTACTGTGTCCAGGCCTGGGGCCCCCCAGCATGAGAAGGAAGTGGACCACTTGGAACAGGTCCAGAGGAGGGCCACTAAGATGATCAGAAGGATGTAGCACGTATCTTGTGAAGAAGGGTTGAGGGAACTGGGCTTGTTTAGCTTTGGGGAAGAAGAAGAAGAAGAAGGAGAGGAAAAAAAAAAAAAAAAAAGCTTCAGGGAGACCTCATTGTGGCCTTCCAGTATTTGAAGGGAGCATATAAACTGGAAGGGTTACATCTGTTTACAAGGGTGGATAGTGATAGGACAAGGGGGAATGGTTTTAAATTAAGATAGGGAAGATTTAGGTTAATATTAGGAGGCTTTACACACAGAGGGTGGTGACATGCTTGCGTTGCAAAATGAGGTTGTGGATGCCTCATCCCTGGAGCCCATTCAGGGCCAGGCAGGATGTGGCTCTGGACAGCCTTGTCCAGTGGTTGGCCACCTTGCACATAGCAGGGGGGTTGAAACTAGATGATCATTGTGGTCCTTTTCAACCCAGGCCATTCTATGATTCTATGGAATGTCAAAGTAATTTTACATGTGTTGTGTTAATTTTTTATTTATTTATTTATTTATTTTTACCATTTTTCACCACCTAAGTGATACTTGTCATCCATCCCATGGGACTTGTGTTTTCTTAGCTATCTCTTAATGCTTTTAATAGCTAGTAGCTGAAGAGCTGTAATTCTTAACTTGATAGTTCCCAAGATTAGGAGATATTTGGGCATAGGAATACTTAGTCCAGAACTATTTGCTCCCTCCTCTTTAACACTTGCTACTTAAATTCTGGGCAAAATGGTCTATAGGTTTAACCACTTGATTTAAAGAAGTATCTGCTTTCAAAAAGGCAGAAGATTTTGAATTTCTTTTAGCTGTTAAATTAGACAGCTGAATATGACACTGTGGCTGGTAAAATAATTTGGTAATACTTGACAGACAAGTAGGGTACAAAAGCATTTAAAGCTTTGACAGACTGTACTGTCCACTTCCATTAGGAGAACAGGTACTGAAAGAATTTTGAGTTCTTGATAAATCACTAGTTCCAACTAACTGCAACACTTTTATCCAAAAATAAGTATATTATTTGGTCTCTGAGCCAATTTTTAAGTGTGTTTATAGTTCTATTTTGATGGCGTTATCTTGTACTTTTTCTAAATTTTGTGAAACTGCAGCAGCGGTGCACATCACCTGTTGTAAGTTGAAGTTCTTGTATTAATAGCGTCTCAAAGTTTGTGGGGAAGTTTACTTTGAAAATTAAGTTCACCCCCTTTTTGCTGAAAACAACAAATTTTTTAAAAGCTATTTATAGAGCAACTAACTTGCTGCTGAGGATTCAACTAGTTTGTATGAATTTTTGTTTCCTTTCTAGGAGTTTACATACTAATTGGAGCTGGTGCACTCATGATGCTGGTTGGCTTCTTGGGATGCTGTGGTGCGTTGCAGGAATCACAGTGTATGCTTGGACTGGTAAGCATGAGTGCTTAACAAAGTAGTGTTTAAACTTAGCTTTCTGATTAGAAAGGAAGGATAATATTGGCTGTGGAGTAAAAAGGAACAGATGCTAATCGGATAGGTCTCACAATGTTTTAATTTATGGTCATATACATAATGATAAAATATTTAAATAATGATATTTAGTTTCCATTTCTGGCACTAAATCAAAACGTATGTTACATTTGAATGCAAAATGACCAAGTTAATGACATTCAGACACTGAGGTGTATCAAGAGAATTGGAGAATGTGTGAATGCAGGACTAAAGTTTTGGTAAGATTAATGCTGTTTATTAAACAGTCCTAAATTCTGAATGCTTTGTTGAGATATTTGTGTTGAGATATTTGAGACTAGTACTGGAGTATTATAAGGTCCTTAAAGCAGAAAACTTTCTGCTGTTCATAATCACTGTGTGAAGTAGTCTAGTTGAAAAGTGTTCTTCAAGTCAGTTGTCAGAGAGTAACCCCATTGTTTTTAGACTGCTGGGACTTACTGAGTTCAGGTATGTTTGTGCCTATTGTGAAACTATTAATTCA
Source organism: Tetrao urogallus (assembly GCF_951394365.1). NCBI lineage: Eukaryota > Metazoa > Chordata > Aves > Galliformes > Phasianidae > Tetrao > Tetrao urogallus. The sequence goes on along the minus strand of NC_136813.1, from coordinate 120,021,862 downwards.
AATAATCAGATATGGTTAATAGGACTACTATAGCTGATGGAAAAATAATTCACTTCCTGTGTAATGATTTGTAAAGCTTTACCTCTCTTGCAAAATTATGCCGCTAGTCCATTATGGTAATTCTGAACACCTCTTTTTAAAGTGCCTTTAAGTGATCAGTGTTCTGAAACTGATAGTCAGTTGAATATGGTGTTACTTCTATTTGTGTTAGAAACAAGTGACTATCAGCACTGAAGGAAGGCTCTCAGGTGGCATGCTAGGTATTAAGTTATGACTTGCAGAGCAATAAGGGTGACAAACCAGAGAAAGCATGTTAACTATATGAAGTCTGTGTGACCTGTGTAACTTCAAGTCTGAATTAACAAATAATTGGTTTTAATTAACACTGATCAAAAAAGCAGGACTCCTGCTTAGAAAACATAGCCAAGCTTACTGATGCTGTCAGAAGGAAGTGTTGAATGTATGTCCTGTTCCGTTTTCAACCAGAGTTTCAGAACTTCAGCTAAAAACAGATTGAGTGATAATTCCCACAAGGCTTAACACTGGGGACCAGACAAGCTTTCAAGGATGTCTGCTACTGTTGGCTTTTGTGTTTTTTTTTTTTCTTTTTTCTTTTTTTGGTGTTATGGTGTTGGTTAATGATGTGATCTTGCTCTTCTAGTTCTTCGTCTTCCTTTTTGTGATTTTTGCCCTTGAAATTGCTACTGCCATTTGGGGATTTGCAAATAAAGAAAAGGTAGGTAGCTGTTAAGGTTTTGTTGATCACTTTGGTTGTTACTTATCTGAGACCTCAGAGTGAGTGTTCTTCACTTGAAAGGCCATGTATGTTAGTTTCTTATTCTTTCAATGTCACAGCTTCTAAATGCAAATATTTTTCTCAAAGCTACAGGTCTTAAATGATATTGTAGTTTTCTTAACCTTTAATACTGTCCTTCTGGGGTTTCTGTGCAGAAAATCTCTCCCCTATAGATTTTTGCCCAGCAAGCAGGTTCCATCTATGTCTCAGCCCAGCAAGCAACTTCTTTCAGCATTTGGGCACAGTAAATTCTGGTCCTACAGCCTTTGGACTCAGCAGGCCTATTCCTTCTAGCTTTCAATATGGCTGGCCTCCATCCTTCTGCTTTTTGGCTCAGCAAGACAACTTCCTATTGGCTTTTAACCCAGGATGCCTTCCTTCTGGGTTTCAGCACGCTAGCTTAATTCCTTCTGGTTTTGTACACAGCAAATTCACTTCCTTCTTGCTTGGGGCCTAGTAAGCCTCCTTTCTTCTGGGTAAGGACCAAACAAACCCCCTTCCATTTGGGTATGTGGACAGCAAGCCTCCCACCTTCTGTGTTTCAGAGCAGCAAGCCCCCTACATCCTGTGTCTGTCCAAAAAGTCTCCTTCCTTCTGCATTTTGGACCAGAAAGCCCCATTCCTTCTTACTTCTGGCCCATCAAGTTATCTTTCTTCTGGGTTTTGGCCCAGCAAGCAAACGTCCTTCTGCATTTCGCCCCAGCTATTTCACTTCCACCTGGCATGGGGCCCAGCAGGCCCTTGTCCATCTGGGTTTAAGTGCATCAAGTGCTGTTCCTACTGGCTTTGTGCTTCTTTTTAAATTTGAGGACTCGTGCCTGTTCAAATGTAGATGTCTAGTGAAAAATGTATCAGTAATAATCAAATATTGATAATCTATTTTAATTTGGAGGAGGAGGGAGAAGTCTTGTTGCAGCCAAATATGAGAAACTAATTACTGAATTAAAAAGACTGTAGCAGAGGGCCTAGAATCCAAGGTGCTATTGTCCCTTACAGGTGCCTTCTGAATGTCTGCTTCAATTCACTTCACTGTGAAGTGAAGCAAGCCTTTGGTAAGGTCTTAAAATTTCTAGGAAGGAGCTTGCTGTTAAAGGCTGAATATCATATCTAAGCCATGACTGTTCTGTATTCGTGCCTCAAGTTGCTATTTCCTCCTCAGATATCTCCTTTACCACTATGGATGTTCATGTGCTCTGAATATTGCCTTGTCACTATGTATGAGTTTACGTAACAATAAGGCATCGAGCTGGCTGCAGTTTTGGTGCAGATTCTGTGGTGAGGCTTTCCATACCAGTCAGGCTGGGAGTACCACAGATTATTGCTGCTCTAACAGTTCAGAAATAGGAGGGCTTTATGCTGAATCACCAGCATCATGTGAGCAAAACAAGCCAAGGGAAGGTGCTGCAGGCTGCAAGAATAGAAATGTTGGTAGATGTAGATCTAGACTTTTTGGCAAACATTTAAAAATAGCAAAAATAATTGAAACTCTTTGGATATACTTTGTAGAATAGAATTCAGTTCTGCTTTTTAATGCTCAGATTTTTTTTTAATTTCCAAACTGAGTTCTTGGTTCAGGATTGTTTTGCTGCTTATATTATGCAGCTGGGGGTTGTAGTGACTTCTGGAGTACAGCAATGAGTAGGAAATAATTCTGTGTAACTAATGGGGAAAACTTAGTTTTCTCAATCCTCTTAGAAGCTCATAGTTCTGAAGGGAATCTGTAAAGCTTATCTGTTTGGGTCAATGTTTTAATGTGAGTACACCATTTAGGCTTACTTGTTCCAGGTGAGTAATGCTGTCCACCCAGTTTCCGCTCTCTATTTCTATATGTCAAAAGGCCATGTATTGTAGATTGTAGAAATTTTAATGACTACTCTATCCAAAACAAGTTATTAATCAAGGTAAAACATTAATAGAATACAGCTATCTATCTTGTAGGTTGTTGAAGAGTTACAGGATTTCTACAGAGAAACCTATGAAAAGAGATCTCAACCAGCTGCCAGAGAAACCTTGAAAGCATTCCATTTTGCTGTAAGTAAACATAGTTAGTATTAAACTAAGTAAGTTATACTGTTTGACACTGTTTTCTAATAAATCCAGAATCCTGTACAAATCTAGTACCTTACTAACTAGAAGAAACCAAAGGAGAATTGGTAAGAAATGCAGCTCTTGTATACTGAATTCACTTATGGTATACTTTTTTTCCCTTTGAAATAAGTAGGACTAGTTCTTTTTTCCTAAATAAATTTAAAAGCAAGCTGAGAAACTCTAGAGCTCTAGCACTGATCTGAAAGTACCATAATATGTGTAGTTGCATGTGTTTAAAAAGTTAATCTTTCGCCTATAAGAAGTACCAAGCTCCCCCCAAAATGTGTACATGTGTATATTTAATGAGATTAAGTTCTTACTTTTGGAATCTTATATTTTGCTATAAACCTTGTTTTAAAATCCTTTTACATTAATCAGATTTGCAGGACTTCTAAGCAAACTACATAAGATCTGTAATAATAGCTAATGTAATCTAGCTCTTTCTTTAAGCAAGTATGGAGAGGGGAAAAAAAAATGTAACTTGGTTTTCTCTTCCTGTTTTCTGTTGTAGCTGAACTGCTGTGGTATTACTGGAGGTCTTGAGCAGCAGTTGATGGACACCTGTCCAAAGAAGACCTTGCCTGAGTCATTTACTACAATGGTAACTCATGACCTAACTCTTCAGTCATTCTACCAAATGAGAATGAGAAACAGTTCTCTGAAGAAAACCTTCCAGTCCATGAAAAATGCCTGTCATTCTTGATAGGCAGCCTATCCACACAGTCAATCCACTTGTACAAAATATAGTCTCCCTGTAGAAGGAACAAGTTAGATGAGCAGGAAATCAGTACTTTGTAGATACATGCAGATGTATGGTGTTGAGGCCTATGTCATTAAATTCAGGGGCACGATGAACAAATTAATGCAAAAACTTCACATAACACACTCCAGAGTTCTGTTGTCAGTACTGCTGCTACCATAAAGTGACTTCTTGATATGCCCTAATGCTGTTGCCTCTCTTCCTTTGGCAGGAGAACATGAGAAGGGAGCAAGTCTGAAATTTTAGTGAGAAATTTGGCATTTTTGAAAACAGGAGATAGGATAGATAGTGCACTCGTGTCTTGCTTGAGTGGTTATATCATAAAGAAATTCTCTGAATCAGATTCCAGTGTTAAAATAGTGCTGCAGTGCCACAGACAGGAGAGGCACTTTTATAGTTCACAGAATAACCAAGGTTGGAAAAGACCTACAAGTCCAGTCCAACCATCCACCTATCACTAATAGTTCTCACACAACCATGTCCCTCAACACAAAATCCAAACGTTCCTTCCACTGACCTCCTGGGTCGGTGATTCCACCACCTCCTTGGGCAGCCCATTCCAGTGCCTGACCACTCTTTCAGAAAAGCAGTATTTCCTAATGTCCAGCCTAAATCTTCCCTGTCACGGCTTGGAGCCATTCCCTCTAGTTCTGTCACCAGTTACACAAGAGAAGAGGCTGACCCCCAGCTCACTACAGCCTCCCTTCAGGTAATTACAGAGAGCAATGAGGTCTCCCCTGAGCCTCCTCTTCTCCAGATGAACAATCTCAGCTCCTTCAGCTGCTCCTCGTATGGCCTGTGCTCCAGACCCCTCACCAGCTTTGCCCGTCTTTGAACCCGCTCCAGGGCCTCAATGTCTTTCTTGCAGTGAGGGGCCCAAAACTGGACACAGTACTCGAGGTGCGGCCTCACCAGAGCTGAGTACAGGGGGACAATCACTTCCCTGTCCCTGCTGGCAACACCGTTGTCCCTGCTGGCAACACCGTTCCTGATGCAAGCCAAGATGCCATTGGCCTTCTTGGCCACCTGGGCCACCCTGCTGGCTCATGTTCAGCCGAGCATCAATCAGTACCCCCAGGTCCTCTACGCAGCCTTCCAACTACTCCGCCCCAAGCCTGTAGTGTTGTCTGGGGTTGTTGTGGCCAAAGTGCAGGACCTGGCATTTGGCCTTGTTGAAACTCATCCCATTGGCTTCAGCCCAGCTATCCAGCCTGTCCAAATCCCTCTGTAGGGCCTTGCTACCCTCAGGCAGATCAACGCTTCCAGCCAACTTGGTGTCATCTGCAAACTTACTGAGGGTGCACTCAGTGCCCTCATCCAGGTCATCAGTAAAGATCTTGAAGAGGACAGGCCCCAGCACCGACCCCTGGGGAACACCTCTCGTGACAGGTTGAGCAGATAAGCTCAAACAAGCAAACAAATCAGTGTTTCACTATGCATGAAACGCTAACAAAAATGGTTTCCTTTCAGCCATGCCCTAAAGCCATTGATGATGTCTTTAATTCAAAACTGAATGTCATTGGAGCAGTTGGCCTTGGTATTGCTGTGATAATGGTGAGTTTGCAGGTTATGGGTTGCTGCCTGGCCAAGGCTGCTTTGAGTACAAGTGTATTGAACAGTGCCTGACATTAACTACAGTCTGTGAGCCTGTTCTGCTAATCATGAGTACCCGTAAGATGAAGTTGTATGCTGTGGGTCCTTGAAATAACTTGATGGGTGGGGTGCCTAGGGACGCTATGCTACTTTGGATTAGGATCTGCCTCCTTGTAGCTTTAGCATTGGCTAACTTGTATTGAGTGAGTGTGGGGTGTGCAGGTTGCAAACATAGGCTTAGCAACATGAACAGTTTATTTCCTCTGTAATTGACCAGGAGTCTGAAATAACAGCGCTAATAAGAAAACTTGTACTTGTTTCCTTTCTTGGGAGGCAAATATGATGCAAATGCAACAACATACGTTGGGAAGATTCAATCTTTAAGAGATTGACTTGAATTTGTATTTGATCTGTTTTGAAGTACTGAGGGTAAGGGGGATTAGTGAGAATTAGCTGAAATTTGGGGATCAGAGTGAAAGGAGGCGTGGGGGCATAAACTGCAAAATAAGTTGTTAGCATGCATTTTGAGCCAGGAAGTATCTATGCTTTTTTGCATCTTGATAAGAATGTTTTTTTCCCCATTCTGATTTCTAATGAGTTTGTTTTCTTTACAGATTTTTGGCATGATATTCAGTATGGTTCTTTGCTGTGCTATCCGCAGAAACAGAGAAATGGTCTAAGGGCTGTAAATCCAAGGTGTCTGCACTATAAAATCTGTCATTAACTCTAGTGTTCTCAAAGCATTTCTAAAAGAAAATTGTATGTAACCTTTTTAATGCTTTATTTGGTACTGATATAGGTTTGCTTTTTATGCTATAGGTTAAAATGATAGTTATATTTGACTCAAGATGAATACTGTACACAAACCATCTGTTTTCCTTGAAATTTAAATAATTTGGATATATTTATGTTTAAGGCAATTTGATACTTAATAAAGAGTAAGATGTATTTTATGTTTGGGGAAAATCATTGATGGAGCAAAGCCTGATTGTATGGGGCTCTGAGCAATTTGGTCTAGTGAGAGATGTCCCTGCCCATGGCAGGGGGTTGAAAGTATATGTTCTTTAAAGGTCTTTTCCTACCTGAACCATTCAGTCATTTTATGTTTATTTTGATGTAATTTTGGAAGACAACTCCAAAGAATGCAAAGATCTTTCATGATTTGCTTTATTGGTACATACTGTGGGAAGATCTTGTAATTTCTCCCTTTTTCAGTGCTTGAACAAAACCAGTTATAATATTTTTCGTACCGCTGCAACATCATCTTCATATAGGATGTTAGAGGATAACTGTCATACTAACGATACACAGACAGTGGTACCCTGCTGTGCTAGGCTCTACTCTGATGCCAGGTGGGCTTTCTTAGCTTGTGTCCTGGCATAACTCTATCCCCTGGCATCTGCTATGGCCTCAGTGTCTTGATAAAGCAAATTCCTATAGCGTGTACTCACACGATTTTTCTCAGTAGCTGACTTTGTGCATTGTCTATCCAGAACTACTGATGTACACAGTCTTAAAGGCCAAATCTCAAATTCTGGGGGAGGGAACACAAGTTCTACTAGAAGTTAATGTTAAAGCTACTCTGCAGTCGCTGCTCATAGCAGCGACAAGCACTGTGGCTGTTGTGTTTCACACTAAAAGTGAAAAATGGGACAGAGCAGCTGTGCTATTGTGTGGGACAGCTAGCTGTGCTAGCTGAAAAGTTACTAGTTTTCCTATCCTTGCAATCTAAATGGCCTTTACAGTGTTTAAAATACCTCCTGGTGGGATACAAACCTCAGAGCTTTGCCAGTTGCTGTGCTATACCTGCATGCTATGTTCAGCTCTAGCACCTCATATATGTTCTTAGGAGTTTCTGGTGTTTGCCATCTGTGTATTTTAAATTTTTCAGCACTTCCCACTTTTCTCTCATAAAGAGGTTCTCTTTTGACATGGGAAGTGTCAGAATTGTGGAGGTTTGGGGCTCTAACTGTAGCAACAGATTAATATCTGGATGTCTTGCCCTGTTGATAAATTCAAAGCCTTATGCAAATGCAAGCTTTCCTCTGTAATCTGTTCTCTAGTACATAGTGCCTTCTTAAAAAAGATCACTCTAAAGGAAGTGGGAAGCATGCATTTAGTTTAGACTTGAATTAACTCAGTTATAAGCTCATGAGAGAATGTTGTTGATAGCAGGAGTGCAGGTGAATAGCATGAGCTGTGGTGGTAGCTCTCAAACTGATGTAGAATTCAACTGAATACCTGGAAGGATATATTTGCACCTGTTTGCTAAAGAACCTAAATGAGCGTTTTCTGTACACACTAGTCTTTATTTTACAATACTGCCTTCTTACAGTGTTTATGGTAATGTTTCATGGTTGTCTGCCATCAAACTCTTTCTGGAAGTACTACAACCCAACCTTCAGCCCTTCTTGAACATTCTATATGTGCTGGTTTGAGTTTTCTGTAAATCTTTTTTCAAAGACAGCTGATTATAGTTACTGATGGTTACTTGATTATTACTTTCCTTTTAGCAGAAACGTGAATTATAGGTGTAATATCTGGTTGCAGTCCTGCTAAGACCTTAAAGCTGTTATCAAATCAATACATCTCAAACAACTGCTTCTGAGGCAGCTGGCTTTTCAGGCAGCAACTAGAGGTAGATTTCCTGAAGAATTTGCTTCTAAGTAAAAGCGATACCACTTTTTTTAATTTAAAAAAAGGCTTTCTTGTACTGTCCCTCTGAGCAGAGGGTGAGTTTCTCATCTTCAAATCAGGTCAGGTGTATCTGAAGGATACTTGCTTGGAATGGCGTATCTCAAGAGATGATAACTGATAATGGGTGTAAGTCCTGGGTAAGGCACTAACATAACACTGACCATTGAACCATCAGATGAACGGTAGGCAAAGATAGCACAAGCTGTTGAAATGCATGTGGCAGAGCATAGCTTGATGCTAGTTTTTGCAGTGTTCATGAGGAAACATTGATAAGCTTTGCACTGCATTGCTCTGAGGCTGCTACAAGTTGTGCCTGCTATCCACTGCTATGAGGAATATCAAAGGAAAATGAAGTCAAGGCACTAGAAGATACAGCTATTTATTTGTTGTAAGCTAGCCAAGGACAGCTGGGAAAAGGCGTACATAAAATATGGAAATTTGCTCCAAGAAATAAACAACATATCTGCTGCTATGTACTCAAAATATGTCCTTGCCACTTGGCCAAACCTTACAAAGTTCTTGGACTGGATTGAGGCTTTCCTTAAAAAAAATATATATTTTAGACCACTTTCAAAGTCAGACCTAGCCTGCCTCAGAAATTAAAGGAGGCCTCAAGCTAGCTACATGGTTGGCGATGTTGTCAGAAAGTGCACTAACATGGGGAGTACTTGGGTTTTGCACAGGAGCAACACTTATCACTATAGAAGAGGTTCCTTTTTATAGTGGAGCTAGGAAGGACAACTGTGGTACAGCATATTAGCATACTGTCATTTTAAGGGAGTCCTAGCATATTAACAATTGAGTCAAGTGCAAGGAAAAAATAACAGCAGATCCCTGAACTGTGGAAACAGTGAGAGATGTTGGAAGAAGCTGCCAGAAAGGTGTGAGCCTAACAGACTCACTGTGGGAAGAATTGTCAGATTGTAACATAGTTCAGCGATTAGTTTATTTCTAAAGGGGGTAGAAAATGTCTGACAGGGAGATACTGTTTTTAGCTACAGTATGATCTGAAAAAAGAAATGTTTCAGCAGCAACACCATGAACTTACGTTGACAGGCTATCTGGATCAGGATGATTCTGTATCCCTTTTACCTGTCAGCCCAAATACTATAGAGCATTTGCAGACAGTTCTTAAGAACTGGTTGTACATCTGCCCTATTCTACATTTCCTGCTGGATCTACAGTTCAAGTGAGTGTCACAGGATCTGGCTAGGAGCAACAGGAAGGGGAGGTAGATAGAAAAGAGTGATAGGGACTGAAATCATAGTGCTAAATGCGAGTCAAATTCCTGTTTGTGGGGAGTGTCTAGTTGGGACCCTAAGGGGGCCTGGTGAGGGGATTTCTGTCCCTCAGGGAAAGCTGCTTGTACAACAGAGTATTCACAAGCACTAGCTAAGTAAAACCCAGCTTGGACTCTTCTGTGTTTCTATGTTAAGAGGGTGGCTTTTGCCTACAGCCACTATATAATTAGGATGATTATAAAATAGTAACCTCTTCAGTTTCTGCTTCTTGGCAGCTCTGAGGAAATGACCTAATTTGGACTGACCTAATTCAAACTGTCAGCATTGAGAACCTTGATTCCTACCAAAAGTCACTTTTAAATGAACCTAGAACATGTAGGCAGCTTCCAGACTTCACTGGCAATAATAATTAGTGAGATTTTCCACTGCTGGATACAGGCTTTCACACATGCGTCTCCTACAAAAATGAATCTACAAGGCAGCCTTTTATGGCTGTTTGAATGCTTCTCTTCTCTAGCTGGCTATTTGACATTCAATTGAGGCTGAAAACTATTTTTTGCCCTGTTCTCCATGTTGACATTTAATTGCTAACTTACTATGTGCTGAGAGCTTCCACTTCTGCTTTGTCCCACCAAAGAAATGGCTCATGCAATGTCATCATGAAGCATCAACCTTAGCCTGGCATGCCCTTCTTAGGACAAGAATTTTAGGTTTGAGCTTTTGCTCTAGGGGTTGGAGAGAGAGATTTTTTGGCTTTGTAGGAATGAAACAGCATACAAACTGCACCATCAGCTTATGCATACACTGCTGCTCCTGAAGAGCTGGGGCAGTGCTCAGCAGTCTTTTCTAAAGCCATGCCTCACCTCAGTGATGCAATCATTTGAGGATGGTAATTAGAAGAATCCTTCTTAATTGTTATCCTTCACTCATCTGCTGCTGTGCCGAAGTGCTTTGCTGTACATTCTGGCATGATTCCCCTTGCAGGAAAGATTCTGAGCAGGGCAGCTAACACCTCCAAATTACAGGTTACATCCCATCCTTGGACAAACAATAGGAGGAGAGATGTGGTTCCTTGTCAGCAAGTCATGATTCATGCTCCTAGGAGGCTGTTCCTTCTGAGGAAGCTGTACACTGCAATGAGGCCTTGCTTCAGTCTTCTCTGAAGAAAATGATTGTGCTTTTTTCTTTCTTTTCAAATTTTTGTTGGGGGCTATGTGAGCACGCAGACTGCACCTGTGGGACAGAAGGGGATTTTGCTCCTTCTCCAATCCCTCTTGCACAGTCCATATCTTCAGCCTTCGTCCTGCACCATACTTGAAGGTTTTTGCACATCAAAGAATGCTTTTGAACAGAAAGTAACATGGCAAATATGGTGTAAATGAATGGAAGATGGCAGACAGTCAAATCCAACTCATCCTCCACTAGTGTAAATCATGCTTTAATGGGTGAGGTGAATTAGTGAGGTCTTTTCTCGTAGAAGCAGAAAGCATGACATACTGTGTGCCTGCTATCCTCCAGCAGGGCAACAAGGGTTTGAGGCTTTTTTGCAATTTATGAGGGGAAAATGTCTGGGATTCTGCCATTCAACCTATCAGCTGCCTGCCCACTGGCAGTCCAAGGAAGCAAATAGTAATTAAAAAATGCAAAGTTACTTCAGTTTTACTGCAGAGGCTGGGCTGACCCTTACTTTCTCTAGGGTATGAGAACTGTTAAGCTTAAAGAGATCCATAGGATCGCAGAACAGGCCAATTTTGTGTTGACCTCAGGAGGTCCAATCATCTATTCAAAGCAGAGTCAGCCATGAGGTCAGGACAGATTAAACAAGGCTTTATCCAACACAATCCTGAAAACCTCCAAGGATGAGAACTGCACAATGTCTTACAGAAACCTAATCCACTGCTTGGCTGTCTTCTGGAGGAAAAGCTTTCCTTACAAGAGTTTGAACTTCTCTTGGTTCAACTTATGCTAATTATCTGCCATCCTACCACTACGTACCACAGTGAGGCTGCTGGCTCTGTCTTTTTGGTAACCTCACAGGTATAGGGAGGGTGTAACTAGCCCCCACCATTCTTCTCTTCTGCAGGTTGGTAAAGCATCATAACTTCAGCATCTTCTCACAGTGAACATGCTTCAGAAAGCTACTATCTTTGTTGCCCTCCACTGAGCTCACTCTTTTTTTCAGTGATGGATATTGAGTCCCAAAACTGGGCACTATGTTTTAGATGCAGCACACTGGTTATTGACCTCCTTTAAAAAGATTTTTTATGCACTTGGAAACTTGCACTACTTGTGGGCTGAGAATCTGTTTCCAACAGAAGCAAATAGTGAAAATACTTTGCTCTTCTGGGAAGATATTTAAGAAGTCTTTGACACTGGGTAGTTGTCTGGAAAAGTTATCACAGACACAGCTCTTGTTCGGCTGCTCTCTGAGAAGCTGCAGACTTTTGCTCTTGGATTCTCCCTTGTGATGCTTCATTCAGTTAGTAGCCAAAGTGAGAAGAACTGTAGGTAATGAAAAACAATACACAGATTTTTGCTGCCTTATGGGTTTTTGAAGGATAGAGTGTCCATGATCAAGAATGTTATCATGGAAAAAGAAATAACACTGAAGTAGAAATGAGACAGAAAGCTGGACCAACAGCGAAGGCCCTACTTAACAAAATCTTCCTGTCAAGGACTGCCTCCCTTTGGCAGGATTGCTAGTCCTATATGTCAAGATCCACTAGAAAGAGTAACTTTCTCCTGTTTGCAAGGGCCAGTGTAGCTTGACTCAGGTATAAGAAGCAGGCTTTTCTGCCAACTGTTCCCCTTCCTTGTTTTGTCAGGAATCTCACAAGCTGCTTCCCAAGCTTTCCTAGCTGTGCAAAGGGAAGCAAACATTGTCCTTTTCATAACAGGGATCCATCCAATTTGAGCATTTTGTTACGCTGTGAGCAAACCTGCCCTCTGTCTGGGCTTCTGCAGTGATGTTGCTTACTTACATGGGAAAATTCTGTTAAATGTTAAATTTTCCTTCCGTAAATGTTTGCTTTACAACGTGTTTATTTGTAAAGTTTTTCTTCCATCTAATAGTAGCTTTTCACATGATTCCTCCATGCTTTTTGTGAACAGATCTTATTGTCAGCTTCTTATCATACCAGAGTTCAGATGTCAATGCAGGAACTTTCTGCCTGCCTCAAGTTGAATTTTGTTATATGAACTTAAGTTTCAGGAAGTAGAGCTCAGGTGTTTTCAACAGTGAACTTAGAGAAACACAACTTGTTGCTCTGCCAATGCTTAAAAAAAAGATATATATAATATGTATTTTTTAAAGTCTAGCAACAATTTAATTAATGCGCAGTCAGGTTGTAACCTGTTGCTATGGGCTGTATTGCCAAGTTCCTATAGAAACTGCGAAATGGTGCAATATGTCAGGTGCCAGGTATGATGTGCCAGGCTACAACATTGAGAGCAGGTCCTCTCATGCCCATGACTTTGTTGCTGATCCTGTGTTGCAATCCACAGAACTATTAGCAAGCTCATTAGCTCAAATAATGAAATTGGAAGAATTCAATCTTCTGATGATCATTATGTGTGCTAGTGACCCCACCTCATGAAACATATATTTTTACCACTTATTTAACAACAACGAAAATCAACACTCAAGAACAGAGAGTAAATGACATTAAGGTTACACTCTCAAGTGATGCTACCATAAAAAAAACATGAAGAAAAACTCTAATTCATGTATTCATAAATTTTGACATAGATCTACAAGATATCTTTTTTCCCTTTGGCAGCAGATTGGAAGTCCTAATACAGAGAAAATGAGAGGAAATGAGAAAAAGAAAGAATTGCCTTGTGATGAAGACAAATTATGTTATCAGAACTAGACAGAATGTCTGCTTCTGACTGAGAGTGGTGCAGGACAAGACACACAGCTGATCCCTCATTTTCTGTGTGTAGAAGTGTCTTTAGCTTTGCTACAGCATTGGGCACAAATGAGAGCAAATGAAGTCCGTAAGAGCCATGCACAACAAAAGATTGCATCTGTGAATGCAATTATGGCTTTATTGTCTTAGTTTAATGCCAGTGCCCATTTCCGAACTTTATCATTTTTGTGCCTGCATTCATAAGCTGTAAAAAAAGATACAGGAAAGAATTGTTGTAGTGGCTCCGATTCATGTAGGATTCATGTCTCTGTACCACTTACCAACAATGCTGTGAGCATCATCAAAAATGCCATGTAGGAATAATTACTTACTATGTTGTTAATAAAGATTACACCAAGTAAATATGATCTCAGTCATACGCTGCCTGGAAAGCCCCCTAAAATCCAAATTACTGCCTACATATTCATTGGCTGAGACAGAGGCTGTGAGCTAAAATACTAATTAATTACAAGGTCACCTACTATTATAATAGATAGGCACAAAAGCAGCTGCACTTTTACAGCAACATTTCCTAATTTTTCAATGCTCAGCTCTGTTATCTTAAATAAGACAACTGAGCAACACATCTGAAAGTCCCACAGTGCATGCATGACTTACGCCATGCATCTTATGCTCTGCATACTGTTCTGGTTTATTTATTATCAGTTCTGAGGATCTGATTATCACTAAGCTAAATGAGTTATCACAGGTGTTTCCATGCTTGTCAGCATTTATCTGTGAAGATGCATGATGTTAGATAATGGACTTGATTATTTCTATGTATTATTCTCATGCAGACACAACCATATAAAGAGGAAAATCAATATTTACCATGCAACAATAGATTATATTTTTTAATAATCCTTATAAGTGATAAAAACTGGAATTTCAACTGATCAGCTGAATAAACGTTGATACTTTGCAATTCATCCTTCTTCAAAGAAACTAAGAATATTCCTCTTCATTAAAACATGTGTTATTTCATTAGGCTTTCTCTTGAGCAGATGGCATGCAAAGAATCTTGTAAACAGAAAACAAGCAGTGCATTCATAAAACATATCCAATTCTACTAAGAGAAGCTGCAGCAGAGAGAATAACAAGAGGAGCCTAAGAAATTATGAGAGTTCAAGCTACTAGTGTATCTGCTATTGCAGATGTAGCAGACCAACTCTTGGTGTTATGTGAGCACAGCTCATGCAAACTGTCATTATTTTCAACAAGTGGCAAAAAATTAATCTACTCCAAAGATACAAAGGTAAACTTGGTTTAGCTCCAGCTAAGTCAGTGGAACTGCAAAAGGGATGAATTTGGCCTTCTGCATACTGTCAAGTACCTACCCTGTTTTCTACAGGGGCAAAAGAAAACTACATCCAAAACTTCAAGCCAAATTAACTTGGCAAATCTAAGGTGCAAGTACAGAAATGAATCTTACTGTTCCACTCAAAATACTTGGAGATGCCTACACTTTATTCAAAGGCTTGAAAACAAAAGATTTTCTATTTAAAAATTTTACTATGCTCACTCAATCCCAGTAATTTCTGAAATTGCTTTACATTGTGATCCTGAATGCCCATATAATTTTTATGGGATATATCACAAGCAGAATATGCAATTTCACTGTGCAACTCATCAAATGACAACCAAAAGGCCTATTTCTGAAGCTAAAAATTTTTCAAGAATATGCAGTAAAGAGAAAAACAATTCAGGGTGAGAAAAAAGGCAAGTAGGAGCAGACAAGCCAATATTTTGTTGTTATTCTTGTCCTTGTTATCTCCTGGAAGGGTTGGTTTTGGACTCAGACAATATTTAAAAACAAAACAAGCTAAAAAGAATACTGCAGTCATCACTAACAGTTTTCAGGTCACAGTTGTAATTGCAGTGAAAATTCTTTTTCATGCTTCTTAGAAATATTGGTTTAGACTGTTCAGCTGTGGATGAGCGAAACAAGCATGAACTGAACTGATAATCATTCCCCGCCATATTCCTAACCTTCTGCAGTCAATAATAAGTGTTTGCTCTAGGAAAAGAAAATTCCTTCTCAATTTTGTAGATTCGTGATATAAATCTGTTTCTGCCTACGTTGCTTAGCCTTTGGCCACTGATAATGTTGTACAATACATTGAAATGGGAAAGAAAAAAAAAAAAAAGTGGACCAGCACCGTTCAACTCCTACCAACATCCTTCATGGTACAGAAAAAAAAAAATGAAGCAGAAGACCTGACAATGCTTAATTTCATAGAGTATAATAGAAGCATATAGAACATGGTAATGTAAAAATTACTTAAGCCATGCCTGTGTCTAAAAGACAATGAAAAGGCTCACAGTTCAACACAGAAATCATCAGAGGAAAAGCACTGTCAACTCTGTGTAAGACCATGGTTTGTCCTCAGAAGGACATGGCAAGATCCTGATATTTTAGACACTCCTTATACATCCTATGCATTCATCTGGTTAAAGCTTATTTGGAAGCCACAGTTCATAGGAATTGTAACCATTTGTTTATGAACCAGGGTATAAAACCTCTTCAGTAAAGTCCTCTGCTACTACAACTGATGGCTAATTTCAGAGGTGTATTTTTATCTATTTCCTAAAAGGTCAGCCCCAGGTAAAGCAGCAGCCAAGACTACTGAATCAAGATCACTTGCTGTACTAAATTACTCATAATAACACTGCAGGTTGATGTTCCCGCATTAAGATTTGCAAGAATGTGAGAGAAAAGCCACAGCTGAAACATCCCATCAGATTAAATTGCTACACATCCTAAAAGGATGCAGGTGCGAATGCAAGGCAAAACACTGAACAGTTCACAGTTTCTGTTAACTGAAAAAGACAGTTAAAAGTATTAACCCATCTTGCAGTAACTGAGTCACTTCAAGTGTTGTGTCATCTTAGTATCTCATGAAAGTGTTACCCACCTAATATTTAAGTTACCAATTCCTAAGTTTGAACAACATAATTCTCAGCAATTCAGACTAGAAGCAAATCAACTAATAGCTGATGGAGATTCGGTTATATCGCTGACATTTATAGTTTGAATATATTAATTTTTATAGTATTTGCACTTTAAAGCTGGCAAACATGAAACAAATCGGACTTCCCACAACACTTCTTGTACTGTCTGTAGTTCCTAAAATTAGCTGTATGTGCTGGAGTTCCTCCTCGTTTTGTATGCAACTTAATCTTCCTGGGCTCTCTTCGCAGGAGAGCCATACTTTCAAACTCTTGAGAATTTCCACCTATCCAGGGGACTGTGTTGCCTGTATCAGCTCTTTTTTTTTCTGCATGCTCATTAATTATTAAGAATAAAGTCAGATTTTGAAAAAAAAAAAAAACAACAACAACAACAACAAAAAACCAAAAAGAAAACAACATAGACTAGAAGTTAGATTGATTTAAATTTTCCAGCTTCTTTCCTGAGCAGGAAAGCAATAATGGCAATAATAATTTAAAAAAAAAAAAAAAAAAAAAAAAACACAAACGTAAATGGTATGATATTCTCTTCTCTATTCTTATTTTGGAGTTCAAATAGTAATGTTTCCTCTTTTCTCAGAACACAGCATCAATCAATTCTTCTTTAACATCTGAAGAAAAACAGATTAAGAAAATTCAATTCTCACATGGCCTAGAATTGCCTGGATTTTTTTTCAAATAATTCACATTGCAAAATTAGACAAACATCCTCCCTCAACTCTTTACAGCAAATCTAGAGCAACATAATTTTGTATCTAAAATAAATGTCTTTTTTCTGAAAAGTCATTAGGGAAATCAAACAAAAAAAGCCCTCCTTTCCTCTCTTCTTTCTAAAGAAGTTCTGCTTTGAAGAGACATGTAGAAAATCAATCCTATGTAGCTGCTCAACTTATAACGCAGTAAGTCTGATAAAAAACAGAATTTTGCCATCTATTTTACTCATACCATTTATTCTCCATTTCCATTACCAACAGTACTCTCTTCCTTCTTGATGCTGCTCCCTATTTCCTCTCTTTCAGCAAGTGATGTCAACTCCAGTTCTTTTTGGTGATTCTGGTATGAACTTGGGCTTGATGTTATCGCTCCCTTTTGTTTTCCAGTATGTGGCATGGATCCTAATGTTGCTCCATGGAGCACTTGAAGGCAATATGTAGAAGAAGACAGGCAAGGCAGCTGAGTGTACAAAATCTGCTCTGCAAAAGACTCTCCTCCTGCTGTGCTAGAAAATAGCATTTGAGAGCACAGCTGATGCAAGAACAGAGCTCCCTGCATGTAGCAGTCATTCCAGGGGACAATCTGATTGGCAGTGATGCCCACTGAGTAAAAAGCAAGAATGGAAAAAATCATGACAACAAGGAAAATAGAATTAAAATCATGTGTATGTAAAAATGCATGTTCTGCTTCTGACAGCGTACTCACTGCAAAACAATGTTACAATTATTCCTTAACAGTTACTACAATAGAGCAGATATCATACACATATGAAGATTAGTTTTGTTTACATTGCAGTCTATCTATTCAGAACATTTATATTCAGAGAAAACTCAAGCTATATCATTACTACAATCTAAATAACAAGATGTCACTTTGGCACAGATACAGGGTGTATGTAATGATATTGGAGACTCCACAATATTGTTTTTTATTCCTCCACTCCAGTTTTCCAGGTGAGCTCTGCAAAACATGAGCTGGATGCTTAATCATCCTTTGATCCACTTCGATCACTTTGAAAGCTGCAATTCCTGAACCTTGAATGTTTGTTGTATTTGTATATATTAATACAACTAAGTTATTCACTGGGTTACATGCTGAAGTAAGAATTTGTGGTGTAGCTACATTAATTTGGTTCTCTCCCCACTGTATTTCTGTATCTCCAGCCCTACTTATCAGGAAAGAGCCACACCACTTTTAATTCACTACCTGTTGTGCTCCAGACAGAAGTAAGACTCTGAGACTGTTTCTTCAGCAATACCCCTTTGTCAGTCCTAGGAAATCTTATACCTTTACACACCCCTCTATGCTTGCATGACATGCTCTATGATAGGTAACACACTTTACTGTCATCATGCTATAAAAATAATAACTTTGTATTCTGGAATACAGCCCTTACTTCTGAAACTTTAAACTGAAAAACCACAGAAAATAATAATTTTGCCTTACAACCAGAAGGGAGAACCAGGCCTAGTGCTAGAAAGAGTTGCTGCCAACTGTTCTAGAAAATGTTTGCCATGAAAAGCGAGTCAGCTTGCACCAGTCACCCTGTGAGTCAGACTTTTTCCTTGACAAAAGGACCTCCACAAAAATGGTACAAGAGCAGCATCTGCAGTCTGAAAGCATTTTGTTCTCTTATTTGATCAGAGGTGTTTTTTAGACTGTAATTTTATTTTAACAAACCTGACAAACTAAATACATGGCTGTAGTATTATCTTTTGATCCTACCAGGACTTGAACAAATTCAGAATACAGATACAAAAAGATACCAATATTGCCATTTCTACTTTGTTACTTAGAATAAAGCATTTCAGCATAATTTTCTAAGTGATATCACAAATTCCCATAGGGAATTTAAAAAAAAAAAAAAAAAAAAAAAAAAAAAAAAAAAAAAAAAAAAAAAGAAGCCATAACAATATTCTCTTGGCCTTTGTTTCTGTCTTCCACTATACTACCCTAAGATACACAAGTTCTTTCAAAATGATCTCTGCAGAAGCCCAGTAGATTTGGAACCCTCTTTTTCTTGTTCCCTCCCACTACTTAATTTCCTGTGACACCTCTTCATTTTTCATTCTTGACCACTACCTTACATACACCATAGGCACGTTAGTTTGTTCAGTATTCTTCGAAAAAACGTAAGTTGCTCTCCAATCTAGATGAAACCATTGTAATACCTAATATACACACAGTAACATTCTGTATAACATATAACCTAAGAAGTAACTTTGCATTCAAATTAAGTGGTAAGTGACCTATTAAGAGAGCAAAAGATTATGGGGAAAGGAGAAAAAACAGTTTATATATATTATGCATATACAAGCACATTCCTTCTTTCTCTCAGTCACCAGTAAAACCACTGATCACCCTGAGGCTTTCAGGTGACACTCCTGAGGAGTGGCATGTCAAGATTTCAGAAATTTACCTGCATTTCCATTCTGCCACTGTAACAGATTGTTCCTCCACATGGTTTTCTACACAGCCCTGTGTGTCTCCTGCTGGCCCATAGGATACCATTCCACTGCTGCCAGGTGAGGCAAGGAAAGCTGAACTGGATTCAGTTGGTGTTGTAGAAGTGAGGTGAATGCTGGAGACATTGCTGGGTCGGTGAAATGGCAGACAGTGGAACTGGGAACACTGATGATGCTGGGGATGTTGGGACAGCTGGTAAGTTCCACCCTGGCTGCCATACTGACAGTATGGGGTCTCTAGACTGCCTATAAAGTCCAGCTGCTTAGGAGAAACTGCTGAACACAAGCTGTGGAAAGCAAGAAGAGAAGCAATTCAGAGTTCAAAGTAGAGTCAACCCCAAACAGCACCTTCTAACATATACAACTATTGTTTTATTCACCCTTGACAACCATCAAATCCTTATCTGAATCCAATGTTTTCTTCCAAATCCCAGACACAGGAAAAAAGAGACAGAGCATTAACAGCAGGATTCTCTAACATAGCACATTGATGGGGAGTACCTTTTAGTTTTTTCCACTCTCTAAGTGGCAAACACCAACACTTAATCTCAAGGACGTGCTTCTGAACTTCACTACCACTTGATGTACATGCAATTATTATGGCTATCAGTTTTCTGGAGGTAAGTGCATAGTCCTACAACATCATTATACACTTTTCCATACTCCATTTAAAGGGTTTGTTTTCTTTTGAATTCTTAGTTACATTCCCATATATTTCCTTGTCCTATGTCCCAGTTTTGCCCTCCCAAAATTCACTTTCTTTGTCTTCTTCAATGAGAGTCTCATCTACTCCTACCCTTGATTTTGGATGCTATAAGCGAAGGCCTCCTTGGAGCTGTTTTCCTGACCGGACAAGCTGCATTCACTGTTGGGAGCATCCAACATCAATGGGACAATGTGACCATAGGGGCTGAAGGAAAGACTGAGAGGCAGGCTGGCCCTACGAATGGGTGGAGGACTAGGAAGGCTTGGGAAGCACTCCACTCTGCTGGAACTGAAGTCAAGCTGCAGCAACGCCTTTGTCTGAACTGCTTCACAAGATCCTATCATCCCTGTCATTGGAGAGACTGTGAATAAAAAGAGAGACTGTCATACTAAAAATTGAAAGGAGTAAGCAAAGGATCAGTCTAATAAAAGTATCAAAACAGAAAGGCAAGATGCCAGTGAAGGAGTGTAGGTTAACTGATGTGAATAAAAGTGAATAAGTAGCAGCATTTCTTCTGGGAAGAAAAACAAGCAGTAACAAGCTCTCTGGAACATGCAGTTATGTTTATTAATTAACTAAGATTACTCTCAGAATTTTAGTCTCCATATAGTAGATTTATTCAGCTCTCAAGAAGGCAGCCAAATGAAAATAAGTACTTAATGGAAAGAAAGACAGGATCCCTCAGCCTTCTTCCACATCTATTGTCCTCTGGGAAGAATGTGCTGCACAGATTATCCTTTCGAAAAATTCAACTAGTTTGGAAGAAATAAAAAGCATGCCTTTGTAGACATAAAATCTCGGCCATGTTTTAAAAACACAACTTTCATTCCTGATATGCTTTTGATGAATCATGCCAAACACTAAAACAAACAAAGCAAAAAGATAGATAACATAGATGTCAGCCTTGGGAAAAGGAAGCTGGGAGATAAGAAAGCACAATAACATATTTCAGTAGCTAGTCTTGTTTAGTAGTCTGTCTCTTCAGGCACTGCTGGAAAAGAAGAATGGAGTAGTTTCTTACCAAGCCACCTCTGTGGAAAGAGGACATGATAGGAAAAGTTTATAAGCATATATGCTAGTGATCCAGAACATGTATGCACAGATGTTCAAGAATTTTATACGTGGTCTTCAAGAACTTTGTATGTTAACAAAATGCTCTTCCATTAAGCCAAACATCAAATTATTTCTGTTTAGAGAAATTTAACTATCTTTAGGAATATAGGGCAATGGAAATGATTTTTCAAGACTAGTTAGGCCAAACCAGAATAAGGATGAGCAGATATGAAAATATATCTCAGGCATTATTATTCAAGAACAATTGGTCTACTTCCACATATGGCAAAGCACTCAGAGAATACTATAGCAGTGTGAATAATTTACAGCTGTACTTCACTCTCACAGGCATAGAGGAACATCAGATGTACTCTACCAGATGTATGCCTTTGGCATAAAACCTAAACATAATACTGCTGCAGCTAGAATGAGCAACCTTTATAAAACTTTGGAATGCATGTCCAGAGAGCTAATAAGATTCCACTTCAATCATCTGCAGTTCCATTTCTAAGATTCTCCAGTGAGCTGTGCAATTGCATTTATCTTAATATATCTTCCTGTATGATTTTTTTTTCAACTAACTGCAACTATGAAAAGAGACAGGATCTTTCAGTGAAAACTTGAAGAGCCCTCAGTTTGGGATAATTTAAAAAACTAGATCAAGACACGGCATCTCTAAACCATTCACACTCCCAGGCAATTCCCAGTGGTTTAGTTTGCTATTTGAATATGATCTTTCTGTTTCAGGCAGCATTTACGTTGCACGTCCACAATTCTTTTAACATAGCATACAGTCCAAGGTTTGTAAAACAAGTCAAAACAACTTTTAGTTTCATAACAAGACAAAATAACTTGGCCAGAAACAGAGCCGAAGCTCTGTTTTCATTTACAAAAGCCTTTGATTGCAACGCCCCAGAATGTAATATTTTGCACAAACTTCATGAAGCCATAGCCATACTGGGTACAACTTATCTGAAAAATTCTCTATATCCAGATAAATTTCAGTTAAACAATAATATTACAATTAGCTATTTTGAAGTTGGCCTTATCCATGCTCAGGACAAATGTGAGCAGTGTTAATAAGATATCCCATAAAAACAATTTTAAACCCACTTTCACACATAATGAGAAATATGTTCTGTATCTTCAAAAAAAAATATTTAAAAGCATTTAGTACAAAATAGCCCTTGTGAATTGTGACATTAGAACTATGAGTAATGTCTTTGCTGTAGTATAGCTTCTTTCTCAGCATCCTGGCAGAACTATGAAAGCCATTCATTAAGGCAAGATTTTCCAATGACTGAAACAGAGTCTTAAGTGAAAAGGAAAGAAAAAGATGTGAAGGATATGTATGCTACTCTCAAGATAACTGTTTTCAGTCTTTTACTAAACTTTAGGGGATAGCATAGGAAGATGCATCTTCTTATGCTACAGATCTGTCCATGAACTTAAAACTGGGCATGGTTTTAACTATAAGACTGTTTTAGGGAGTTGCTTTCACTATCATCAGATCAGATCACCTCCAAAATCTAGGGTGACACCTATCTGCTTTGGGGCCCTTTCTCCCAGTATCTGCTATACATTACTTTCTCATCATACTGACTCCAGAAGGCCTCAGTATAAGACAACTGTCACTGTCCTGGCAGATAATCAAGCAGTTGGTTGCAGACTGCTCAGTAGCTCTGGGGAACATGACCAGTTGCTCAAAAAGCACAGTGTTGGGTACAGTGCAGCTGATGTTGAGCAACAAAACTAACCTCAGACAATGTACTTATACTAGAACTGCTTTCTCAAGCATCAAGACTTCAGCAAAAGTCTCTGTTATTATGAGTGTCAGTTACACACTGAACAATCCAGTTTCTTGTAAAGAAAATATGCCTGTTTAATAGTAATCACAGCACTTACTAGAACTTTAAGGACCATCATAAAGCTTGTCTCATACACAGTCTCTTCCTGAAATTACTATAAGTTCTGTAAAAAAATGCATCTTTCTTGCAAATGGCATCTTCAAAGCAGAGAAAATCTTAAAGTTAGGAGCACAAGCATTCTTCAATTAATTAACTAAAGATGAGTATACCAATTTGAGGTTATAACTATAATGCTAGGAGAAGTGCATTGGTCTGATCTTATGGATTTTCAGTAGAACAGAACCTATTACTTGTTTAAAAGTTGTGAATCTTGTTTGCCATGTAAGATATACATCACCAGTTTTAAAGTAATTTGTTTAAAGGCCAGAATAAAGAATAGTGAAATCATTAGGACTTATGAGATTTATTTACTGTTCTTTGACAGATCATATTGAACTTCATGAAATTGCTCCTCCATCCCATTCAAATTTCTGCTTCTGGCTAATCAATCACATTGTTTTCCCTAAGAGCTACAAGCTCTTCCTGCAAAATCACCAAGGGGAAAAAAAAAAACAAAACTTCAATTAACAGAAGCATAGAAAGTAGCTTTTATTTCTATGCGGGTAAATACTTATCTGTATATAAGCTTACAAACAGCTTCTGAAAAGTTGGCATCAACAGCTAAATCACCAGAAATCTCATAAAATACACAAAATTTCCAAACTTTGGATCCAAACCACAACTTCATCCAAAACACAACTGCCTGATTTTGCTCAAGGAACTTTTATAACTGGAAGTTTATGTACATGCACATCCAGTGCTTACCTGCATAAACATGTTCTTGTTTTTCATGTAAAAGGCATTTAATTATACATGCATCCAAACTTTCCATAACAGTAAGGAAGTTCAGTCCTACTCAGAGACATTCAGGTTTCATCTCTAAGAGGTCATGTATGTTTTAAATCACTAAATCAAAGTAATATAATTGTCAGAAGTCTCAGTCAAATAAACTGCAAACAATTAGAAATGTCAAATACATACATGCACATTACTTTGTTTAAACCAAGCTACCTATCTATCAAAATCAGAATACCATTCTAAGATCAAGAAAAATTTCTGAAGCACAATCGAGTCTTTTGATTTTGGTATTAGCTGTGCTATCCATAACTGCCAGAATGGAAAAATATCACCACACCAACTTCTTTGGATAACTGTATGAAACTGTGAGGGGAAAAAAAAAAAAAAAAAAAGATAACCAATGTCTAGAGAACAAGGAAAAAGCAAAGGAAAAAAAAGGCACTGAGTACTTCACAAAAGTTAACAGGCTGTAGCATTCTCACACACGTAATTTGCTTGTCCAGCTGAAAGTGGAGAAACATGGAGAAACATTGCTACCAAGAATAACACCTGAACAATCACTCCGAACAACAATTAGGCCAGTCTCTGAGCATAACTGCATCATTGCATAGGTCGCAGATTGTTCTGCTGAAATCTGCCATTGTGCAATTTTCCACTGAGATCATTTTTCCTGGCCTTTGCCTTGTGGATTTATGACCTTTTTATTCATTTGTTCACTCTTTATTTTCCTCCTTTTACTTGGCATGTTATCCTATCCATGTTTTATCTTCTTCATTTTCTGAAGTCTTCTAAGAAAAATGGTGAGCCCTAATTGGCTTTGTTTATGAGCAAACTTATTTCTGAATGAGGATGAATGGGTCTGCCTAGAAGAGGGGGAAAAAAAAGGAAGTCTCATTTTTCATGGTTTTACTGTCCTACATCTAAGATACAACTGTGACTGAAGGCTTTCCTGCGATTGGAATATGCAGATTTCTCTCCTATGAGAACTCTCTTAATAGTAATCTTTTCTCTCAGAAGGAGCAGTAACTCAGATCTCTACTTTTCCTGGGCAGCAATTTTCCCATGACTTGTAGGAATGTAACTTTAAGACTGGAAGGAAGGGTGGGTTTCATAAACAGTGAGTTCAACCTGTATCATTACACCTACCACACTACTCCCTCTCCTCAGGAAACTAGGATAAATAATAGTAATAATAATAATAATAAAAATAAATTACTTAACTTCACAATTTATGCTCGCTAGCAAAACATACATCTCTTTTCTGCAAAGTAATTTAGAAATGGTAATATTTTTGTCACACAGATATTTATTTGGAAAATACTTACCAGCCTTAGATGACAAACAGTCTTTAATACTTTCTGCTTAGCTTGATTTAAAGAGAACAAAGAGAATTCACCTACATGTCCTTAATACTAAAGATCCTGGAGTTTCAGACAAGTAAAGGAAATGCATATTGCATAAAAGCTAGATTTACACACAGCATCAAGTTCAAAGGAGCAGGAAGTAAAAACCCATAAATCTTTATCTTGATTTTTTTTCCATATCAAGAATTGGATCTGAATGTACAGATTTTCCAGAAAGAAATGGCTCAATATAGGCAGATTTGTACTTTTGCCCTGAAGAGCACATAATAGCCAAAATAATAGTTTTGTCATCATGTGGGAGAACCCAAAGTTGCAACAGTTGTCATTCAGCTAGAACAGCAGAATGTTTTAACCACATATCCTTATGAACTCATGTTCAGAATTGTTTGCTGGGCTGTGGTATAGCATGAATGAATAAGAACGGTAAATCTAGCTCTAGTGCTAGTACAGAGGTACCATCCAATATAGCCATTAACATTATTAGAAGAGAACTGCTAAATCTAATGTCACTTTTTGTACTGATGTGATTGAACTCTAACTTGACATCTCTGAAGTGTCTGAGAGACTGCCAACATCACCAAAAATAACAACAATAAGGTTTGCACTGATATGGGTCTCACCTGAGGAGGAAGCAAGCAACGCAGAATGCTCACTGACCCTACTGGAGCAGTTCCCAGCTGTAGTGTCTACACTTAATATGGCAGACTGATCAGGCAATGGAGGCATTGGCAGAAGAGGTGCCCTGGAGTTGTACATAAGAGGTATGAACTTGAACTGGAACACAATGCAAGACATTACCACAAAATACACACTTTTTTAGCTATCCTACAACAGATAGATCCTAGATCATTAGATCAGTAAGCACTGTCTTTGCACTTATGAGTGCAAGGAACACTATCGACCAATATTTGGGGAAGCAGTCTCAGACTACTTGTGTGGAAAGGATAAGTAGCAGGGACAGTGCAGTGAAATCCATTAGGTGGTCTCCTATCTGTCACTTAACAGATTCTCTTTCTCTCTCTGTTCCCCCCTCATCTCTGAAGCGTGCTGTTTTTAATTTTTTCATAGAAGCCCATATCTCCATGATATTTGTTACATGCAAGCACCTTTTCCATCACCAAGTGACAAATTTATGAAAATGTTCAATGATGGTGGAAGGAGGTCTGGAATAAAAAGCTTCCTGTGTGCACACAAAGGGCCTAAAGAACACATAAAACGAAAATAAAAATGAAGGAGTGATTTCGTTTATCCTTTCTATTCAACACTGCTCTCTGCATGGCTTCAGTAAAACAGTGCTACACTGTGTCCAATAGCTCTCTTAAGAGGATGCACTACAATAATTTGCTAGGAACCTGTCTAGCTGGAGAAAACAGGTGAGCAATAAACCTTCATCTCAATGATCAGTTCTCCATGGCTTAAAAATAAAGGTCAAAAATAATAGGTGAAGATTTAATTCATTAGGTATCTGTTGTGGAGAAATGAGTAAACAGAGCAAGTCCCTCACCCACAAATGTCTGACCCAGCATGGACTGCCAGAGCTGCTGATGTTGAGTATTTTTTGCTGCCTTTGACATTCAACTTCTCTGTTTTTCTCCACTTTGCCCTGCGATTCTGAAACCACACCTGATCAATAGAAAGAAACATTCAGATGGAAAATGATCTACACACAAGAACACAGGCAAAGAAACAGCAATGACTGCCTCCATGCTTGCTCAGATGAATCCAGAACTCTTGAAGAGCCTTGCTTCCACAGAGCATCAGCAAAATTAACTTCTCCCTGCTTCAGTTCCTCCTCCTGACACTTTTTTTGGCACAAATCCCATAAGTCACTGTTACCCACACAGGCATTATTACCATGATACGCTGTGGTGTCACCCCAACTACAGCTGCGATTGCCCTCCTCTTTTCATTGTCAGGGTAGTGATCTTCCTGGAACACCTTCTCCAACTCTTCTAGTTGCTCTAGAAACGACACAGAGAGAGACTGAAAGCATATGAGGAGAAGACAAACAACAATTAAAAAAAAAAAAAACAACAAAAACAACAGATAAAAACCCAAATTTTTAATGTAGTTAGCAATACATGAACAACATAGGTGGTATTTTCTTAAAAGCAAACCACAGAAGTAAGCAAATGTCTCCTTCCTTCAGTAAAACAAATAGTATTGCTAGCAATATTTCAAGCACAAAGACTTGGCAAACTTTTAACTGAAGTTCTCAACCTCTAGTACTGCAAAATGCAATGAAAATACTATTTAGGGCAGTTCAGCATCTCCATGCTGTGCCTTCAGGACAATGTAAGAAACATTAGTGCCATTATCAGTACAAGTATCACTGCCTGCCACTGGGTTCCGCATTATCTACCTGCACTATAGAAGGTGCGTGTCTTCTTCTTGACTGGCAGTAGAATTTCTGGATCCTCACATAAATCTTTTTTCTGCTTGTTCTCACCATGACTACTTCCAGATTTCAGGAATGAAGATGTCGTGTAGGACTGCTGACCTCCAATACTGGCTGAAGTACAGAGCACTGACCTGCAAGTAGTTGGGCCATATACATCCTCTAACAGTGCTAGCCTGCAGAAATCTCCAGAGATTGCACCAGGTAACTTCTCAGCACATACTCCACTTATGCAATTATATTTTTTCTTTGCCACATTTTCAGTCACATCAGAGTAATAACCTTCATTCTTTTTGAATGACCCTGAATTATCCATGGGTGCCTGTGCAAACATAACCACAGGAAGAGGAGGCACAGAATTTATGTTGCTGAGGAAATTTGACAACTGCCCACACACTGAGGCAAGGTTGAGAGGAAGGGCTGTTGAGTCTTGAGAAGTTGACTCAGTGGCTTGCAGCATGCAGTAACTACCATCTTCCTCCTTCACAAGGCTAGCCTTATCTTCTGTTCCCAAGGTATCCCCAACTTCTTTTCTAGTTGCAAGTTGGAATGTAACTAGCGCATTACTCCCCGTACTGTGTCCACCAAGAGGATCAGCATCAATCACAAAGTGCTCAGTGTTCAGTGATACGCCCTCCTTGCTGTTCTTACACTCTACAAGGAAGAAAAAAAAAGAAAGGTGTTCCCCAGACTGACTCATATGTATGCTTTCTTACCCAGGTGCACCAAGATAAGTTTCAGTCATGGAAAAGGGGAAACACTGCAATAAAAATTAACAGTGTAAAAAAAGACAAACATACTTTGAGAGTTCAAAATAAGACAGTGACCAAGATAGAAAAAGAAAAAAAAAAAAACAATATGGTCAACATAGAGATATTTAAACATCTGATCTTAGAAAAGCCTCGTCTTGAGAGAAAAGATGCCTGCAAAAACAGTCAACTGCAAGCTATAGGAGTAATTAATACTAAGCACAGACGCACACCAAAAAAAAAGAAAAATCAAGAGAAAGCTGCATGTAACTAACAGTAGTACTTTTAAGGAAAACAGCACTGTGAATAACAGAATAACATATTCCTTTGGAATAAAGAACATAATAAAAAAAATCTATGATATGTCAAGACACCAAATGACTCCTTACAAAAATAAGCTAAAGACAAATGAAAGCCAGAGTCTGGTCTATTCTGTCAGCAGTGATTATCTGACAAATGGCACCACATCTCATTATAGAGGCTTCTGTTTCTATCATACTGAAGTTGATCAAAGTTAAAAAAAAAAAAAAAAAAAAAAAAAAAAAAAAAAAAAAAGCAACAAAAAAACAAATTGTATGAACATTTATTAACTGACTTAACTTTCTTCAGCTTCAGACACAACAGTAATGAATAACAGACCTAAGAATGGGCAGTGAAGAAGGTACCTGAAGACAAAAATAGATGAAGTCCAACTAAGTTTAATAAAAAGCAGTGACTGTATTATGCTAACAGATATCAAATAGTAGAAGATAGTTAAGAAACAACACAGGAAGAGAAATAAAATGGTCAACCATTAGTTTAATAGAACAAAAAATAAAACATTCTTTTCCAGCTGGAACATACATTTTCAACCAAAAAATCTTACTGAATGACTCAGAATGCATGTAGAATTCAGTGTGACTTACAGGTGAGGTTTTTGTTTTTTTTTTTTTGTTTTTTTTTTTGTTAAGGGGTGGCTATTACTTAAGAGTAGAAAGTAGAATAAAAAAGTTAGAACTGTATTTCTGCTTCTTTCTGGAAAGAGGAAGATTTTAGCAGATTGCTGGCAACATTTCAGTTGTAAGCGTCTACAGAGAATACATGGCAATTTAATTGGGGAGCAAAGCATTAAAAAAAAAAAAAAAATCATTCTCTCCTACTTTTTACTTAAAATAGCACAATGTCAAAATAAAGAACTTGCTTTCTGATCCAAAGCCTCTTTCTTAAACAATTGTTAATTGAGTAGGAAACTCACAACATCAGTCAATTGGGTAAGCATTCATGGAAAGCATTCATACAAATAGACATCAGACTGCTTCCAAGACCTCTCAATTTGCCTTTTTACAGGATTAAGAGAACTGAATCAGTACTATAGGAAAAAGACAGTAGCAAAAAACTATGTACTTGTTAAGCAGCAAGTTTCCTTTGCTATTACATGAGATGAGATGAAATTACAAGCGCAGATGGGAGAGGCTAAGAACTAAGGGAGGGAAAAGCTATGTATACATATGCTATGTAATTCCCTTTTCCACTGTCCTTCCTGCTGTATCTTGTTTCAGTCCTGTTCTCACTGATTACATGATAAAACTAGTATTTTCACATCATTCATCCTCTCATACTGTGCCTCAAATTAGAAATAATGCTTTCAGCTTCATGATTAAAGACCCTTCCAACTAATTTTTATTTTTATTTATGAACTAGTATGCATTTAAATCACAAAACCTGTTTTGAAGTCGTGTGCCCATTCCTTGTATCCTTAGTAGAGATGGATCAAAAGCAATGATTTTTGCACCACCTGCAGGAATAATTCTTTCATCAAAAAAAGGAAAATCTGCCACCTCTATTTCTTAGACACAAAGCAAAGACCTAACAACCCAAAACTTGGTATCAACATGAAGATACCTGAAATGAAAGTAAAACTTGGGAAGAAAAAAAAAAAACAAACAAAAAAACAAAAACCTTCACAGTAACAACCAGAGAGGGTTGCCAGCCCTCTCTTTTCATCATTGCTACAGCAAGAGACCTGATTGAACATCACATTTTTTTGGATAAATAATCTGAAATAAAAGAGATCTTAAGTGAACAGGTAGATCATACTAGTGGAGTTCAGAAAGCCTGAAGTCGTATAAACAAGCAGCAAAATTGTCCTTTTTTCTTGCAATCACCTCCTCAGAGTTCCTAGAACAAGGTAAGCATTTGCACAGTGACAGCAAGATTTCAAGGGTGCTTTGAGCATTTGGTGCAAAGCAACCCAGGCATGCAGGGAAAACCATAAACATCCATGCAACTCAGACAAAGAGGAAGAGAACTGGGGACATAAGCACCACCAGCCTGGAAACTCTGAGGTAGCAGGATCACACTGGAGAGCTAAAATGGGAAGATCAGCAACCTCAGCCTCCTCACCAGGTTGCCCTATATTTTTACAAGCCCTGTGACTCCAAGGCCACACACAGACACTGAGCTAGCTGACAGAAGCCCATAGCCTCGAGACAGCACACTGGATAAGATGGCAGCTATCCCTAGGGCAAGAGCTCTTATCACCCATCTTGCAAGTACCGATCCAGGTTTGGTGGGATTACTGCCCAGATAACAGCTTGGAGGAGGAGACGACGGGGTTATTTTCTCCTGGGGCTGCTCGTTAGGTTTATTGTCGGGTGCTTTCTCTCTAGTGATTAACATGAGCTAGCGCTGTATTCCTGAAACTCTACCCTTACCTGTCCCTTTCAGCGTTCGCTCCTCCTCCATGCCCACCGCGTCCCTGCCGGCTGGACAGCTGCCGCACGTCCAACCCGCCACAGCCAGGCGCGGCCTTGTTAGTGCCCCGCCCAGCAGCAAGACTTGTGAGGACTGCGGGGCCAGCCAGCTAATCAAAGCCAGCTGCGGCGCCAGTGACGGGAAAGCGCTGCCCAGAAGCCGCTATCTGAGAGACCTATCTCAGCCACTTGGCCAAGGAAGGGGTGGCAGTAGGCGGGCAACTCCTGAGCAGATGGAAGGACTCCCGATAGAACCACATGTAATGGAGAGGCAACACTAAATCCCTGATATGCAGCTAGTGGTGAGGCACGGCTCCTATTGGTTGCAAAATCGTGCTTGGAGAGAGTTGGTCAGTGGCTCAATACCTGGATAGAGTGAAGGCTGATGCCACTCATGGGTCTAACCGGTGCTATTTCATATCTTCATCATCAACTACAGTGGGATCCATGCTCAGCAAATTTGTGGATGATAGCAAGCTCTGTGGTGTGATCTACACACCTGAGGAATAGGATGCCGTTCAGAGAGACTCAAACAGTGGCCCCAGATGGATCTTACAAGGTTCAACAAAGCCAAGTGCATGGTCTTGCACCTGGGTTGTGATAATCCCCGCTATCAATACAAGCTGGGGTATAAAAGAATAGAGCACAGCCCTGCTGAAATGGACTTGGGAATACTAACAGATGACAAGCTGGACAAGAGGCAGTAATGTACTCTTGTAGCCCAGTTAAAGCCAACCATATCTTGGGCTGTATCAAAAGAAGCACGGCCAGCAGGTCAAAAGAAGTGATCCTTCTTCTCTCCTCTGCTGGTGAGATGCTTTGACCCAAGAGTAATTTTACAGTGTTAAATGAGTATAAAACGAAGCAAGTGTAGCAGCGTTGTGTAAATGAAGTACAATTGGTATGACAGTACAGCTGATTCAGATAGTAAATGTAAAGCATGCTGGCTGGAGTGTTAACGAAGCTAAAATGATGCTTAATTTCTCAGAGGCATCCAGCTGACCAGGCACAAATCTGATCTTAGAGTGGATAGAACCTCTTAAATATTAAACCAAAGAAAAAAAAAAACAATAAAAAATAAAGACTGCTTTAGAGGTTCTTGTCTCTAATCAAAACTGTGTTTACTTACTGCATGAAGTTTGGCTGACTCTAGTATCTGGCTCAAATATTGGCTTTTTCTAGTATTCTGAAGAAGACAAAGAACTATGGAGAATGCTTTCTTTCTTTAGAAGGAACAAATACAAGATTTTCAGGGCTGTGACCCTCTAGTTTTTAGAGCAATGTATATATTTATGTATTTCAAACTTTCTAAAATTAAAAAACAAACAAACAAACAAAAAAAACAGTACTTAAAACGTTTTATTTTTAGACATAAACCAAGATTTTCCCAGGTTCTTGACAAAATTTTTCAAATGTAGCTCATGCCTCTATTTCATTGCTGTTCTTACCGCAAAAAGAAACAAGCATAATTGCCCTCTACTGTGGGTTAGCTTTAAAGTTCTTTTTTTCTCACATCAGCATGGAAATGCTGGTTTACTTATTTATATTTTTTGTCCAGATATGTCTAAAAAGGTTCCTGTGAAAGATTAATGCTTCTTTTTACAGCCCACCTTTTAAAGTAAGTTAGCATTGAGTTTGATTTCTTCCTTCACTCAAGCCACAATCTTTAATGGCCATCACCATTCCAGCTGTTCCTGTAGCAGTAGTGGGAATGTCTGCAAAAGAGAATCATTACAATTGATCCTAATCTGATTTGTTGGAACCCTAATTTAGGTTTTTGTCTTGAATCGCTCTCTATAGATAAATTTGTTCCTTTCCTGACTATGCTTATGTGCAAAACCTAAGGTGTTTTTTTTTGTTTGTTTGTTTTTTTGTTAGTGAGGTGATGCTGATGTGTTTGTTTTTCATGTGTTTGTTTTCACTATCGAGTGTTGTTCCATTATGTTTGGTTTAAAGTTCTTTTATCTACTGTAAACCTTACTACTTTTAGTTTGCTGTTGTCAGATGCATCTTATTCCAAATAAATGGGTTTTAGGTTCCTAGTGAGTGAACACTGGCTCTGTGCAGTTGGAATTAAGAATTGAATCTTACAGTCTCAAATTTTTCTTCTTTCCATGTGGTTACTTTCCAGATCTCAAATGTTCTAATGATTACCCTTAAATTTTCTATGTGCTGGAGTACCATATAACAAAAAATGAAAATCTATATCTATCTATAATATATATATATATATATATATATATATATATATATATAGTGTGAAACTCATTGGAGAAATTTAGCTTATATGGCATTTAGAATGCACGTCTGACATTGACAGGAACACTTAATTGGATAGATTATGAGAGAATTTGTCTGAATCTTTCCAGCTGATAGAGCACATTGGGAAAGCCAGGAACAGCAAGATTGCAAGATTGGTGTGGCTTTGTAAGTGAAGACCAGCCTGGAGCCAGGGATGACCCCAGTACAGGCAGAGGTGGTGTCCTTGCTGACCAGAATGCACAGCTAGAGCGTCAGTGCAGGGTGATGATAGCAGGGCCCATTGACAGCCTCAGGCAGGGTGAGGTGATGAATCAGGCAGGGTGAGGTGATGAAACAGGCCCTGGTCTGTCTGGAGGCTGCATTCACAAGTAGAAGGAATTGCAGTGAGAGGCAGGTATTCCTGTCTCTGTAGGCACAGGCCTACAAGCCTACATAGGAATGTGGTTCCTATGTCCCTATGCTTAAGCTCAAATATACTTCCAGAGACAATAAGGAATAAATTAATTGGTGTAGGAAACCATTCAGGGTAATAGAAGCCTGTTGGTGCACTTGGAGCCATGACAAGGAGGCAAGAAGGGTTACCTCTTAAGATTATTCACATTTAGAAATAGAACCATTCACATTTAGAAACAGAAATTTTTTTTCTTTCTCAGGCTTCAGCAATAAACATACTGGTTTATAGTGTAAAACATTAGCAGATTCTTGTTCAAATAATAGATTTTACTAGGATGTGTGTTGTGATTCTGTGGAAGGGATGTGTTTTAAAACTATGTATTTTATGGCTCTTCAGATGGGCTCTACATATGGCTATAAGGTTCTTGTTTATGCACATGGCTACTCCTTTCTGTAGCCTCTGTGATGTCAAATAGATTCCTCAAGCTAATTACACAGGAGACCAGATATAAACAGCACTGGTGTTTGAGTCCCAGATCTTGCTGACATATGTTTAAAGGTCATTTCTCATTCAGTGTTCTTGTTCAGTGGACCTTCTTTGGCTTATAAGCAGAGTGTAGAGAAGTAGCAGATAAGCTCTAACCTATGCCTGTTTATTATCAATTTTCTGAGAAGGCAGGCTGGCCCTCTTAGATAATGTAAGGGAGAGATTCTGACTTACAATTAAGATTAATAGGATTCAGAAGATTGTCAACTTGATTCTGATCAACTGAATGTACAGTTGAAGGTGCTAAGAGCTGTTGAGAAGAATTGCAGTAGCTTAATTAACAAGTCCTTGGCTTTTACAAAGTTAGTCTCAAAAAGCATGAAGCAAGTCAGTGGAGATTTTTTATGGATTTTGGAGGTAGGATGGTGCTGCAGCTAACTAGTTTAGAGACAGTGAGAAGCTGAGAACTATCTGAAATGTAAGCAAAGTAAAACAGGATACAATCACTTAAAAGCATAAGTAGATTATTAAATATTCCTAAACAAAATCATGACAACAGGATGTGTGTATTTTAAAAGGGAGAAGTTAACCTTTGATACAAATAGTTAAACAGTATAAGCATTCTATCCCTCACAACAATAGTGTCTCCACAGTTTAACTTAAAAACCACCTTGGAAGACTAACAAATAATACGCCCACTTGTTCTTGAGAGCAGAAGTTGAAAGAGTAAAGAATTCTTGGTTTACACACTGTTAACAAGATGACTTCTAACTGAAATTGGCAATATCTATAGTATTTCTTTTCAAGATACAGGTAACAAAGAATAAGCTGATAAAATACGATACACCTGGGACTGCTTGTAAAAGATGACCTTACACAGACACGATTGAAACATCAGTGATTGTGATCGCTTTACATTTCATAAGACTTGAATGAGTAGATATTTTGGATCTTTAAACATCTGTGGATCTTGGTGAGGCTTATAACTTTTCTTATGTCACTATGTAGTTTGAGATAGGGCTTTACTTCTGCTCTGAGCTATGTATCAGCTTCAGTTCTTCTAGGCAAGAAAAGTATGCATACTGTAGTCTGGATCGTAAATTAAAAAGACAAACCTAGAAACTTTCAGGTTGGAAAAAACCTTAAGATCATGAAGTCCAACCATCAATTTAACCCTACAAATCCACCAGTAAACCACATCCCTAAGTATCTCATCCACACATCACTTAGATACCTCCAGGAACCGTGACTCCACCACTTCCATCAGATAGCTTGTTCTAATGTGTTGCTATTCTTTCTGTGAAGAAACTTCCTGATATCCAGTCTAACTTTCTTCTGGCACAACTTGAGGCCATTTCCTTGCACCCCATCAGTTGTCACTTGAGAAAAGACCAGCATCCACCTTGCTGCAACCTCCTTTCAGGTAGTTGCAGAGATCTAAGAGGTCTTCCCCTAGTCTCCTTTTCTCCATACTAAACAGCCCTGTTCCGTAACCTAATGTCTAATGTCTAATATCCTAATGTCTAGTTTTCTAGTCCCTTCAGCAGCTCTGTTGCTCTTCTTTGCAAGCATTCTTGTAACTCAGTATCTTTCTCTTAGTGAGGGGCTCAAAAATTCCACGTTACTAGTAGGTCCAAATCCCATCTTCTCTAGGTCATTCTTTTAGCTTATCCTTATATGCTGATGACTAATACCACTAGGAAACCTGCAGCAGCAACTATTCCAGAACATTCACGAACTTACACCGTAAGTCTCTTGAAATCATTACCATGGCTAGTGAAGCAAGTTTTCTTAACTAACTTTGCTAAGTATAGCAATTTGTACTTAGAAAGGAGTATTTATGGAATAAAGAAACTAAAATACTGAATATATTTCTGAAAATATTCAGAAAATAGTCAGCTACTCTCATTTAATATGAAAATCTAAAATGAGGGAAGCAGACTTTTTTTTTATATTTTATTTTAATGGGAGAAGTGCATGAATTTACTAGGATGAAAACTTTATTTATTTATTCATTTATTTATTTAAATCCAGCTACAATTACTGACGTAAATAGGCTAAAATAAGCTATACCACAGTGTACATGGGAATTAAAGGATAAAGAATCCAGGATGCCTTCCTGAGAGCACAAGAGCTCTCCGTCCCTCTGAATAAGGAAGCGGGCTGAGGAGGTAGGAAACTGGCATGGCTTGGCAAAGGACCTACTGGGCGTGCTGAAGGCAAAGAAAGGTGTGTACAAGCTCTGGAAACAAAGGCGTGTCACTTGGGAAGAATAGAGGAATGCCGTCCAGACTTGCAGAGGTGGGATTAGGAAAGCCAAGGTGCAGGCAGAACTAAACTTGGAGAGGGATGTGAAAAACAATAGGAAGACATTCTACAGGTACATTGGCCAGAAGAGACATGCCAAAGCAAGTATACCTCCTTTGGTAAATGTAAGAGGAGAACTGGCTTCAACGGAAGAAGAGAAGGCTGAGGTACTGAATGAGTTCTTTGCCTTGGTCTTCACTGGTGGCCAGGATTCCAGTATTTCTCACGTCCCTGAGCCCTGCATCCCTATACCTCTAGGTGGGGACCAGGATGGTAAATCCCCATGGAGGGCACTGTAAGGGCAGAGCAAGTCCAAGACCACCTCATGAGACTGAATGTATGCAAGTCTATGGGGCGTGCAACCCAGGGTTCTGAAGGAGCTGGCTGAGGTTGTTGCTGAGCTGCTCTCTATCATATTTGAAAAATCATGGCTGTCAGGTGAGATCCCGGATGACTGGAGGAAGGGTCATGTCACTCCCGTTTATAAGAAAGGGAGCAAGGAGGACCCTGGGAACTACAGGTGGGTGAGTCTCACCTCTGTACCTGGGAAGATCATGGAACAGATCCTCCTGGATGACATGCTGGATCACATGAGGAATGAGCGTGTGATCCGAGACAGCCAGCACAGCTTCACCAGAGGAAAGTCATGCTTAATCAATCTGTGGCCTTCTATGATGGAGGGATGGCTTGGTGGACAAAGGAAATATGACCTATGTCACTTACCTGGACTTGAGCAAGGCCTTTGACATGGTTCCCCACCACATCCTTATCTCCAAATTGGAGGAATGTGGATTTGATGGGTGGACCACTCAATGGATAAAAAACTGGTTGAAAGGCCACAGACAGAGGGTGGTGATTAATGGTTTTATGTCCAGGTGGAGGCCGGTAACAAGCGGCACCCGCAGGGGCTGTCTTGGGACCAGTGCTCTTTAACATCTTTATCAACGACGTAATTGAGTACATCCTCAGCAAGTGCTGAGTGGTGTGGTTGACACAGCGGAAGGAAGGAAGGGATGTCATTCAGAGAGACCTCAACAGACACAAAAGATGGGCCCAGGTGAACCTAATGAGGTTCAACACAGCAAAGTGCAGAGTTTTGCACTTGGGACTGAGGAATCCCAGGCATCCATACAGACTGGAAGGAGCGGTCCTTGAGAGCAGCCCTGCAGAGAAGGACCTGGGGGTCTGGATAGATGAAAAACTTAACATGAGCCAGCAGTGTGCTCTTGCAGCTCAGAAAGCAAATGGTATCCTGGGCTCTGTCAAAAGAGGGATGGCCAACAGGGACAGGGAGGTGATTGTCCCCCTCTACTCCGCTCTTGTGAGGCCCCATCTGTACTACTGTGTCCAAGCGTGGAGCCCCCAGTACCAGAAAGACATGGAGCTGTTGGAGAGGGTCCAGAGGAGAGCCACAAAGATGATCAGGGGACTGGAGCACCTCCCCTATGAGCACAGGCTGAGGGAGCTGGGCTTGTTCAGCCTGGAGAAAAGAAGGCTGCAGGGTGACCTCATTGCAGCCTTTCAATACCTAAAGGGAGCCTACAAATACGAGGGGAGTCAACTCTTTGAAAGGGTAGATAACACCAGGACAAGGGGAAATGGTTTTGAGAGAGGGAAGATTTAGGTTGGATGTCAGGGGCAAGTTTTTTACTATGAGTGATGAGGTGCTGCAAGCCCAGAGAGGTTGTGGATGCCCCATCCCTGGAGGTGTTCAAGGCCAGGTTGGATGGGGTCCTGGTCTAGTATTAAATGAGGAGTTTGGTGGCCCTGCCTGTGGCAGCGGGCATGGAGATTCACGATCCTTGAGGTCCCTTCCAATCCTGGCCATTCTGTGATTCTGTAAAGGCAGAATGTTATACAAAAGGAAAGCTGGAAATATGAAGATAATTCTTTAAATATATTAAATGCAAGAAAGATACAGAGTTTTCTTTGGTGTATTGATTCATATACTTGATGTATTAACATAACTAAATGCAGCAGCAACAATATTTTACAGTTGAAGGCATGTGCTCAGACAGGTTCTGCACAAAAGCAGGACTACATGTAAACTGGACTTACAACTGGAGAGTTCTACAAATACAACAGAGTCCCTGGCACATATTTTGACTTTATCTACAGTGGCAAAATATCTCAGTGTCTACCACAAGTGTGCAAAATGGTGCATGCAGTATCATATCAGCTGTAATAGTTAGGACAGCAGGAAAATGCAACTTCATTCCAAATGTCTAGACATGGTTATTTTGTACAGGGCATGTACCTACATGTCAGATCTTTATAAAAAGTAACTGTTCTACTTTGAGTGGGAGGTAGAGTAGAAAACAGGGCCATTTCAGATGGCTTAGTGGAACTCTGATTCAGGAAAGAGGGGGACTGCTGTGAAACAGGTTCTTCAGCAGTCAGTAGGGACAGGACAAGGGGAAACAGCCATAAACTTGCGCATAGGAGGTTTTGTACTAGCATGCAAAGGACCTTCTTCATGGTAAGGGTGATGGAGCACTGGAACAAGCTGTCCAGGGAGGTTGTGAAATCTCCTTCTCTGGAGATATTCAAGACCTCCCTGGACACCTATCTGTGTAGCTGGCAGTAGGGAACCTGCTTTGCAGGGGAGTTGTACTCGATCTCTGGAGGTTCCTTCCAGCTCCTACAATTCTGTAATTCAGCTTTATACTTCTTAAGGTGCAGAAAATCATAACAGTGACTTCCAAAAACTTTCTAAAACTCAAATGTGTATTCTAATGCTACTGAGGATTCTTTATAGCATGCTAAGACTTAGTGCTTCATTGTATCTGTACCTTTTAAAAAGAAAAGAAAACAACAGTAGATGTGTATGATCAAATAGATCCATTGTTCCAAGTAGAAATTATAGAAAGGAGATCAATACTCTCAAGACATGAAGAGGATATTCAAATGGAAAATTTTCCTCATTTTATGTTGTGCTTTGTGCTTAGCGCCTTCTTTCTCAGAAACTCAAAGCTCTCAGTAGGCTAATAATAATCAATTTAGCCTCACAACATCCAGTGAGGTAGGTAAGTATAAACCCATTTCACAGATAGGAAAACTAAGGCAGAATTCTGAAGTAACTTGCCAGTGGTAAAATCAGAATACATTTCCAGGAATCCAGATTCCATTGCTCTGTACGATTAAAGTCACTCCCTACTAACACAAAGCAAGCAATACATGCAACTTTTTTCCCTTCTGCTGCTGTGATTCTGGTGACAGGAAGGAAGTGAATATATTTTCCCGGTTGAATTCCCACTTTCTTTGGCAAAAGATTCATCTGTAATACACTCTTTTGCAGATGTGCTTATTCCGAGGAACAATAGAAAAAAGATGGTTTCTCTGTAGCAGAGAGACTGCACAGGTTCAAGCAAGGTAGAATTATTTCCTGCAGAAGACTTGCTGCTTGGCATTCTTCACACGTTGTTCTTCTTTCAGGTTCTTCTGCCGTGCATGTTTGCTGGAGATGAGCTCCACATGTTCTGAGGGGAACCATCCCCTCTCCCTGTCTGAAAGTCTCACTCCTTCCATCCATCCTGTAGGAGTGGGGACAAACACAACATGAGGCAAAATAGGTGAGGATTTTACCATTGCTCTTCCCTCAAACCTCACTCCAACAAATCCCTAAAGCCCCTTTCAGCTTCCATATAAAATTCTTTAATGAAGATAAAAAAATCTCTTCATTCTTTCAGATGAACAACCACAAATGAGAAGCTCCTTCTGAAGCTGGATTGTGCTGTTAAAAGCTTTACGCTACTTAAGTAAATTGCTAACCATAATTTTAGATATCGTTCATTCTGCTCACCATCATTGCTGTATTGCATAACCATGATGATATCTGCTTTCTCCAAAGCTAGCTCATCATTTTCCCGAGCTTTGTACATCCTTATGCATTGAACCTGTGGTGCATCTAATAGGAGAGGAAAGATCATAATGGTATACAAGAAAGTAACAGTAAGTCTCTATGTATCAGCCCAGATGAGGAAGGGGATAAAAGATTGCCCAACCACTGAAGAGCAGAGAATTGGATGGGAGATTACACATCTTCTACCAAATGAGGAATAAAAAATAAGTAGAATGACTGACAGAACCTGACACTGAGGAGAAAAAAACATGAATATATTTTAATTACGTAAAGGAAAATATTCTGCCATGGAGTCATTCTGGGATAATCCACCTTGCAGTAATTCCAAGTTGCCCACTCTCCTTGGTAATAATAGCAGAGCAGTCTTACCAGGACATTCCAGGAGGTCCAAT
This sequence comes from Tetrao urogallus, assembly GCF_951394365.1. Taxonomy (NCBI): domain Eukaryota; kingdom Metazoa; phylum Chordata; class Aves; order Galliformes; family Phasianidae; genus Tetrao; species Tetrao urogallus. The sequence continues at coordinate 119,981,217 of NC_136813.1, read as the reverse complement.
TCCCCTTGTGGAGGAACCAAAGCAGAGATCCACCTCAGTTTCTCACTGCTGAAAAACATCACCAGGTATGTGTCAGATTTCAGTTTGAGGGACAGCAGTGTAAGAGTGCACGTGCATGTGTGCACATGTCCATCCTCACAGGAGGGTCAGCAAGTGGGTCCTTACAGAAGTAGGGGAAGAAGTGGAAAAAAGGGTGGGACAAGGCAAAAACTCCCATTTTTTCAGGCTGATGGTATGAAATGACATTGCAGTATTCTATAAGCAGCTGTGATGAGAGAGGAGCAACATGATTCATTAGGAACTCGTTATGGCAAAAGGATGATTTCTGAGTTTCCATTCAGCAGCTGTGCTTTATATTTCAGCATATTGGTAGTTAAGGGACAACCACTAGGCTCATGGGAGGTGACTGGTTATGGCATTGGAACATATTAAGGTAACCTTGAGCGAACTCACTGTGTCTCTGTGCGAAATAGAAACTCCACTCTCTTTCCCTGGCAATTCTGAAGTAGAAAGAGACGGAAAACATTTTTGTTTGTTCCATGCAGTTTCATCTCACACTTTTCCCCACGCACATCTGAGAAAGCAGCATGATCAAATACAACAAAACGTCCACCCCTGCAGGTAAAGAGGAGGAACAAAAATTGTGAGTGTTAAGGTGATGAAGGTTAACAAGTAAGTACATGTAATTGCCTGATGTTAGGAAAGCAAGAAGTTTTTAATGATTACTGATCTGCTTCAGACACCGTAAGCTTCGTTTTTGCTGGAAATCTGAGAAGGCAAGAGAAGATTTAACTAAAAGGGTAGAAATACAACCTTTGCAAACTCTGTCAAGATTTTATGTAATAGATTACAGCATAATAAAAACACCATCTTTTCACCCACCTTTTTAAACTACTTTTTCTGTTTCATTAATTTGTACGTTCATGAGACTTCATACTATCATTTAGGAGCAAATTATTCTCTGAGTATGTAACAATCAGAAAGATCAACATGATGGAAAGGTGATACTGGAGGTATAATGACAGGGGGACTAATGCAATAGAAAGATGTTGTAAGGCAATGAAAAAGGACTGCTTACCTGTCTCAAAGATTAGGCTCACAGGGGAAAACTCCACAAAGGAGGGATCTTCTGAAAGAGATCCTTCCACAGTGGCAGTTAGCCCTTACAGGAGGTCTAAGAGAGGTGGAGCCAAGCTGTCTGTGCCTGCGCTCCCAGAGCTGACCAAGTCTTTTCCCCAGGTGCTCAATCAATGGTTCAGGCCATAACTCCATAGTTACCATACAGAGTATAACTATAATAAATTGCTATTAAAGCGTTTCATATTGTAGAGATAGACAGAATGGAAATATTGCACAATGAAGTGCCCAGTTATATTGTTTTGTTTATATTTTGATAAAACATCAGGAATGTCACTTAAGTGATACTCACGTAATGCAAGGTTAGGAAATGACTTGACAAATGCTGCCACTTGCTGGCAGCCAGAAGGAACTGACTCTAACTAAAGCACAGACCCAGAAGGATGCATTTTAGAAGGGACAGCAAGAACTGTGGCTGAAGCACTCACTCCTTTGGCCGAGATAGGAGCAGACAGTCATTGAAGAGATGTAGGTAGATAGGACGCGTGGTGACTTTCCATTTTGGACTTGGAGTATTGAAGTCCAGCGCTGTTAATTCACCACACTTCACAAGTCGCCTTGACTGTGAAACGAGTGGGAATATCTACAAGACAGAAGTAATATTTATGTGAAGTGTATGCAAGGAAAAAAGTATCCATGAATTTTGGATTTTGATCTTTCTATAGAGGAAGCATACTTTCATTTCTTCAGCTGGACCAAGACAATTTGTCTAGAGACCTTCAACTGAATTCTGACACAAGTGTTTGGGTAAGGGAAGCACTGATGAAGAACTGAGCTGTGTAAGCTGTTGAACCAGCATATCAATGTATACAAGGGAGGAAAACAAAAGAAAGCACAAGTGACTTTGTAAGGAATGAGATGAGAGATATTAGGCTAGAGCAAGGCCAAGGGCATGGACAATCTCACCTTGCACTCAAACTCAATCTTCTGGCTGAGGTAAATCAACTCTTCAGTGCTTTTCATGCGTTGAACGTTTTCATTGCAGTCCTTGATGAGCTGCAGAGGAAAATAGGTGATAGTGAGGTGCAGCACTGCCTACTGGAATCAGTATTGTTCCCAGGAACCTATGAAGAATCATTAAATTACAATTCTTGGGCATCCTCCTGAGGGGAAAAAAAAAAGAAAATTTCAGGCAAGCATACTAAAACTCATCCATACCTACAATGACTTTTTTTTTTTTCATTGAAGTTTTCATCTGAATTTCTTAAGAAGTCTCTGCGATCTTAATAATCCTTCTGGGTTCCTTCCAACTGAGGATATTCTATACATATTGTTTTAACTTGGGGATACTAGGAGGGATAGTAGAGACTTCCTTCTCCTTTCAGATAACAGAAGTTTAATTACCAGTCATTTGGATGGAGCTTTTATTTGATGCTCCACTGTAAAGACAGGAGGATGATTAGATAAACATCAGGCCAGATTTTTCACAACCCAGAGCTTTTTGCAGTAACTCTGAGGACTTGATACAACAGAAATATTTCAGTCTTAAAGCTGCCCACATAGCTGTCTGAGGTGATACAAGGTAGCTACATGACAGTGTAGCAGAGGTGGCTTAAACACAACTAAATTACAGAATTCCATGTATGATATTTTACTCACCTGTCTCAGACTGTAGTATTCTGGGATCTGTGCAGAAGGCAAGTGCAGTTCTTCAGATTTTAAGGAGCTATGCATCATGTAGAACTGGTGTTTAGATTTGTGGTATAGAGTTGCAGAGTAATTACAAGAAAGGGAGTGACACTCCAAGAAGGTCAAATGAAGACTAGACAAAACAAGGGCACAAGGGCTACCAAGGAAAAAGTCAATTTTGCAGTACAATTTGCAGGTAACAAATACTCTCAGAAGACATTAAGTCTTGCCTCTTTAATAAACAGAGAGTAAGGATGAATGTATTAAACACCTTGAGATTTTTTTTTTTTTTTAAGTCTTGCCTCTTTAATAAACAGAGAGTAAGGATGAATGTATTAAACACCTTGAGATTATTATTATTTTTTTTTTTAAGAGCAAGATCTTCTTGAAGAAGTGAGTGATAAATTGATAGCTAAATAGAGACAAAGAGCACAAAGGAGAGATAACATTTAGGAGACTGGTATAAAGGACCAATGAAAAATGCTTTCAGGCTTCCTGTGGTATGTTTGGTAGGTTTCCAACACCTTAGGACAAGGCCATGGCTATGACTACAAACCAAAGACTGATAACAGCGAAGTATGGGATCATGTGAAATAACAGGGTAGTCTCTGTCCAAAAAAGAGACCTACTTTCCCCACAATAAAGTTTTTGCTACAAACTTACTGTTGCAAACTTGCTTGTTTACAACCTTGGGATGGTGTACCTGCAAGTCCTGCAGGCATAAAAGGATGCCTGAGAGAAGCTTCAGGGGGCTTTTAACTTTCTGCTATTTTCTAGTTAGAGAATTCAACCTTTGGATGAGCTCACCCCTTCCCCTCATCTATTCTCCAGCACTGGTGGGCAAGCACTAGAACTCCTTGAAATGGACCAGTGATGTCTTTCTTTGTCTCTCTCTCTCTACTTCTCTCTCTGTCCCCTTCTTTTTCCTCTTGATCTTCTTTTACTCATTTTCTTTAGTAGCCATTGCCTAAATTTACCTTGAAACACTTGATAAGTGCCAAAGTATCCTTTACCCATAACATTGATTAACTGTTGTTAGAAAGTTGCCTAATCTTGACTTGAAGTAGTTGATTTATCCTTGTTAGAAACTTGTTTAATTTTGCCCTGTACTGTTATTGGAAACCTCAATGAATCTTCTTGCATAGTTCCTGTGAGTAACTATCTGACTCCACGGCTTTGGTGACTCATGCAGAGAAGGGAGTGCCCTATTTTGGGGTCTCCAAAGATTTACCTCCCTTGCAACCCACTGATTGGACGACTGGAAAGATGAATCCTGAGTTAAGTGTTACTGGCAAAGATTCAGTTGCATCCCAGCTAGGTCCTGTCTTAGTGCTCAATGCAGAAGATGCACAGGAACATAGTAATTTATTATAGGTGACAATCAGTAATATGGGCCATTGGCAGGGGTGACAAGTGTGAGAGTCAATAGAAAAAGCATATACTGACACTCTGAAGCTCTCCAACTGTGTATGGCTGTGGAGAACAGGTTGACAGCCTTACCTTTTCAAGTGCATCATAGGCCTGTGTTGCTTGCACTTCCTCCTCAGACCCAGGCCGAGTTCTCTTCAGGATATTCTGCATGAGAAAAAGCATTTTTCATAATGTAGACAAGAAGAGCAGAGCTCTCAGAAGGGCTCAAGAAACAAGGAGACATTAAGATATAGCCTCAAGAGAGACTGAAGTAGTGGTAGGAGATGTGGAGATAACAAGGCCAGAAATTTGAGATGCAGGATGCAGTTGACAAGCTGCACTGAACAGGGCATCCCTGAAAATTTAAATGGAGTTAACTATCCTCTGTATGTTACGTGATATAGGAGACAACCACTACTCTGAGCACAGTCTTAAGTGTAGAATAATTCTTTGCCTGATACCCCTTTTCTCCTTTTCAAAAGAGGCTCAAATAATAAAAAAAAAAGTTCCATGGAAGTGCTCAAGTTTGATTCACTGGGGACTTGCATGTTGACTTAAAAGGAGTGTCCCAGAGAGACAATGTTGCAGGCAAAGAATAGAGACAGACTGCCTTCCAGAGGGCAGCCAGGGAACATGTGCCTATGTGCCTTCTAGAAGGAAGCAAAAAAAAAAAAAAAAAAAAAAATCAATAAAATTTAAAACAAGTTCAGAGATACTCAATTTATTATTCATTGGTATGTAATTGTTATAGTGTTACAACTAAGTCCTAATAATATACAAAAATATATTGCCTCACAAGAGAGACTGTATCCAATCAATGGCATTGATCCAACACACACCCATTTATCATTGTACAAATGCCTGCTTTATTTTTTGACATGCATATTCATAATAAATGCAATGGAGTTGCTTTAGGGCATCTAGCCAAGCTTATCACACAGAGCATGAAGAGCTGTATGCAGCCCGTCCCGCTAGTGCTTGATGCTAGTTCATATTTATGTGACTTTTGGACTTGAAGAAGGGTCAGCTTAAAAGAAAGTGTAGAAAAACTGATAAATGAGCAGTAACCTGCAGGAGGAGTTTAAGTCGAGTGATGCGCTGGAAAGGGAGGATGAGGAAGGATTTAAGTGAGAGGCGCTGGCATACTGGATCACTTTCCAATCTTTCCAGGACTTGTTGAAATCCTGCATTTCCACTCCTGTGGGAAAGTAAATGAGAAAGCATATGCAGGCATCAGAGCAAATAAATAGTCTTTCTAGCAGAGAAAGAGTATCAGATTTCAGTGAATGTTGGGATATGCCAGTCACTGCAGTCATGTTTTGGCCCTGGAGCAAGAAATGTCAAGAAACTGGACCACTCAGCATAATCAGAATAAGTATAGGTTTCTAACAGCTATAGGAGGGCAGCTCTACAATAAAGATCTTGTTTGATCTTTCCTCTTTGTGGTATAGTACTCTGGAATAACCAGAAGTAGCATCTGTGTTTCAGTCTCACCTACAAAAAGGGTACCTTTCACAAAATAGTTGTGGTCTGTATCCTTTCTTAATACCAAATGGCCTAGCTCCAGGGGCTTTACCCAGGGAGTGGAAAAGCTGCTCCCACAATCTTGCTACTGCTGGGAAGAGTATTACACCTGCCTTCCTCTCTAATGTGTTGCTTAATGTCTTAGAAACAGCCACTGCCATCCAGTTTTCTGTCTTGGGCAGCAGCAGATACAAGAACAATGGTACGCAAGTGGCATCTACTGCCAAAACAGTCAAATTCTATATCCCTGAAGAGTTGGAAAAGAAGCTTTTATGCCCAGAAGTATCTCACAAGTAGCCATTGGGCCCACAGTACCCTAGATGATATTCTGAAGGTTCTTTCTGTGCAGAACTGAGCCTTCACTGAAGGAAACCAATGGTAAGACTAAATGTCTCCCAGTCAGCAGCACCCAGAGCACCCAATGCCTGAATGACTTGTTTCGAACAGTGACATCAACTAGGATTGTTTTTTTACTGATGATAGTGCAGAAGTCCTAAGGAAACTTTGCTCATGACTGAGCCTGAGCAGTGCTTGATTGTGCCACTGAGTGCAGAAGACAGCAGCAAGAGAAACTCATGATGCTCTGGCCTTAAGATTTTCAATCCATTTCAAACACTCTTGAATAGCCAGTTTAGATTTAATGGCAGCAACCATACTTTTCTTAACTATCACTTTCAGGTTCTTAATAGTCTGAAAACCACATACTGACAACAACTGTCTAGGACAATCATTTTTGCTCTAAGGCTGTGGCAATTGCCTTCAATAGAATATTTCTACTGAATGTTATTCTCTTACATTATCTCAGTTGTTCTTTTTCTCCTCTCAAAAGAGGAGCCTTACAGAATCTCAGACCTTCTGTTCCAAATGCTACTGAATTGAAGAAGGCTTCTACCTTTTCTTCTGGAGATGTACTGCAAACAGATGTACCAGCAGATGTACAACAGATCATACTTGCTGTATGCCTGTCACTTGAAACAGTGCACATCAGAAGTGCAGCAAGCAAACAGGAGGCTGTAGAAGGTTTCAACAAATTTTAAAAACTTACAGTAACCGCTGGAAGGTTTGCTCCTGGTATGTCTGGTTTGTTACATATGGTAGATAGACCCTACGGAACTCAGGAGCATGTTTCAGAGCCACATCACATACATGGAAGGTGAACATGTCCTCTTCAAACTTCTCTTCCAAGTCAAAAAGGAAACTGCAGCACACAGTTGTGGTGCCATAGAAGGAGAGAGAAATCTATGTTTAATGACTTACATTTAATTGATTTCAAATTAGGTACTGTCATATTATGTCTGTAATCTTATTTACTTATATTTGATTCAGGATTGTGCAGCTGCACATATATTTTGTAAAAGTTGCATTTGGTTTGGACTGAGGTCTAGTTACTTGTTTGCAGTTAGTGCCAATAAGACATGGCAGCATTTTGAATATTCTGACTCTGTAATGATCTCTGAGCACAGTTATATCATTTCCAGTTGTTTGAAGGCTGTAATTTGCACTTCATGGAGGGTGTTGGATGTGGAAGTAAGGGGCTGTAATCTCACCTGGCACTGACATCACGTACATCCTGAAGGCGTGAGAAAAGCCACTGACGCTCCTGATTGCTGAGAATTGCCTGGAGTTCTGTTGATCGCTGGAAGTGATCCACTGCCACATTTAAACTGCGCAGATAGGAAGCCTCAGACATTATCAACTCAAATTTGGCCTTGAGAGAAGAAAAAAGGGAGCAGAACATCAGCAGACCAGGCAAGCCTGCAAGGAATCTTATTAGGTGGAGATGGGATAAAGCAAGAAAACTTTTTAGTATGCGATGTGTGCAATTAATTACAAAAGAAGAGAAACTTCAGGAACGAAAGACAGCTTGCAGTATGACTTAAAACAATAGTTACCTGTTCTAATTTTAGTTTTCATTCTTAGACTCCACTTTCCCCTATGTTATGTGCTCCCATAAATTATCCAGCATCAACACTGCCTATGTTCTTTTTCTCCGTCATGTTTCACATGCTGTTGTTTTTTTCCTCTTTCTCAGGGTTCTCCCATCCACTTGTTTGTCCCTCCAATCTTCCTTAACCTGTTACTCCATGTACCAATTTGCCAAATACATACATATATCTTCTCATTCCCCCTCAGCCCTGCAGCACATGTGGGTCAATTCTCTCACAAGCTTAAGTGTGGGAGAAAGCTCAGTTTTCTATTTAAGATTCTATTTTGCATCAAATTTGTTCAAAATTCCTTGTTTTCTCGTTCCAATTTCCTAACATCTGTTTTCATGAAGTTAGTGATAGAATTTTTATCTTATTTCTGTGCTTCTTCTACCAACAATGCAGAACTTCAGCACTGTATTACTTCATAAGTACTGACACCACATTCCCAAACTGCTTACATGACACGGTGACCTCTGCATTCAACCAATGCATTCCCACATCAGGCATTTTTGCTTTCCACTTTAACCACCGCCCTCCATCCTCCTTGACTACAAGCCACCAATCTACCTTATTACATCTATCCATTACCTCTTGCAGCTTCTGCTCATCACGGGACATATTGAGTAATATTCTGCTGCCCCGGATCATGGGGATATCCTGCCAGAGGGATGCGTTTGATGACACTGACAGACGTTGCAAATATGAGTCCTGGGGAGACAACACTTTCCTTCGTAGCCTCGGGGAGCTTGGCAAACTCGATTCTGTATCCTCTGTAAAAGAATCCACTCTCTTCTGGCTTTGAATGGCCTTGTTCAGAACCACATCACTGTACTCCTGATACAGCAACTTTGCTGTGAAGAGAGGCATATATTTTTACACTTTCTATGAAGCTATCTGCCCTCTACTTCAGTCTGGAGAAAACTGTTAGGATAACATTAAACCATATGTATCTACTATCAGCCAAGTGGTGACCATGACTATGGCTTCACTGCCTCCACTAAACACTCCTTTCTAATGCTCCCAAGTGACAAAACCAACAGCAAGGGTGGGAGATGACAGAAGATAGTGGTCTGCCATAGCACTTCAAGCAGAAGGTACTTACAGGAGTTGATGAGTTTGGAGTGCCGACGTTTGAAGGTCCCCATTGTATCTGCAGGTTTCTTTTCTCTGTCAGGAAGTAAGGATTTGCAAACACAGAGAAAATGAACAGCACAGTGCCAGTGACGGATAACCCAAATCTTAGCAGTGGATCTGACACAAGGCCCTCTCTTTCTAACAAGCTCAAGCTCCACATACTTTACGTTAGAAAGAACAAAGTTTGGCTTGATGGAAATACTGTCCACTGGACAGAAATACTTCCGCTGCAATGGAGTCCTCTCCTACAGGACATGGAGAGGAACACAGCTGTAAGTCACTTTAGCATAGTTTTCTACTTATTATCTTCATTTGGATCCCTTAGAAACAATGGTAGAGCATCAGGTATCTGTGCTACACAGGCATGAGGCCAAAATCAATGGAGCATGGAACCTTTAAGAGACTTACCGCAATATAACTGTTTCTGAATTGACTGGTGGTTCCCTGTGCACCTTGTGTACTTCTTCCTCTGAATGAACAGGACAGACTTCTGTTACATAAGATAATTAGAAGGTAAACACAAATACAAATGTAGAGTCGAGCTAGAATCACAAAAGACACAGATACCCCTTATCATACCCTATCTATGCAACAGTCTTAAGTCTACAGCACAAATGCCCTCCTGAACTTTATTTCTGGTTTTTGTAATCCTTGGCATTACTTATACTTTAGAACTATTATTTAGTTACATTTGCTTTTCATACCAATAGAAAAGTTGATACTTTCAGAACTGACAGTATCTCTAAGAGCATGGATTTTCAGTTGCCTAAGCAAAGCTACTGCCTGCAGGTCCTATATTTGCAAGATGCCTTTTCCTTTTCAGCAACTTGGGCCAAGTATGTGAGAATCTAGACTTGCTTTTGCAGATGTTGAGCTCCAAAAACTCCCAGCAGCATCCAGAACAGAAATACCAAACACCTAACAAAATTACACATTCCTAGAGTCTTATAAAGGATGACACCCGCATGAGAATGATAGGTGTTATCCAAAACTTGCATTTATGTGCCCTGATTGCTTACAAACTGCTGTTTGAGACAGCATCTGTTTATATTATAAAATGAAGAAAATGTGGGCTTCTCTTTCATTCTGTGAGAGGTTTAATTAAATGAGTGGAGAAATTACATTTAAATTCATCAGAAGCAGAAAAAGGAAGTGAGACTAGAGACTGAGCTGTAAATAGGGAAAAGAACTGCTGCTTTGAATGTTTTAAAATATTGAACAGAAAATGTACAGGTCGAACACATGAAGAAATTTTGATTTGAGTGTGCCACCAAACTCTTTGCACCCCTCAGCCATTCCCTCCTTTCCCTCCATAACAGAACTCCAGCACATTGTGGAGGTTGGAAAATAAACTTATTAATTTCTAAGAAAAAAAGTCAGCATGTTTAAAATATTGTATGAGGGCTACTCCAAAACTACTGACTTCTATTTTATTATGCTGGCCCACAACATCCAAGGCAGATCATGATGGTGTGAGAGAGATAGAGATTCAATCCAGATTCAACCTTTCCACCATTATTCTGTTACATTTTGTTGCCATGTAATAGATGGCAGCAGAGGGCAGTCTGACAAAATGGCTTCATACGCTCCAGGTCAGATGTCAAGGTGTGGAACTGAATTCTTTCATACAGAAAAAATTGCACCTTCTGATATTCATTGACATTTGCTCATGTTTATGGAGATCAAACAATGGATGTTAGCAAAGTGAGGCAGTGGGTGGTGTGTTAAAGCAGGTGCAACGGGGTCACCTCCACTAGTAAAGACTTTACAAGTGCATCATGCAGGCTCTTGTTCATTGCTGGCAAAAATGCATAGCTATTGGTGGTGGCTATACTGAAAAACAGTGTTTTGCAGCTAAGAATTAGCTCTATCAAATAGCATTATTGCTCTCTTTGTTGTAGTTTACATGGAAATAAATAGGAGGCATTTTCATATAATATGTATATAATATATAGGAGGCATTTCAAATAAATAGGAGGAACTTTCAGAGCAACTTGGTGTCATCTGCAAACTTACTGAGGGTGCACTCAATGCCCTCATCCAGGTCATCAACAAAGATATTGAAGAGGATTGTCACCCTGTACTCAGCTCTGGTGAGGCCGCACCTCGACTACTGTGTCCAGTTTTGGGCCCCTCACTGCAAGAAAGACATTGAGGCCCTGGAGTGGGTTCAAAGAAGGGCAACAAAGCTGGTGAGGGGTCTGGAGCACAGGCCTTATGAGGAGCAGCTGAAGGAGCTGGGATTATTCAGTCTGGAGAAGAGGAGGCTCAGGGGAGACCTTATTGCTCTCTGTAACTACCTGAAGGAAGGTTGTAGTGAGCTGGGGGTCGGCCTCTTCTCTCGTGTAACTAGCAGTAGAACTAGAGCGAATGGCTTCAAGCTGCACCAAGGGAGATTTAGGCTGGACATTAGGAAATACTACTTTTCTGAAAAAGTGATCAGGCACTGGAATGGGCTGCCCAGGGAGGTGGTGGAGTCACTGACCCTGGGGCTGCTATTTAAGTGCAAAAAAACACAATGGCTATATGATGGCAGCAGAGGTGATTAACAGCTGCAAATAGCCCCACAAAAAACCCAGCTCTAGCAAGTAGGCTAAAATTGCTCATGTTACTGTGTAAGGGCAGCAGATCAATAAACACAGAGAAGGAATAGGAAGTGAAATAAGGTCTCTGCTGCATGTGTTAGTGCAAGCAGGGGAACTAATTCCCTGTGTGCAGCAGGAAGCACCTATCATGGGGTAGCAGACAGGAGTTTAGGAGAGAGCAGTGTGATAGCAGCCCGGAGATGCACAAGAGACTGCAGTTCCAAGTACTGCCAGAAATGCACAAAAACACTGCCACACTTTCAACTCTCATGACTTTCTATCACATTGCCTATTTAACTACAGGCTTTTGATAACTGCATTAAGTTTTGCAGAGTGAAGAAGAGTAGCTGGAGATGGAGGATGGACTCACCCTGAAAGATGTCTGGTGGTACAGATATCCTTTTTAGGCCCTGCCGGTGCCAGTCCTTGCTTTTCACTCTGCACTTACTCAGACTTTCTTGACTGGCTTTTGGCTCTTTTGCAACTACCCCAATTGTTTTTTTGTCTGGCCAGCTTGATGATTTTTCCAAAGGTAAATGTTTTGGTACTTCTTTTGATTGAGATACCAAACGGTATTTTTCTTGTCCTTCTAGCCTTTGTTTTACTCTTCCCTCACTTTTTGCTTTCTCTGTAATTGTTGAAGCTTGGATGTTCTTTGAGTCCATATCAAAGAGGTCTGTTCGCTGCACCCACTGCAGCTCTCCTGATACCTCATCTTCCTGGCAGATTGTTTGAGCAGTTGGTGGTGATGGAGGGCCTAGCTGGAGAAAGTGAATTGGATTGGTGAATGCTAGCATTGGAAGGGACTGTACAGAGTCTCTGCTCTCTGAGTCTGTGAATGTTCCCAAATCTTCCAATGAGGACCAAGAAAGGTAGTCAGGTGAGGATTTTTCACACTGTATACCCTCGTGCTGAATCACTGTTTCAGTGCTGGTGTCAGAACAGCTGGCCAATGCCTCATTTCCAGCAGCAGAAAAGCCTTTGGCCAACAAACTGACCCCTGAGTCATTAGAATTCTCTGTATCTCGGGTACTCAAGTCACAGAAATTGTGCTCTTTAGTTGCTGGAACAAAGACAACTTCGTCTGTAAGACTTTTATCAGGAGAAAAGTTGGCAGTGTTAGCATCAGACACAGTAGCAGCAGTCCATAAAGGATGGCTTATAGTAAGGGCTAGTAAGTCATGATTGTCCATATTACAGTTCAGATGTGGCTTGGAGTTGAGTACAGGAGTCAGTGTCTCATGACTCTCATGAGCTAGAGCCTGGACACAGTGATTGGCATTAGGTGCAGGGGCCTGAGCTTGAACAGGGCTTGGGACATGGGAAGGAAGGTGTTTGGCATCAGGCTCAGACACGAGAGTTAGGCTTGTGTTAGGCTTAGGAGACAGAGGTCGTCCTCCCTGGTTTACAGCAAGGACCGTATCTCCTTCAGGGGGCCAAGTTAGGGTGCTCACGATGCTTGAGATTCTAGATCCAGGATTCCAGTCAGACTGATCAAATAAAGGTATCTGTTGTGCTTTGTGAAACACGTTTGTTCCAGTTTCATTTTCTTGCATAATGGCACTTTCTTCTGGTGGATCTTGGTACTGAAGAATTGTTTCTGGTTGGTTCAAGGTAGTGGAAGTCCTGACCCATGTTTGAGTTGATTCCAGAGGCTCTGTAACAAAAAACAGTGTTTCTCTGTCCCCAGGAAGGCTCTTCTTTGCAGGAAGAGAGCTTGTATATACTACAGAGAAAGAAGATGAGACACTAAGGTCTTCATGAATGTCTTCCTCAGGAGCAAGCAGTTCATAGGAACCACTGCCCTCCTCTGGATCAGCAGTTAAAACAATAGTTTCCGCTGATGCCAAATCCTGCATGCACACAGAAACAGCTTGGTTAGCATGCTTCTCTATAGAGTATGACAACTTATTCAAGCTGGAACTAGGACAGTCCTTAGGGTTCACCAGGGCCCCTCCACCAATGTCCTCTTGCTGTGGGCCAGACATCGAAGCCACAAAAGTGAGCTCTAAGGGTAAATTTGAAACAAAGTCACAAAACTCAGCTTTTCGTAAGTTTTCTGCAATGGGATGAGGATCCACAGGATCAGTTGGGTCCATCTTCTCAGTACCAGTGGAGGAATACACTGGAACAGAAGCCTCATGGCCCTCTATGCTAGAAGGTGCTGCCACTCCTCCACAGTGTGGAGCTTCTCCTTTGTCAAATATCTGGGCAGCCTTTCCAGGTTCACCACTGTGCTCACCCTTCCCATCCAGCTTTATGATGTCATCCCTGTCAACTTCTACACTATTTTGACTGGTCATGGAAAAGCGGACAGTGTCTTCCAGCTCTTCCAGGTCAGAGATATGGCACACGTGCAGAGGCACCACTGGAACTTCACCCATTAGGTTCAGGCTCTCTGATGGGAAAGGGCTGGCAAAAGGTGTCTGACATCTAGAACTCACTGCTGTGACTTGAGCTTTGAGCAGCACACTCTCACCAAGATGCTCTCTCATGAAATCACATTCCCCAGGAAGTGCTGTTCCAGTTTGCTCAGCCAAGAAGACATTTTCCAAACTACAGAAGTCCACTTTATGCCTGGGCATATAAAGTGTCTCTGAAAGGAGAGCTGATGACAGCGTCTTCAATCTGAGCTCTTCCCTCTGTCGTTGCTGTTCCTGTTCATTTTGTTCCTTTTTTTCTTGTTTTTTGAGCTTCAAAAATTTTCCTTCTTCTTGCATGTTCTGGTCTTTGCACTCTTTCTTCTCTTGTTCCTGCTGAAGTTCAGCCACTGCTTCCTTCTGTGCTGTTTCCTTATGTTGTGAAGTATTCATTCGTTTAGCTTTTTTAGCAGTATCCTTTTTGTAGAAAACACATGATACTGAAGAGGTAGGTCTGCTGTCTGTTTTTCTGCAATCATCTTCAATATGAATGCATTCAGAAGTGGATGGGTTTTCCTTAGGAATCATTACTGATTCCTGGTCTTTGAACAGCTTGCTACTACTTATTTCACAAGCTGAGATGTTTCCTCCTGTTTGTAGTGAGCTTATTTGGCTGTCATTTGTTAAGGTTGAAGTCAATTGATAGCAAGACTCTGTATTTTCTTCCCAACTCTGGAGCACTCTTCTGCTTTCCTTACCATCTTCAGAAGTGCAACGTTTAGCCATGTCCTCTGCTGTTATCTCCAAGGCAGGCCGTTCATCAATTGCCAGTGCCACCTTTTTGCTGTTTTGCTTCTGCTCTGCACTAGCATCAATCTCCTGCAAAGATTCTACCTTATCCAGAGATGGCTCAGCCTTATAGTGCCCCTCCGAAATGGTTTTAAAAACCAAGAAGCACTTAGGTGCCTCTCTCAGAGAGGAAATGTTATCAGCCAAAGGAGATTTTTGATACTGGGCCTGAGGATCTGAGACATGAAAAGCCAGTTCTGTATGGGAATGAGAACATTCAGTGCTGAGGTCCACAGACTGTGGGATGGCACTGTCATTAGCTGGTCCATCCTGGATTGGGCTGAGATAGGAAAAGTCCTGGTTGCTTTCCAGGTCAGCCAGTTCCCCTTGCTTAAGTTTTAATGAACAATCCAGTCCACCCTCTAAAATCATTTCTCCATCCCATTCTGAGAGTCTCTTCTGAGGATCTGCATCACCATGCTCTTGTTCCAGTACTGCTGGCACTTTTTGTACAGGATTTGAGGGTCTGCCTGGCATTTCTGCTGCTTCTTCTAGAGCAGAAAGACAGTCCGCAGGTGTGCTGAGCTCTGCTCCCTCTGCAGAATCCAGTGGGCTGATGCTCATTTCAACTGATGCATGAAAGGCATGATGCTCTCTTTCAGCTACTGCAGAATTCCAGGCTTCCCCAGCAGTGCTGCAAGCTTCCAAGGGAGTGGTACTTCCCTTGCTGATTTCTTCAGAGACCATCCATGATGCATTCAGATAAAAAAGAAAAAATCATTCTTATGTTAGTACTGCAGAATGAATTAGTAGAACTAATTGGCTTAAGAGACTTAAAAAACATACTAACACTGATGAGGGAAAAGAAAACAAAATACATACTTACGTGTTGAGAAAAACTGACTGAGGCAAAAACTACAGGCAAACACTTGAGGTGAGCTTGCAGTATAGGATTATAACTCCAAAATAAAACTACTAGTGCCTTTTAAGTTTTAAATGCAAAATGCAGAAAGTGACTTCAGTCAGGAGTAAAGATACTGATCATTCTGTACACGGGCAAAGTGCAATTTATGAAAAGTATTGGCTATGGTGACTCCTCTCAAACCCAAAACGGAAACTCAGAAATCAGGACAAGAATATAATAAAAATCTCCATTAATTTTTTTGTCGCAGAATGGATTAATATTCACCATCTCTTGTAGTGGCTTGCTGAGATTTAAAATCTCTGATTTCAGCAATGCAGCACCTGTACTGTGGAACTGATGGATCTCTTCACAGATCTCTTTGTATGTATGTGAAATAGAAGAACTTACTGCACCTCATCATAGGAATTCACTAAGAAGTAGGAATATAAGAATGTGATTAATACATAACAAGCACATGACATAAGATAGTTGAAGGCTGTATAAGCTATACAGGTGGAGAGGAGTACTCCTGATGCACACAGACATAACTACAGATTACAAAGAGAAACAAAATGAAAATTCACATTATCAGTTTTAGTTTAAAAAAAAATCACAGGATTGTTGGACAGTTTCTCTAAGGACATAGCAGAATTTCCTATCCATTACTGCATTTGAAGTTCAGACATCGCATCTGAGAAATGTCTATTACAATGATGGTAGAATCTGATTCATTGCTTTACTTTTTCTGGATTCTGCTTATCCCATGATCAAAAATCTCAAATTTAAAAAGATGTAAGAAACAGACAAACTTGAGTGGCTCCCCCTCCTTTCTTTGGCTTCAGGGATGCACTTCCTCATGTTCCATGCTTTCTTCCCTATTTTCAATTCCCTGCTTATCAGAAATGGATAGTCACAGAATCAGGCTGAACCAGTTGGTAAACCGTTGACATTGCTTCATGTGTACTAGGTACACCTACAGTCACACTAGTTTGTAAATTATCTTTCAAGAATCTGCTGCAACATGTAACCACTGTGAAGATTTCTCCCTGAACAAAGCTTCAGTGTTCTCCTCCTTCACCCTGTCAAGATTTCTAGGTGCATAGTTCTGTATCTTTTTGATCAAACAAACCATTCCACACTTCTTCACATAAAAACCTACTAACAGTTTAGCAGTAGAATAGCTCTAAGGCCTGAGTCCGGAGAGTGTGCAGAGTTCATTAAATTACTTTTTCTCTCTCTGGCTCTCCACCTTCCCTTTTCCCAATTTTAAGACTATTGTTGTTTGTTTTTTTTCCAGAAATTCAACTGCTTTGTACAATGGAGGGGGAATTTCAATTTCAACGAGGGAAACTCACAGAGCAAGATAAGTCTTTGCATGGAAAGAGCAGTCTTTGAGATCAGTGACAATTTAATTGTGCTTATTCCACACAGAAGGTAAAAGCACTACGGGCATGATTATATCTGGACTAATTGCCCCATCCAGCTCCATGGCCAGGATAGACCTGACCTTTAAGTTGGTTTCACTATTATTTTTTCTTATGTCAAGTGAAACAGCATACCTGCTCTGAAATCAATGATTCCAGACCTGAAGCTTTATATATATACATATATATTTATACACATGTATATATCTCAATCATACAGTTACAGAGTATTCTGAAGTGGGCCCTCAAAGATCACTAAGTACAGCTCCTGGCTCTACACAAAACCACTCTGAAATTAAATCATACTTCTGAGAGCATTGTACAAATCCTTCTTGAACTCCATCAGCTTAGTGCCACTAAAACTGCCCTGTGGAGCCTGCTCCAGTGGCCAACCACCCTCCCAGTTGAGAACCTATTCCTAATGTCCAACTTCACCCTCGCTGATGCAGCTTCGTGGGGATTTTCATCATTTTAAGGCTTGGAAAAATTTACAAAAAAAAAAAGAAAAGAAAAGAAAAGAGTTAATCAGTTAACTTCGTTCCTTTTTTCCATGTTTGTTTTTGTGGGTTTTCTTTTTTGAAAACTTATTTTTTCCAAAATCAGATAAAAATAGATCCCTCAGCATTTGGATTTCCGAAATTGAGAATAGCTGTAAATATTTAAAACATACTGTTTTTTGAAACTATAAATTGATAGGTCCATTCAAAACTTTCCCAGAGGGCTTCTGTTGTATCTTACTGCTGCCAACGCTTATTATATCTTTTACCTTTCCAAAAGCATCAGGAAGACACTCCAGCACAGAAGCATAGCATACTTTTTTTTTGCCAAGAGGACCTAAAACTCTAAGACTTCAGAGATTGTATGCACACAACAGTGCACAGTGATGCTAACAGATGCTAGCAAAACAGCTACAAGCTGGAAATGAGAGGGTGTAGTGAGCTGCAGAGCAGCATGGAAAAAAAAAAGGTGTAATACTTGCTCTTACTGCAATAGGCAACACTAAATTTTAGGGTGGAAGGATGAATAAGTTGGCCGGCTACTCAAAACTAGATAGCAGTGAAAGTACTAGCAGACAAGGCAATTCTGTGATAGTACATGTTTATGCAGTTTTCCCAGATTACAAAAAACAACGTATCAGTCTTCTTTCCAGCCTGTGTTAATTACCTGGATGGAGATGACAAACTCCTAAGTTTTTAAACAGAAAGTACTCACTCCCCCTCCCCACCTCCTCCCCCAAACAAAAAAAGAAGAAATAACAAGTGCTGTCTAGCACAGACAGGCTCTACAGTCAGCCAGGAAACAAGGTGCAACAACTCCAGGGAATTAAATAGAGCACTAATCCTAAGAAAAACAAGACTTAGATGAATGCTGAGATCCTCCTCCTGCCAACCTGGGGATAGACCCCACCTCTTGTGCCCTCACCTTGCCTTCCCTCTGCGGAGAATCTGAAAGTGCTTCCAGCCAGCTCCCCAGCCTGTGCCAGGGCAGAGAGGTAGAAGCACAAGGTGCATAGAGGTGGGAGCACGAGGTGCATACACCCATGTTGTTGTAAACAGCCTCACGCCTGAGAAAGCCCTGCCCTGCAATTACAGGTCTGACAACTGGAGCTGCACTAACACACACTACTAGTTGGGTTGTCTGCCTGGCCTACTGGCCCTCTGCAGCCCGCAAGTTCTGCAGGAATCTTGCTGTGCCTTTCCTATGGGGCAGACAAGCTTCCTGATGGGTGGCGAATGGATGTCTGGCCCCATCTGGGCTGCCACACAGCTCAAGCATACTTCAAAGGAGCCATGATGGCAGAGGCTGGCTCACTCTAGCCTCCTCCATCCAAAATCCTGATCCATGTAGGAAAATCTCCACTTCTACCTGGAGGCTGCATATCCTTTGGTTTGGTGAGGCACTCAAGAAAAAACTCAGTACAATGGCCAGGGCTGTGCTAGCACAAAACCTACCCCACCACAAAACTCAGTTTTCAGTGGGCTGTTCCCCAGAAGGGCACCCCTATAACTAAACATCTTGCTTTAATCCATTTCCACAGCTCAATGCTTCTTGTATGAAGCCTACTGCATATGTGCATCTGCAATAAATAAATAAATAAATGTTAAAAAAAAAAAAAGCCACACCAACACACTACCACCTACAACAAAAACACACCAGAAAATGGATACCAGGCTGAGGCCTAGTTCGTGATCTTTGCAAACCATCAGGCTACTGCACTGTACATTGAGAAAGGTGAAGTAGCAGGGTCAAAACCCCTGAGCTCAGGAAGAGATTTCACAGAGCACTAGAGTGAAGGAAAGCAGATTTGGAGCTTGCCAAAGGAAATAACATAAAGAATAAAAGGTCGTTACATAAAAAGCATGAGTCAAAATAATGTAGCACCTTCCACTATGCTAAAAAGCCTGTGTGCTATTGGCATGCTGGGAAAAAGTTGCCTCCTCTAATGTTTTGGGCAGGGGAAAAAAAAAAAAAAAAAGGGAAAATACATCCAAGTTGCTACTGAACCTCAGGAAAATATAAGACCTCTGTCATATGGGTATAGTTTGATGAGTTTTAACATTCAGTATCTCACTGTTTTTCACCAATAGTAGGCATACTGAAGATGTACTGAGCATATTAATTATCAAACTACTCACTAACTGGGAGAAAAAGGATATTTATTCTATATTTGTTTTCTCTTAAATGGATTATAAGACTAACTAATAAATTTTAAAAAATATCAAAGAAACAAAATTAGTAGTACAGAATTTCACCTCAGAAATTGCTACAGAATGTTAATCTAAACAGCAAGTGATGCCCGCAGCTTGGACAGCATATTGCACTTCCCAAGTAAAATGATTCAGTCTTATGACAACCATTAGGCCATCTATACATCGGGAGAATTGGTTCATTTGAAGCAGAGCTTCAGTTTTATATTCATAAAAGTTCTGGATAAGTCTTGACACTTTGTAATCTTTAGCACAGTCTTTAAGAATAAACAGGAACAGTAAACAGTGCTCACTGACATAGCTTAGCAGTACGATTGTTTATACTACTGGACTCAGAGAGGAAGCATCAGTGAAAGCAATGTACAGTCACTTCCAGTTGCACCATACAGGTGTCTCTACAAACAACAAAACAAAACAATCAACAGAAACATCTGGTGCCCAAAAGGAAGCAAGGACTTCTGAAATGTATGCTATGATGAACGCTACACGCTACACACATTCCTAGTAAAAAGTTTTGCTATAAATCACAGGAGTTCCAGTTTCTCTTTAAACAAAGCATTTCAGGACCTAGATGTAAGAAGATCTCCAGCTAGCTGTCGAAATTTCACAGTCTCCTACTACGTTACAGAAACATGCGCCCATGCTGCTGTTTTTGAGTTTCAGATTAAAGAATGCTAATGTTTATACTAAAACCACTTTGATATATAGAAATGCCATTAAAACATCAAAGAGCTTGGAAACAGACTTGAAAGTGTGGCCTTGCCCCAACTGCTCAGTGGAATCATTGCTAAGCACAGTTACCATCACATTACCTGTACCAGTCTTGAATACAGTTAAGCTACGGACAGATAAGGATGAACAATATTCAACAACCTGAACAAACTGTCCTCCCTTGCAGGAAGAGCTTCTGAAGTTATCCTGTCTGATGTTCTTGGAAAAAAAATAAGTTTTCACAACTGGATCAAGTCCCATATGAGAACAGTTAGATTTCTTGCTTCCAGCAGTGATAGCTGCCAGAGCCTTATCAATAAGTGAAGCATATATATACACAACTGAAAAAATTCCTAGTAATAGCAACCCCATCACACTGTGCTAACAACTTCAGCCAACTACAACTTCATCAGCTACAACTATCATATCCACAGCAAAAAAAAAAAAAAACCAAACATGCCATGTATTTGGCTTCAATATTTTAAGTATCATCAAATGGAAATACAAATAAAATATTGATTTTTTAAATCTGACATAGCAACTATTTTTTCTTAAATCTTGAACTCATTTGTCCTTATTTTGTGCTTTCAGAATACGTGTTTTCAGTCTTTGCTCCCCATAGCATTTTTATTGTTTTATTACTCTAGTAATTAGACTTAATGAAAAATGTGAAAGAAGTTTTGAGATATACATCATAGCCAACAATACTTGGCAATATTGCAATATTGGTGCTGCTTTGTACTGAAATCTGCAGCCAAAAAAAAAAAAAAAAAATGTCCATCCAAAAGGGATTTAGTGATGTGCGTGGGGAAAACAGGTTTTGATAAAACCCTCTCTAAAGTTACTTTTCAGAGAATTAGCAGATTTTTCTTAGACAGTTAACTGGTGAACTTAGATAGAAGAAGCACAGTGAGAAGTTTGCTTTTGGAAGCAAGTATTAGATATAAATAAAATGTTTCAAACAATGTAAATGTGGGAAAGCACCAGTGAGGACCCCCTCTCTCTCCCCATGGCAAAAACAGCATCACACACCCAAAGCCACAGGAATTGTGTGGGTGCTGAATAGGAAGGTACTAATGCAAAGACATGGAAATCTTGGATGCTCAGGCATTGCGCTGTGAGTAACAACTGGGATAGGCTCATTGTGTGCATCACAGTATTTTGTTTTACATATACTTCCTAGAATCATGTGGATATGTAGGAAGTCTGGCTTACAATCAAGAAAAATGTATGTCTGGCCTCTACCAGTGTGGGAATGTACGAAAAATCTGTTCAGAGCAGAAGCTGTGGAGCAAGATAAGCGGCATGAGAACCAAGGACACCTTTAGAAGAAGAAAGAACATCTCATGGCTCTGATTGGCTAAGCGCCTGTGTGAACGGTTGAAGAGTGTTTTGAAGAATGCTCTGTTAACATGTATAAATAGAGTAGTGCTTAACAATAAAGCAGACTAATAGCTTTTAACCACATTGGTGTGCTGTTATGTCTCTAGCATGTCCTGAGAGTCCAGAGACTTCCCCAAATTTGGCACCCAACAGGGACACTTCGTGGGACAATTCAGGGAAACGGACAATGTCAGGACGGTCGCGACAGAGGTTGGCACCGTGTTGTGGTAGCTGGATTAGGCACTGACGTAAGTGTCGCGGTTAGCTGGAAGCAGGGTCGCAACCCACCCTCTGTACCCACGATGGAGTGGGAAGCTGCAGTGAAACTGCTGTTAACTCTCCAAGAGCGAGGAGCAGTCATCTCCTAAAGGCATGACTGAGACCCTGATGCATTGGGCTTGGAAGAAGGGACATTTGTAGGAAGTGGCACTGATGTTCAGCATCGATGAATGGTGTGATACTGGGGACCGCATGTGGGACTCAGTTATTAATGGTGGAAAGGAAGAAAAACTATTGCGGACCCTTGACCCCTTGTGTAGGTCTATTATTAACTCTTTGAAAGCTATGCAAGCTGAATGACAGGTAGCTGCTGCAGCTATACAGGCACTGGCTGGTACAAGAACTAATTTGTCTTCAGAGTTTGACGTGCCTGTTCAGGGTATCACACACCATGTGTGTTCCTTGGCAGGTCAGGTAAAAGCATCGGTAGAGGCAGCAGCCCCTGATCTTTCAAATGACACTGCTATTGAGTCATCTGCAGTATTGCAGCAGGTAAAAGGGGCTATACCCGACATCACCCCTGGTGAACACTGCCAGGAGCAGTCTCATGCAGAATCAGTGAGCGACGATGGGGGCGAGGGGCTGGAAAAACTGGATTGCGAGATTAAAATATTAACAGAGCGATTACGTGATCTGGAAATCTGTATGTGGCAAAAAAGGGATACAGGGCCTGACCAAGGCTCTCATCTAGTGCCTTCTATGGGTCCTGTCCTACTGATAGCGCCCATTGCTCCATCGACTCATCCGGCAGCGCCGCCCGCCCGACTGAACTACGCAGAGATTGTTTTGCGCATCCACACCGTTCTGCGGGATGGGGTGAGCAGTCGGAAACTATGGGGAGTTCACTGGCGAGGAAGCAGCAAGTAAATCTTGCAGAATCAGAATCAGCCTGTATTTACCGTAGCATTAGTTACTTTTCTCAAATGGTAAAGCAAAAATGTCCCTGAATTTCCGAAAACTGGATTCTCTTTTTATGGAGAGCTTTGGGACAAAATTGGCACAAAATTCCAGGAAGCTTCTATTACTAAAGACAAAACAGCTGCTAAACTTTTATCTGTTTGGCACCAAATTATGAAAGGGCTTAAACCAATCCGACAAGGAAAAATTTCTTCCGACTATTCCCCATCACCCGCCCGCCCTCCCACCTCCCCTCCCTCCCACCCCCGCCGCTACCCCTTCGTGCAGAAAGCAGCCCTGGTCCGGATTCGATCCGCGGCTCCTACCCCACCCCTGACCGAGGGGAAGAGAAATCGCAACCCCCCTCATCGCTGCTGCCCTTGGCTCCGCCCCCGACGCTCATCCCGCTCTCGCCTTCGGCTTTGCCACAGACGCTCGCCGCGCCGCTCCCGCCCTCCGCCCCGCCCCCGTTGCTCACCGTGACGCTGCTTTCCTCCGCGCCGCGTACGATGCCTATTGCTGCGTCTCTGCAGCCTGCGTGTAACTTACTTAGAGCCAATAACGGACCTGCTTATATTTCTAAAGCCATTCGAACCTTCCTCCAAGAATAGGGTGTTAGACATATTACAGGCATTCCTCATTCTCCCCCTGGACAAGCTATCACTGAGTATACTCATCTAACATTGAAATCCATTCTTAATAAACAAAAAAGGGGGAATATGGGAGACACACCACAAGAAAGACTGTAAGCGTATTGCTTTCTCTGTGCCATCTGTCAATAAAGCCTCTCGCTATGAATGGGTTGTACTGCCTCAAGGCATGAAGAATTCTCCAACTATGTGTCACCCATTCATAGCCACAGCCTTGCAACTTATTCGTAAAGCAAACCCTCATATGCTCATTTATTATTACATGGATGGCATACTGTGCTGTCAGGAACAGGCTTTTGATAATAGCTGGGAAATGCAATTAATCTCCCATCTCTCTCAATTTGGCCTTCCGGTGGCACCGGAGAAAGTGCAACACACATTTCCTTATCTGGGTTGGAAATTGTCAGATGCTATGATATACCCTCAGACTGTAGAATTGAAAATTGACATTTCCATACTCACCAACTTACAAACTCTTTTAGGCCACTTACAATGGCTAAGGCCATTGGTTGGCATTTCTAATGCTCAACTAGAGCCGTTGTTTCAGTTGTTAAGGGGAAAATGTGCTAATGATGCGATCATACTGACGCCTGAGGCTAAGCAGGCTCTAATTCAGATTACTGTCCAAATTCAATCGGCAGCTACCATCATCTATCCTTATTTCATGACTTTTCCCTTGTCGTGTATGTCCAGGAGAAGCATGCTTTCGCAGTCATTTGTCAACAGAGAAAAAGGCACACTTCTCCTCAAAACAGGCCTAATAAACAATTCTCTGCTTTTCCTGTGGTTTTTTTTTTTGTTTGTTTTTTTGTTTTTTTTTTTTCTGGAATGGTTGTTTTCCCCTGTTCAGCCTCGGTCGTCCTTATGACTTGTATCGATATAGTAGCTGAACTGATTTGTATGGGCAGAGACAGAGTTCTCTAAATAGCAGGGAGAGAACCTGACGATATTAGTTTATCCTTTACCTCGTGGTGGGCAGAGTGGGTGTACCATAACACCCTCTCCTTACAGTTGGCTTTAGAAGGGTATCGTGGCCATTTGCATACAGAACGCCCAGATCAGCAAGTAGCACAGTTCCTGGAAAAAACTGACTGGATTGGAATACCTCGGTATTCAAGACAGCCAGTGGATGGTCGCACAGTATGTACTGACGCTGGATGCTGGAGCCACAGAGATGTCTGTGTATGGTGGAACAATAGCTGGAAGCATCAGTTTGTGCCAACGGAGCCACGGGACAGTTTATAAACTATGGAACTAAAAGCAATTTCATGGGCCTTTACTGTGTGGCCAAATGAACCTCTAAAGTTGTAACTGATTCCCTCTACGCAGCTGGCGTATGTCAAAGAACTGAGGATGCTCACATTAGAGATAACAATAACGTGTGCCTTATCTCTGTTTTTTACGTCTTAAACACATGTAACAGCAAAGAAAGGAAACATATTGTGTCATCCATATTCACAACCACTAAACACACATGGTTTAGGGGAGAGTAATGCTGTTGCTGATAAATTGGTTATAGTGATCCCTGTTAATCTGTTTGATGCTGCTCGTAGCTCTCATGAGATGTTTCATCAAAATGCCCGTGGTTTACATAAAACAGGTTAATATTGGCGTGAATGATGCAAGGTTGACAGTACAAACATATCCACAGTGCAGTCACCGTAATGGTGGCTTTGGGCTGGGGACTAATCCCTGAGGTTTGCAAGCATTGGAAGTGTGGCAAACAGATGTCACCCATATCACAGTTTGGCTGACTGTGATATGCAGATGTCACTATCGACACCTACTCTGGGTTTTTATGGGCTTTTCCTTTAGCACGTTAATCTGCTAAATATGTCATTAAACATGGGATAGCATGTTTTGCTATCTTGAGAGTTCTGAAACAAATTAAAACAGATAATGGGCCAGCCTATAAGTTGCTGTTCAGTACAGTCTTTTTTGCACAAGTGGGGAGTTCAACATAAGTTCGGGATCCCACGTACTCCTACAGGTCAGGCTATTATAGAACGCACACATGCTACACTAAAAACACAACTAAACCAAATGAGCAATATACGTGATGTGCCAGATCGCCTCATGAGCACTCTTTTCTCCCTTAATTTCCTTTCTGTACAAGGAGGTTCATTGGTATCTGCTATAGCCTTGCATCATTCAGTTTCTAGCATGGGAGTGCTATCTGAGTCTGCTAAAGTACCTTACAAAGATCCGCTGACGGAAGACTGGAAGGGCCCAAGTACTATATTTGTAGGAAGAGGTTATTTTTGTCTTTCCACAGATGATGGCCCTATTTGGATTCCTGCTCGCAGTGTTTGTCCTTGGCGCGGAAGCACTACCTGAACTGCACCAAATCAACCCAAAATATGTGGGTCACTTGGGCTAAATCAACAGGCTGGACCAACTTCTGCTTACAGCTTGCTTCTGCCACTGATCCCTTCCAAACTTGTTTTATAGGGATATTGTTTCTCAATGATTCTGACTTTTCTGCTTACTCCACAGGTAGTTGCAATGTATCGGATACTCCAGGTGATTGTTCTTTCAAGCTTCTTAGGAGTCTAAATACCACAATACCCTGGGACCTACAGGAGTTAAATCTTGGAACTCAACAGATCAGTAACACATCTAAGGGATGGAAGAAAACATGTTTTATGTTTGGAAATACCAGGAAATGCTTGTGGGGGTCCATGTTACATTGCTAAACTCACTATATTTTCTCTCACTTTCCAGGACATGCGTGACATCCACCCTAAATGCAGCACACATGTAGCTTTAGCTGTCCTTATACCAGGGGCTGTTGCTGGGAATAGGTATTATAACTATTAGTATAGTTATTGGTATTGTAAAATGCTTACTTAACAAAATGTCCACTATCTTGCTTGCGCAAAAGGAAAAAGGGGGAATGGTTGTGCATACCCCCATTGCAGCTCACGGAATCCACAAAAAGAACGGTGTCAGGATGTGAAACGATGAGAAAGACTGAAACCAGGCTTGAAATGACCATGAACTCATAATGATTGGGATTGTGTGCTTCTTGTTGTTTGGTATTGCTTTGTAACTTGTTGTATTGCAAATAGCAACAGTAGTAATGGTTGTTGTGTGTGTGTGTTTTTTTTTTTATTATTTTTTATTTTAGTAATAGATTGAATGTGAATTAACAGGATTTAATGTTACCAATGCTGGAATCTATGGAAATAGCTATTTTAATGTATTAGTAGCGCTAAGACAAAACCTGAAAAGGAATCCCAAGCAAAGGGATGACCCTATATTATATAGAATGATTAACTCTCTTTCATCCCACTAATCAGGAATTTAAAATATGATCATGCAACACCTGAGCCAAAGGCGCATGCTAAGAGAGTTAACCTCAATAGTTTATTCTGTTTTGCAAGCAGGCATTCCATTTGGCCTCTGTATCACGCACTGGCCATACAGATGCAGTGTACAAATGGAAAATACCCTTCAGACCCCAAGAAGAATAAAAGCAAGAGAGAATCTGGGGTGGGTGAGAGAGTGAGAGAGGAAAAGTGCACCTTGAAGCAGGGGATGCCCTGCTGGCACTGCCTATCGCATTCACTACCACCATGTTTTTTCTCTCTCTTTTTCTGCAGATTGTTGGTTCTCGAGGGTCAGTAAGTAATAATGCCCCTAGTTCTATCTGGCATGCAAAAGTTGCCCAACTATTAATTCTCTATTAGCCCAAAGGCATAATTATGAGCACTCTAAAAGCATCTATTGTACAATTCTTAGTGATGTTTCAAAATCAATGTATCAGAATACATTAAAGTTGAAGACCTCTTTCAAGGCAGTAAGAGATTAACACAGAATGGGGCCCTCTGGGATTTATTTCCAGGTTGCAGAAAGTTGAGCTGCAGACCAAACAAGTGTTTGTTCTTCTTAGTAGATCAACAGTATTTCTTACCATGATACTATGTTTGCCTTGTCTCCCTTCTCACACTTATAGTATCATCAATCGAGGCCTTGATTGAGTTATAATGATTGTATTATTAATATAATTATTATTTTATAGTATGGTAGAAGTTTGCGAATAAACAAAAAAGGGGGAAATGTGTGCATGTAAGAAAAAACTGTTCAGAGCAGAAGCTGTGGAGCAAGATAGTGGCATGAGAACCAAGGACACCTTTGCAAGAAGAAAGAACATCTCACAGCTCTGATTGGCTAAACGCCTGTGTGAACGGTTGAAGAGTGTTTTGAAGAATGCTCTGTTAACATGTATAAATAGAGCAGTGCTTAACAATAAAACAGACTAATAGCTTTTAACCACATTGGTGTGCTGTTATGTCTCTAACACGTCCTGAGAGTCCAGAGACTTCCCCACATACCGGTTTGGAAAAGGTCTGGGAAAATAAATAAATAAATAAATAAATAAATAAATAAGGCTCAAAGCCAAGATCTTACTGTCTGGGTTTATCTCAGCCTTTTAAGCCAAAAAATGTTAAGGCTTCATTTCTGACTAATTAGAACAAAGGATACAGAGGTCCAAGTGAATTTAGATTAGGACTCAACATGACACACTGAATGCAGAATTAGAACATAAAAAGGCAAAAAAAAAAAAAAAAAAAAAAAAAAGAAAAGGAAGGAGGAAAGGGGGACACACTGTATGTACAATGTAGAACAGATTAAGGCAAAAAAAAAAAAAAAGCAGAAAAGGAAGGGCTGGGGAAGGAAGGAAGCAAGCAAAGAAGTGGGGGAACAAAAGTGAAAAAATGGGGGGAAAAAATGATAGAATTAGATTGTATTATTTCAATGCACAGAACATATACCAGCTAGAAATATTTCTAGCTTTTCTATCATTAACTAATTATAGTATTTTTCCTACAATAATAATTAAATAAGTTGAAATGTATAAGGAACAATTACAGACATTTTAATCCTTCATCTATTTTCATTCTTTTGCATATGAATGAGGAGGCAGAGTCTGCTTCACATTTTCACCAACCAAGATCCCTTAAAACAATATTTTTTTACAGCTCCACAGCTCTTCAACTAAACAGCTTAAATCTTGAGATTGCCCTTTGGCAATCTTTGAAGAAAACAGCTCCAACTCTTGACTGACCTATAGCCTCTCTGTTCTCAGCCCTACAGCACACAGAACTGCTTCTTTTTCTCCTCTTAGGCCACATACCTCCAAAAAGAAATACATAGAAGTCAGTCCTTTGCACCTTAAATTCACCCCCAAGCTTACAATTTCAGTATGCTAGTGAGAAGTTGGAACATGAGACAATTTGTCTCCTAACAGTCATCATGACTAATTGTGCAACAGAAAGTTTATATCATTTCCTCTGCCTCTTTCACAACACTATCATACAATAATGTCAAGCTAAGGAATGCAAAATCCTTGACGTATTCGGATCCACCAACCTACGCAAGCATGCATACTATATTCTAATTGGGACTGTGCATACTTTAGCATAAGTAACTTCCCCTGGGAAGTTACAGGTAGTAGTTCATGAAATCCAAGGCTCAGCTCACAGTCTTTCCCATTACCTGCAAAAACTTCAATCAGTGGGGCATAAATAAACAACACGCAAACATCCTCTCTCTCCTAGATTCAGTGGAGTTCAGCAGAGTTAAGCTTAGATAGCTTTCTGTCCTAACTCCTGACACTGCTCATCAGACTCACAGATTATCAGACTTGATATATGGCAAACCACTTTATTGCACTTAGCAGTCACTGCAGCATGTAGTGAGGTACAGCAGTTCTGTCTTGGGAAAGCCAAGCTACAGGGGGTGTCTGAAGGGGGAAAGATCAGGATGGCACAAAAGAAAGGGCTGGTGTAGTCCATAGACCATGACAGAAAGGGAGGGAAGTCAAATCTCTCTTCCCAAATGTACTCCTGTACTGAGAACAGGTCTTCCATCTTTCCTCTGCCAGTCTTAGCGAACCTAGCTCAAAGAACAAATTATTGCTGACAATTAATGAACCCTGTACTTCTCATGTGTCACAGTGTATCGGTGGTCAGGTAGGAGCAAGAAGCAAGCAACTTCTGCACATCGCCCGCTCTCCACAGCACACATGATGCTGAGAGCTAACATTGCTGCAAGTGAGGTCTCACCCACACAGGGCAGGGGCACTTAACAACCAATATCCAGCCACTGTTTCAGAGGTCTTTGTCTTTCCTCAGTATCAGGTTTGCATTCTATCTGGCTATGATTGCCTGCTGCAGGACTGAAGGACAGTACAAGCTCATTATTTCAGTATGCTAATGAGAACAATCGCAGTGACGCATCATGAGATAACAAACCACTTTTGTATCCCTTGGCATACGCAGGAGTTACAATGGGCGATTTTAGACCTGCTCTCAAGAAACAGAGAGAAACCAGACAAAGAATGATCACAGCTATACTCACACCAGGAATTAGCAGTATTACTGCTTTTGTTTCAAAAAGAAAAATACCCTGCACTGCAAATGTTTATGTACTCCTGCTCTGCTAGCATTTATCCTAATAAAAAGTGACAAAGATGCACTAACATGACTGTTTATGAAGTCGTGCTTCTATCTACAGCTATAGCCCGTGAACACTTAAACAGTTGTGGTCACCCACAAAGTTCAAGTTGATGGGTCCACAAAGGGTGACATCGCTAACATAACGGAAATGGAACTGTGCACACTAGGATAGTAGGAGTTCTCATTCCTTCTATTACCCACTGTTACCAATTGATTTAAAAAAAAAAAAGAAAAAAAAAAAGAAAAAAAAAAAAAAAAGAAAAGAATCTATAAATGGCTTGGATGATCAGTGATTTTTCAAGGCAATTAAGAACCGCAACTTCACCCTCAAACTCTCCCCAACAGAATTCCCAGTTCTCACAGAATCACAGAATCACAGAATTGTAGGGGTTGGAAGGGACCTCCAGAGATCATCGAGTCCAACCCCCCTGCCAAAGCAGGTTCCCTACACCAGGTCGCACAGGTAAAGTTCTGGCTCTTTGATTAGCAGCTCCTGCCCACCTCAGCAGCTGAGGGAACCACAACCCCTCCTACCTCACAGATGTGCTCTCAGGATTAGTAAGTCAGTGCCCACTCAGTGTGATCAACACACAAAGCCCTGTTTTAAATTCTGTAACAGACTGCAATTATAAGTAAAGTCTTACTTAAACCATCCCTTCACCAACAGAAAAAGTATTAATTGTTCATTCATATCCCTCACTTTGTCTATTGCCTCCAAATTCTTCAAGATATGAAAGATGTTCCTAATGTATTTTACTTTTGTACTGTAGATGCTTTACATAAACAACAGATACATACAAATAGTGTTCATAATTAATTGTTTCAACTCATTCTGGACCAGTTTTACTCTTTTATCATGCTTACATTCTAGTAACCCGCATGATGAAAGTACATGCCCCATAATTTCACAAATGTCAGGTATTCACAGCAGCTTATTTTTCACTCTGTCCACATTCAGATAAACCCACTTTTGCAATTCCAACAATTTTATGAGCTCAAGACATACAGCATCAAATAGTTCTTCTCTAAGAATCTCTAAGAATTCTCTAAGCATCTCTAAGCACAAAATAAGTATCTCCACCAAACCATTCTTGAAAACCAACTCTTCACAAATAAACTTGAACTTAGGTGTATAGGTCTCTCCTATGCAATTTCTCTTGTCTGAGAGACAAAGGAAGTTTGGGATTACTTTTCAAATGTCTTCTGCTGCAGAAGCCATATCACACTTCTGTCCCACTTCAAACCTTTCCCACAGTCAAGACAGTTAAAGGGTTTCTTTTGTTGAAAACAAAACAAAACCACCAAAATCCAACACTACCCCCCTCCACTATTATTCTCAAATAATCTATAATTCTGAACCTATGGCTTTAAGAAGCCCACAGAACACAAACCAATAATATTTTGGTTACATTGGAATTGTTTGAGCAGACTGAGTATATCTAATTGTTTTGAATGGATCCAGGTATTTAATTTCAGGTCTTAAACTCTTGGCTCAGGATTACTGCAGACAACTATTTAAAGACAATATATTACTGAAGTAATAGTACACATTGGAGAGTTATGTATCATAATACCGTGCTTCCAAATTGGAGAAATTCGGTCTTATTTTCAGTACTTGAAGGCCGGGAGCATCTCCCTTATGAGGAAAGGCTGAGTAACCTGGGTCTGTTCAGCCTGGGAAAAAGACAACTAAGGAGGGACATGGATAAATGTTTATAAAAATCTCAAGGGAGGCTGGAGTCAAATGAATGAGGCCAGGCTCATCTCATTCGTGTGTAGTGATAGGTCAAGGAGCAATGGTCTAAAGCTTGAACATGGGAAGTTCCATATAAACATGCAGAACTTCTTTATGGTAAGCATGACAGAGCTTATGGAAACGGATTGCCCACAGTGGTTGTGAAGTCTCCTTCTATGGAGATTCAAGACCTGTCTGGATGTGCGACCTATTGTAGGGAATTTGCTTTAGCAGGGGGGGTGGACTCAATGATCTCTTGAGGTCTTCCCAACCTCTGCAATACTGCAATTCTGTGAATACAAATGAAAAAAATTCAAATGCACTACACTATTTTCCACTGTCACAATCAAAATTTGTACAGTACTGAATTATAAATTAACTTATCAAAGGGAACATGTTAGTAAAAGATAACGTATTTCAGGGCAGCTTTGATTTCATACTGCTCTGCTGAAGTTGAAATTCCTCATTTTCAGGATTTTTTTTCATTGCATGTGGGGTCCATAAAACCCCATATTTTTTTATTATACTTTTTTCTTTAAAACCATTTTGCTGTGACTATCAAAGAGCTAGAGTTATTCCATTTTCCACTCCAATGCCTACTTTTATTCTTTTAATATCTGTTACTATACACTCAGCAGCCAAATAGGTAAGCATGAAGCAACATTCAGAATTGAAGTAAAGAGCTCCAATATGCCTGACAATACAGTTGCTATTATTTTTATATACACGGAGACATAATTTCACATGGGTTCTTACTGCCCTGCCATGTGATTGGTCGCAGCATGATTGTTGCTCCAGTGCAGTCCAAGCTGCTCATGTACCTTCCTCTGCACCTCTTTGGAAGGAAACAGCTTGTTTTACACACTGTACAGAGCAATACAGCACAGAACATAGGCTGAAATAACCTCTGTAGCAAGACAACAGAAGGTAGCACTGACTCTGTGACTATCTTAGTTTCCTTTTCAGTCCCTCATCCAGATGTACTAAGAGAAGGTCCCCTCTTCGCAGCAGTGCCCACAGATGAGGAAGAGTGACAGGGCAAAGCGAGTTACAGACACAGACACAGAAAGGCAACAGACAGTGGCAAGATTTATCCAAGCCACATAGAATATAAATCATCAGGACCTACGATTCTACGATTCTGTGATCTAACACTTGCTCTCCAAAATACTGTGCAGTGAGACACTGACCCCATCCTATAAGGCTGACAGTATGCCTGTAATATCTATTCTTGTATAAATCTAGAAGGGAAACATGCACACCACACCTTTTCATCTTTGCTGTCATGCAACCTGATAACCTTTACCTTGTAAACCTGAATAGGAATCTCTGAGCACTTTAGAAAGAAGGCTGACTCAAATGTTGCAGCTAGATTGTATTTCACAGGGCTACTTACCCTTATACACTTGTACTAAGGAATACCTACAGTACAATTTGTATGTCTTAACAGCAGCACAGGCTTAATCTATACCAAAATAATCTTGCTTATAGCCCTCTAAAGGTCCTCTAAAGACAACATCAAGTGCTTTGCTAGGCATCAGTAAGGCTGCTGTACCTTTCCTTCAGCTATGAAATAAAGTATGCCAGCAAAGACATACTCTTGCTATTATACACTTAATTTTCCACTAGCACCACCTCACAGGACAGGAATCTGTAACCAAGTAAGGTTCTAGTTAAGACTCAGGCTATTCAAAGAGTATTTGCAGGCACTTTTAATTACCAGACCTCTAATTTTTGTGAATATAAAGGGTACATACTTTAGCTAGCATCCTCTGATTTTTTGTAGCTGCTCAGCAATATCTGAAGGCAAAGAATTTTCTTGTCACTCCTACTCCCACTGCTTAGTGTGCATTAGTTAACACTGGTTTATGTATCTATTTCTATCATTAAGTGAATATGCAGATGTAGCCATTGCAGCCATCTTGCAGCAGCTGCAAACAATGACCATGTCCAACAGGTCACTGCATTGAACTCAGCTCAGACTTTGTGCCACATGCATAGGGCTCCCGCAATCCAAAAGTACTGTATCTGACCTTCTGCTTCCTCAGGCAGATGCACTTCCTAGTGTGAACTGAAGCAAATTTCATATGTTATTTAGTAGCTTTCCTCTGTGACTATGCATCTCCAGTGGTTATTTTCTCCCTTCACCCCTTATACGCAGCGTTATGAGGACACTATTTAGATGGGGCAGGATTTGTGTTTAGTGTGCTCTTCAGTTTAACCCATCAATTTTTTCACTGATGGAACCAGTCACCTGGAACACACTGAAGTGCTTCCAACTCCCCATTTCATCTGCTATGGGAAAGCAACCTGAATCCCATTTTCTAATATGAAGAAATCCTGTAATCCTAATCCTTCCCTCTAGATTGGAATATTTTGAAACCTCAAACTACCACTGGATGAAGTAGCATTCATCCTTCCCTCTTCAGACACACTGTGCAAGGCTTAATCTGATCAGCAAGACTGTGCCCTGCCCACACATGCAAGGGACCACTAAGATTGTGAATCCCCACAGACACCGCAGTATGACCCAGTGTAATGCTATAACAGGATGATAATAGCAGAGTGGCAAAGTCTCTGGCTCCAGCAAATGAGAATGAGCCCTAATGCAGCAGCCACGGATGCAGAAATGAAGGAAAAGAGCTGCTTACATTCAGAAGGCCTCAGGTAGGCACAGATCTACAGCAATAGCTGCCCTGCACTGCCAAATCTTAAATGAGGTCTGGGAAGGAGTGGATCCTCATCCTACTCCTTCTGGTCACTCAGGTGCATTGCATGCACTGGGTTGATCCTGTCTTCCCACCAGGTACTCAACCACTGTTTTAGGCCGTAACCTAGTATTTCCATTTGGAAATACTGTGTTCCCATTTGGTATAGTGGAATTGGACTTGGGAATTTTTATGTATAATAAGTGGCAAGAACTCCAGTGGTAGAAACTGAGCTCCAAGAAAGCTCTCACTCAATAAGAACTTAAACATTTAATTAGAGGCTACAAAAGTACTTTGATGTCTGAATATTTCCGTGGTCCTAGTCATCACACACTTCTATGTGACTTTCTGCAAACAGGATACAGTCTCAGGAAGTTAATTTACAGCCAACTACTCCTGTTCACTTTTCATATACTATCCAAAACAGAGGGGGCATAGTGCAGAACAAACTTTTCTTCTTACACCCATCACATGCACTCAACCCACATGTATTACACGTGGCATGTGCTTGTGTCACTTGTTGAACAAAAAATAGTGACTGCTGATACTGATATTTCAACGTACCTAATGGTGTCTCAAAAGAAAACAAGAACCCCAAAAAAGGAAAATTATGGATGAAGGAAGAGTGTTCAACAAAAAAAAGACTGATGAGTTCTTTCTTGTCAAGATAAATAATATGGTACTATGCTTAATTTGCAAAGAAACTGTGTCAATTTTCAAAGAGTATAATTTGAAAAGGTATTATATGGAGAAAAATGATGACAAATTCAATGGAGATCACAGAACACTATGTAAAAACAAAACAGCAGAACTGAAAAAAAAAATCTGTCATCTCAACAAAATCTTTTTTAAAAAAGCTACAACTCAAAGGAACTCTTATTATAAAAAGCTAGTGAAGTGATAGCAAATCTAACTGCAAAAAAATAATAATAATTTATTGATGACGAGTTTATTAAGTAATGTTTGGAAAGTGTGACAGATTTAATTTGTCCTGATTTTTAAAAAATGGACTTCTCTAAAGCCAGTTTGTCTCACCATACTGAAGCCAGGCAAATGGGAAAAAAAAAAATAAAAAAAATCAGCAAGTCTTTCACTGGAAACTTAGAGAGTAAAGATGCCGATTTCAAATTTTATGCTTTTATGATAGATACTGATGCTACTGATACAGCTCAACTTGTCATCTTCATTAGAGATACTGATAGTGAATAGTGTCACTGAAGAAATAACTCCTTTGGTGCCATTAAAAGACACAATAAATTTCTTGATCTGTAAGAAGCAGTAAAAAATACATTAAAGCAATTTTCTTCAACTTTTGTCAATATATCTAGTATAGCTACTGATGGTTCTACATAGATAACTGGTAAAAAAAGAGGGACCTACACGATTAATAGAAGACAATGCAATTACCACCAGCAGTTCGTGTTTGATGAAACAGCACTGCATCAGACATGAAGAAAATTTACATGTGCAAGCTTTAAAAATGGATAACGTAATGCAAATGATCATCAAATCTGAGAATTTCATGAACTCCAATCATTGCCAGTTCCAGGAGTTTCTTAAAAGTTTGGATGCTGATTATGGGAATATCATTTACTTTTCTGAAGGGAGGTGGCTAAGTTGGGGTAAAATGCTAAAAAGATTTCATGATTTGAAAAATGAAACCAAGTCATTTATGGAATCAAAAAGAAATTCTGCACCAGAACTTAAAGATGAAAAATGGCTCAGAGATCTAGCACTTTTGGTGGATTTGACTGCTCATTTGAATGAATTAAACATGTGTCTTCAAGATGAAAATCAACTTATCTGTGCTTATTTCAAATCATAACAGTGTTCAAAATTACAGCAAGTTCAAGTTATGGCAAATGAGCATTTCGATGCATTGGCTAAACACATTCTTGTAAACAGTACAAAATATGCAGCCATGCTTTCTATTTTGATAAAGGAATTTGAGATAGGTTTGAAGATTTAAAAATTTTGTTTTTGTTTTTGTTTTATGTATTTTGACTCCTTTTTCAGCTGACAAAAATACGTTACCTGTGAATTCTCACATGTAATGTATCAAGTTGCAAATAAAAGTTTGATTATGTCTTTTTACTACACTTTTACAAGACCTATTTTACCAGAGAAAAATAACCTTCACTTCACAATCACAACTTATTCATGCATTGCCTTTCAGTGGCTTATATGTTTGTGAACAACTGTTTTCAAGGATGAAGCACAGGAAGAGTAATATTTCATCAGGAATCTCTGACGAGCACTTTGAGAACTCACAAAGAATTGCAAATACTTCCATTGAAAAAGGAAAAATATTCCACTAGTCTTATATTTATGTTATTCTTTTTCATGTTTTAATAAAAAATACATTAAAAAATAAGTTGCGTTACTTATCCACATTAATGATTTCATGTATTTTATACGTGGCCCAAGACAATTCCTCTTCACTCAGTTCAACTCAGGCAAACCAAAAGGTTGGACTTCCATGCCATAGACCTAAACTCAGCTGACCAACCAAGTCTGGCAACTGAGTAAACTTGGGCTAATGAGTGAATCCGGGCAGCTGGTCTTAAACACTTGCTTTAAAGGAAATATTGAAAGAAAAAAAGAAAAATATGTATCTTCCATAAATACTTAAGGTAGACTGTGCTTGTGACAATTCCTGTACCTCAAGCCTTAGTTTCACAAGTTCCCTAACTTGTCAAAAACTGACACAGATGCCATCCTCCTTACTCCCATCCTACATTGCTCTTTCTCTTCTGGCACACATGCACATGTAGTTTCACAACAAACCAGGCTGAGGAACTGGCACAGATGACAAACGGTAGCATAACAGCATCTTCCAGTGGCAGTGCTAGCTGAGAGGATCTGTGCAACCACAACCTACTGCCTCAGCCCAGAAATATAGGAATTAAACATATGATTCCTTCTTTTATTCAATTTAGCACAAGGGCTATTCATGCCTGGCTTCAAGCTACCCTTCTGCACCAGCACTGTCTGGCCATGGAGACAATTTTTTTTCCCAAGGACGTGGGCTGATTTTTAGTTGGAGCAATGATACAAAATAAGTAAATAAATAAAAAATAAAAACCTCAGGAAAATTTTGTTTTTCACACCTGGAAAGGACTTGGGAAAAAAAAAAAAAAAAAAAAAAAAAAAAAGTGATCCACAGGAAATAAGAAGGCTCAAGGGACAAGAGCAAGAATATCCAAGTTTAACACGATGAAAAAAACAAGGCCCAGAAATGAAGCTATAAACATCAAAGGCTCTCAGAAGAGTTCCTCCAAGGAAGTACCCAGGTCTCATAGTTTCAGACATTAAGAAGACAGAGCTTCAGCAGGAGCACCAGGCTTAGTTCTAGTCCATGCTGCCACCAGTGATTATAGCATGTGATCCCCCTTCCCACTCAGATTAATCAAGACTACCAAGCTACTGCACGGATAGGACTACAAATACTTCATCAGCCATGAGCTGGCAAAATGAGACTGTGCATGGAAACCAAATATTAACAACTGAGACTTAAGAATAATTCAGATGTAGAACAACTTCAAATCATATTTTCAGTGCCTTCTCCTCACCCAGTTCAGCTGCACTTCAGAAACCCAGGTCACTTATATGTTATCACTCCAAAACAAGCCACCTCCCTCCTATGCAACCTTTTAAGAGGACTTTGTCCTTATACAAGTTACCTTCAATAAGCCTTTTAGGTTTCAAGAAATTCTAAAACATCAGTGAATGCTATCACAAAACTTCAGTAGCATGTTATGGATGTGGTTTGGCCAGCAAATGAGGGGGAAGGACAAGGCAACAGCATCCATATCCAGTAATCCCTTGGCAAAGGTGCTCCTCTGCCCTTGTATTGTCTGCCAGATTTGATCCACCCAACTTCTGAAAATAAGTTAAAGCACAAAGCATAAGGATAACAAGGGTGCTGGGTGGGCCTGGGAAGAGCTGCAGGAGCTTGAAAGGCTAGGCAAGCTGCTTGGGGCACCAAGGGTGTAACCACAGCTCTGGGGTAAGCTCCAAGAGGGGAGATGGGAAATGTGCAGCAAGCACCCGTCTCATCTTCCGTTCCTCCATGACAGGCCATAAAAGTCACAAGACACAAATGAGCAAAGCAGAGAGAAAAACAAGGTGTCCAGAGTTCAAATGCAGCCCTGAGACACCAAGGTTTCTGAAGTCCACAGTCCAGTGACCAGCGCAAGACCTAACTCTCATGTGGGAGGCACAGCAGCAGTGCGGAAAAGCACTCCAGCTGCCGGGCCCGGGCCCACATTTCTACCTGTGAGGGGCAGGAGCATCAAGAAAAGGCTGCGGAAGGCCCCCCGAGGGTATAAGCTCATTTCTCCTTCTCCCTGTAGGCACCAGAGCGGGCATCCCCGCACCTGGCTCCGCGGGGCTTCCCCGAACGGCGATTCCCCACACATTCATACACACCTACGCGCATCAGGCCGAGCCCCGCGTCCCAGAGGAGGGCAGCAGGCCCGTCGTCCCACAGCGGGATGAGGGCGACTTCCTTCCCCCGAGATTCTTCCTACGCCTCCTCCCCGTCGGATCCTGAAACGGCGGGCCGCTCTCTCGGCCATCCTCTCCCTATCGCACCGGCCCCAGGAACAGCGCCCTTCCAGCCCGGCCTCAGCCCGGCCCGTGCGGGATCGGGCGCCAGGCCTTCGCATCTCCAGGCAAACAGCAACGCCACTCTCACAGTGCCCTTACCTGCGGCGGCCGAGCCGGGGCCAACGCTACCCCCAGCACCGCTCAGGCTGGGACCCCCCTGCCCTGGGCTACAGCAGACTCAGATCTCTGCGCTTCCCGCAGGGCTGCAGGTATGTCATCAGCACCGCGGCTCCCAGGTGAGCCGGACACACCTACAGGAAGGCAGGCAGGCCGCCTGATTGGCGTGCGGGGCTGACAGCGGGGCTCGCACCCCCGCTGGTGGGTGCGGGGCTGGGCGCGAGGAGAGTCGTCTTCGTCCTCTTCCTGGTGAGCTCTCACACTGGAGTCATCTCGGTGTTGGAGCTGGCTGTGCGGTGGTTCGGAGCACGACAAAGAATGCTCCTCTGCGTAACTCGGGGTGGAAAACGCACTTAACGCTGTTTTTTTTGTTGTTTTTTTCTTTTTTGTTGTTGTTGTTTTGTTGTTTTGTTTGTTTGTTTTTGTTTTTGTTTTTTCAGTCTTGAAGGCGACAGCAGAGCCAGCATACCTGCCCCCTGTCGTCCGTGGTTCCAGAAAGACGAACTATGACATTTTTATTTTTTTTTTACAACCTTCTTCATTACCCGAGTCTTTCTTCCTGCCGCTTAAGGTCGTTATTCTTGCATATGTGAACCCTTCTCTGTGTTTCCTCCCCGCAACGAATGGCCAGGATTTTAAGGGAAAGCATCAGGTACTAGAATTGTTGTCCTCACAGCATAGAGAACAGCTCAGCCCCTGCAGTAGATCTCAGAGATCCTAACATTATGTCCTGGACTGTCATATAGGAGTGAATTAAAC
Organism: Tetrao urogallus; assembly: GCF_951394365.1. Classification (NCBI taxonomy): domain Eukaryota; kingdom Metazoa; phylum Chordata; class Aves; order Galliformes; family Phasianidae; genus Tetrao; species Tetrao urogallus. Next base: position 119,941,371 of record NC_136813.1, on the reverse strand, counting down.
AGCTTACTAAAGATGAAATTGAGCAGCATTTCAGTAGAAAAACTAATTTGTACCAAAAGTCTGAATCCACAACAGTCATTCTCAGGCATCCTGTCTTTCTGAGTACACAGATAAATATCCCTGGGAAACCTAGCTGCATAAAAGCTTTCTATGGTTACTGTGGTTGTCGTGTTTAACTGTGCACTGGAAGGGCACAGCGTATCAGTTCTCAGTGAAATAAGTTCTGTCATTATCTACCAGCATGACTGTAGCCATGGGGACAGACTGTAGGGAAGTTTCCCTGAGTTGGCAGAGTGGGACAGAGGCCAGTAGAGAAAAGAGGAGTATGACTAGATCCAAAACTGTAAAGAATTTTGCTAGACAGGTGAGTGAGGAAGGAGTTATCTATAATACATTTGCAGTCTCCTTGAACTGATATTCAGTACTGTCCCTTCCCTGAATCTTTTTTCCTTTTCATAAGGCCTGCTGATGTGTATCCACCAGGACACTGTGGAACAAAAGAGAGGGGAAGTTTGAGCAAACCACTTGAGAAACCCAGTAGCCCACATCTGAGTATTCCTCATTTCTCCCTTCCCCGCAGGATCTCTCTGTCAGGAAAACTCCTTTCAGAAGTGGCCAGGTAAAACCTCTACCCAGCCTGTGATAATTCTACCTGTGCTTGGTACTGCTTTCTTATACAACTAATATTTTCCTTCAGTTGTGTGGATGAATAATTTCTTCATAGTGGAGCAGCTTATGCAGTTGAGACTTCTATTCCATATCACAGCATTTACAGTCAACTGGGAAGAAACGTATACCCCAAATTCCCAAATGAGACTAGGGAAACCAACTCTAGATGGTGTGTATTTTGGGTTGTTGCACAAACCTTTGTACCATTATCTACATAGGCAATGATTCTTCCTGCTGCGTTTTTATAAGCAACTAGCAGCAGGCAGTGGGCTGGAGCTCCAACCCCACTCCAGTAGCTACTAAAAAATGGCATCTCTGTCATCCAGAAAAGGATGATTTATTGTCTAAGAAGGGCTTAACCTTCACCCTTCTCCTGGCACCTCCAGTGGCTCTAGAGGCAGTTTTCTTTTCTGCTTTTGTGAATCATATCTTGAGATATCTTGCTTTCCCTATCTATTGCACAGGGAATTGGAGCACCTAAGTTTTCTTTGTGTGTTGTCTAAGGGGAAGAAATGCCTAAAAATAATAACATGCAGCTCTCGGTGTCACAGTATCTACATCCTTCTGTGGGACAGCTCTCCTTCTGTAACTTAACTTGTGTGCCTGCATGAAAATTCCTGAAATGCAATTAAGGTACTTCTTCCATTGGTAGCACAAAAGAAAGGTCAGTGAAGAATAAGTATGCTACGAGCTCAGAATCAATGGGATTGGAAGGCACCTCTGAAGATCAGACAGCTCAGGCTCCCCTTTCAGATCAGGATTAGCTGGAGCAGGCTGCCCAGGATCATGATCAGAACAGATGGTTTTAAACATCTCCAAGAGCAGAGACTCCATGACTTCTCTTAGCAACCTGTACTAGTTTAACCACCCTTGCAGTACAAGTGGTTTTGTTTTAGAACTCTGCATGTCTGGAGCACCACATTATGAACAGGAGAGGTCCAATCCCATGCTGGGAGTACTCCTCCTCATCCTCTTGAGCAGTATGAGCTACAGTGAGTAAACATTTTTGGCCAGTAGCTGATGGACTCTGTGAGGAAAGTTAAGAGCCAGTGCTGGTAGTGCTACAGGTTCCATGCTTTTCTTGGGTTTATAGGTGTCAGCACCTTACTCAATTAGAGCAAGTACTTGAGTAAAAAAGAATATATTGCCAGGATTACACAGTTCACTCAGCTTTTTTGTTACTGTCTTGAATATAGCCTTAGCAATATTGTCATGACTTACATCTAGATTCCTATAGTCATCTCTTTGGATTCACCGTGGTGGGGAAGAAAGAACTTAATGAAATATTAAACTGTTTCAGAATGGAAACCATCTTCCAGAGATACAGATTTGAGCTGCCTCCCCTCCTCCCCCCCCCCCGCCTTCAGATTCAGGTGCCTGTCATGCTCTGATTTCCCTACATGGCAGCAGATAGAAAGCAGCATATGTTGAGCTTTTGTGTACTCTCACAGTAGCTCCTCATTTCTGGAAATGGGTTTGGGCCTGTCTTAATCCAAATCTGCTTCTATTACAATTGTGAATACAACTGTAATAGCAAATATCTACTATTGACTGTTGGGGTGTTGCTTGTCCTTGGAGTTCAAGAAATAAAGTTAACATAATCAAGTACCGGTTTCTGAGATCTTTCCTGAAAATTGTTCCAAATTAAGTTCAGGAATAACTGGATGTGACAGGAGTTAAGAAAATTCAGAACTGGATTACAGGGCTAGATATGTTTTCCTATGTGAAACTCGTTATAAAACCAGATTACTGAAATGATATGTATTTATAACAGTAGTCCTGAAACAGTAATCTATATTGTCAGAGAGCATACATATCCTAAGAAAATAGATTAAGAACTAGTGGCTTGTTTACTGTGTTGCAGACGTTTCTTCCAAAATAATAGCAGTGGTCTTGACTGATGTACAAACAGGGCCATTGTTCTAGATGGCTTGCTTGCTACACACTACTTTCTTATAGGTGCTTATGAGAAACTTCAGAGAAAAGGAGAGGACTTCAGGCTCTCTGCGAGAGACAGTCTACTGTTAGAAATACAAGAGAAAGGGCTCACCTGGAGTCTCCAAGCTCAGCTAGAGTCTCCCTACATATCAGCTACATAAGGAGCCAAAAGTGTATTTTTGTTTGCATGCATCCATTTAGCCCTGTCATTGCCCAACAGTTCACCTTGTTATAAGCTACTGCCTACTTTAAAAGGAACAAACATGGTTCTGGCTTTGTTTCTGACTGGGGGCCTGTGGTGAGATTTTTCCAGGTGCAGTCACAGCTGCAGCTTTTGCAGTGCAATTCAGATGGGTGTCACTGTTCATGCTAGGGCTTCAGAAGGGGTTTTGCTTTACATGAGCAAATTCTGGCTTCATTGACCTTTTCTGATTTTTCTTGAATTGAAGGGAGGAATGGCCAGCCACTAGTAGCAAAAGCAGGCAAAGTAGATCATCAGTTACTTTGCTGAGAATGCAAATATTGTCATCTGAGCAGATGTAGCAAGCCAGCGTGAACTGTTCATAGCAGCAAGCAGAAAAAAATAGGGAAAGAAGAAAGAACCAAAAATGTATCTCCTACCTGTGACTTCATATAAAATTATAGAATTGTTAGAGTTGGAAGGGACCCTTTTAGATCACCTAGTCACAATCCCCTGCAATGAACAGGGACATCTAGACAGATAGATTGGATTACTCAAAGCATGGTACAGCCTGACCTCAAGTTATCTTCAAGGGCTGGGCATTCACACCTCTGGGCAACCTGTTCCAGTGCCTCACATTTGTTTTCAAAAGCTTCTTCCTTACATCCAATCAAAAATCTTCCTTCTTTTTAGTTATGGACAATTTCCCTTGTCATATATTACAGTAGATCCTTCTTCCTTGTAGCCCCCTTTAGGTACTGAAAGGCTGCTATCAAGTCTCCCCAGAGCTTTCTCTTCTCCAGGCTGAACAGCCCCAGTTCTTTCAGCCTGTCCTTGTAGGGGAGATGTTCCATCCCTTGAACAGTTTTTGTGGCCCTCCTCTGGATACACTCCAACAGGTCAATATCTCTCCTGTACTGAGGACACAGGATCACCTCTCTTGACTTGCTGACCACACTTTTTTTGATGCAATCCAGAATATGGTTGGCTTTAACCAGGCTGCTAGGGCACATTGCTGGCTCAAGTCCAGCCTGCCATCCCCCAGTGCCCCCAAGTCCTTTTCAGCAGGGCTGTGCTCTATTCTTTTATACTCCAGCTTGTATTGATAGTGGGGATTACCTCATGAGGTTCACCTAGACCCACTGCTCAAGGCTGTCTGGATCATTCTGGATGACATCCCATCCCTCAGGCATATTGACATCATCACACAATTTGACATAATCTGCAATCTTACTGAGGGACAACTCAATCCCACTGTTGAGGTAATTGATGAAGACATTAAACGGCACCTATTCCTGTACAGATCCCTGAGGGACACCAACCTTCATCTGAACAGTGAGCCATTGACCACCATTCTTTGGGTGCAATCTTGCAACCAGTTGCTCATCCATCAAAAGGTCCATTACAAAACATCCGTATCTTTCAAATTTGGAGAAAGTTATATGGGAGCATGTCAGAGGCCGTACTGAACTCAAGACAGATGACATCAGTGGCTTTTCCATTGTCCACTGACAGAGCAACACCATGATAAATGGTCATTAGATTGGTCAGGCAGGACCTGACATTAATGAAGTCATGCTGGCTATCCTGTATCACCTCCCTCTCTTCTATGTGCCTTAGCACAGTGTGCATTCAAGTAATATACCATTAGCAGAGTGGTGTAGTTAGGCTGGTATTCTACAGGCAGCATAACTAGAAGGATTATTGCAGTGGAAAGGGATTATAAAAATTAAAATACTCACCTGTATCCTAGCCTCACAAAAAAAAAAAAAAACACCAAAAAACCAAAAGCAGCAATCTCCAGAAAGAGATCCTTCCTTAGTGGAAGTCAGCTCTTAAATGGGGTCTAGGAGAGATGGAGCCAGTCTCCATCCTTTCCAGTCACACAGGTGAATTGCCTTCACCTGTTCTCCCATGGCTGTGTCAGCGCTTGCCTCAGGTGGTCAATCAGAGGTTCAGGCTGTCATTCAAAAGTTCCCTTACACATAGCTTCCAGGAGGATCTGCTTTGTGGTCTTTCCTGGCACAGAGGTGAGGCTAACTAGTTGGTAGTTCCCTGAGTCATCCTTTCTTCACTTCTTAAAAATGGATGTGATGTTGCCTTTTTCCAGTCACCGTGGACTTCACCTGACCTCCATGACTTTTCAAATAACAAGAGCAGCTATGTCAGCAAATTCCTTCAAGAACTCTGGGATACATCTCATTATGACCTGTGGATTTATCCTTGAGCAGGTTCCACCGGCAGTTGTGAACCTGAATGCCTCAGCCTTTTCCTTGTTTATTGTTACTAGCTTGCCTGTGTTGCTCACTAGTGAGGATACACCCTCTTTGACTTTCCTTTCTAGCTGTAGAAGCCTTTCTTATTTTTCTTTATACCCCTTGCCAAGTCCAGTTCCAGCTGGGCTTTGGCCTTCCTGATTCTGCACAGCCTAGCAGCATCCCTGTACTTCTTCCAGGTTACTTGTCCCTGCTTCCACTGCCTGTGTATTGTCTTTTTGATCTTCTGTTTGACCAGGAGGTCTTGGTTTAGCCATGTCAGTCTCTTGCCTTCCTTTCCTGATTTCCTATGCCTAGGGATAGAGAACTCTTGTGCTGTAAGGAAAGCTTTCTTAAAGATCTGCCAGCTCTGCTCACCTTCCTTGTCCTTGAGGTCAGATTCCCAGGGGGTTTTGTTCACTGACTCCCCTCAGAAATGAGCAAAATGAAACCCAAAATTTCACATTTATTTTCTTATATGTTGTTTTACAAGACAGAAAGCAATAGCTTAAAGCTTATTCTAATTCAATTAAATGAATTTTTATTCAAGATTAATAAAATATGAACTTTAATAAGGAAGAAGTTTGTTTGAGTAAATATTGGGGAAAAAAGGAACTATACCTATGGGGGATATATTCTCTGAAGCAATTACCCAGCCTTTGGTAGTACATACTGTAGTCAAAGTAATTTGTTTCCTACTCTCCAATAATATTTGGCAACTTAATGACTGCATTTCCAGTGAAATAGTAGTGAGTTTTTAAATCTTTAGGAAGATTTTCCTCAGCCAGAACTGCAAAAATTACATTTGATATACCTTGTGCAACATGGCATCTAATTCCTTCATGTTGAACATTGCTTTTCAAGCCCCATTCCTACCTGACTAATATATGGAGATGTACATGGAAGTGGCCCCACAGCTAAATAATGCGAATCTGAGACCTTCAATTAGTACAAGGAAAAGGTGGCATTTCCTGCAATTCGTACTATTCACACAGTATCTGAATAGGTGCCTTTCACTGAATAAGATTATTGCAGTAATTTCTCATCTATTGTCCATGCATATCAGGAGGTCCATGGGCTACCTAAAAAGGGTTCACAAGTATAACTAATACAAGGTAATATCTCTAAACAAGGATCATAAAACCAAAACCAACTCAAAAGTAGTGCCACACGTTACTAATATGGCTGCAAAAGTACAGAAACACATTATGGAGACAAAACAATTGTATTTGGGAATGAGATTTCAAATGAAGAGAAAGATGAGAAAGCTTTTTGTAGGCTTACCTCTACTCCATCATCAAATTCGTTAATTTCTGGGAATCCAGAGTTCATAGCATTGATCTCACTATTATGAATAATGTAAAACAGTTTCAAAAAAGCTTACCAAAAGCTAATTATGCAAATATTTCCAAATAACTCATCCTTTCTGCCAAATTAGGTAGGGCATTTCTAGACCAGTTACAGTTTTGAGGAAATCTTTCTCCCCATTGGCATGTTACATGCAATAGACACTACATATTGCTTGTTACTAGAAAGTGTCTCTTACAGACTGAAATCCTACAGTGCAGTTCCCAGGCGATTTTTGGCAGGCCAATAATGTAGCTCTGTTTTGTGCAGTGATCTGAATTTCTGCATTTGTGATCCTGAATTGCAAGAGGAATGCAAAAAGCTATCTTCTTCTCCAAATCCTTTGGTGATTTTAGATACAGCCTTCAAATATCTGTGGCAGCATTGCTGAGAACAGTGTGGGCTGCAGTGCAGGAGCACAGGTGATGTGTGTATGGGAAAGTGTCCTAAGGATCATGTGAAGTCTGGTCCAAGCAGTGAAGCTGTGCCAAGGTCTCTGTAGCAGTCTGACTGGGATCCTGTTCTTAAGAGCTTGGTCCTGAACACTGCCTCTCTTGAACTGGAAACTAATTTACTAACAGCTTTGCTCTTACATGCTCTTTATCTTTTGGGGCCCCATCCAGAACTCAATCTGTCTGGCTTCATACGTTCAATAACTGTTAGCCACTGTTACCTCTTGTTACTTCCACAGGGCTCTTGAAGTTTAAGAAGAAAGTTCTTCCTGCAGAAAAGCTGCATGAGGGATCTCCAAAGTTGGCCTCCTGGGACGGAGAGGGACATTTTTGCCAGCAGGCCTATTGGTAAGCTGGAAAATTGGGGTTTGCTATGTTGTGCTCTGTCACTCTAGTGACAGGAGAACAGCAGGGATGACAGCTGTGCAGACAGGTACTTTCTCAGTCTTCCTCTTCCTTTTTCATTTATGTGGGTATTTGCAGCAATGAACTGTTGGGTGCTTGTCTATGACACTTCGGGTTATCTCTAAAAGGAATGCTGACAACAAATCATTTTCTGCCAGAACAACCAGGAAACTTCTATCTCCTGCTCCCTTTGTATTCAGGTAGGTCAGTTATCCTGAGGTTCATTGTGAGCTCTAGAAATAAATGACTGCAAGTGAAAGGTGAAATACAAAGGCACAATGCTGCGGCTTGTTTTGTGCTAGCCAAAGCTGTTCAGACAGTAGGACCTCAGCAAAATCTAGCATAGAAAACAAAGCTGAAAGGACAAGCAGGCTGCAATTGAAGAGCTTGCCAAATAGCCCTATGGTTCAATCCTATTGCTGTGTAAGAGCTGGATACAGAAAGAATTGCACATATACCCAGGCATGCAGCTGCAGCACTTTAGCATGTGTAGCCAGGGGAGGAGGATGATTAGCTGCTTGTTCATTCTGGAGCACAAGAGTCATGTTGCCTCATGCCAACAGTGTGAGAAACGCTCAAAATCAATAATTTCCAATCAGACACAGATCTTTGTGAAGTGACGAAGTTTATTCGTTACTGTAATAGTAGGCGCACGCCACCTTGTGGCAAAAAAGAAATTGTGCGCTTAATTAGTGAAATCTATACTACTTTATATCCTTCCTACTAAGTGTATCTCTCCTGTTACTCACTGGCTGAGCATTTCAGGCACACAGCGTACTAGACACAGTTGCTAAGGTGTGTTTACATATAAGGTTTATCACTCACCTGTCATTTTTCATTTTTCAAACGGGACAAGAGGACATTTGCTAGGCCTACAGGTTGTTCCCTATTCATCAAGAGGACAGAAGGACAATGTACTAGGGCCACCAGAAGTTCCCCTTTTTTCAAGGGGGCAGGAGAATAGTGTATACTAGGCTTTTGCTATCCTGCCTATGCACCGTAGGTAGTATCAGTGTTTATCCACCTGGTCAGAATGTTCTGAAAAATAGAATATCTGGCAGATATTCTCACTCTAGCTTATATTAGGCTCTGCCTCAACATCTCATTGTGAACAATCTGCAGCCATTTTGTAAGGAAGTTTAGTAAAGGCCTATACCTTAGTGCTAGAAGTTTTCTAATGCTCAATCTACCTCTCCCAAACAATGAGATGTGGGGGGCTGCAACTAGCTGCTTGCTGTGTCTGTGGACAGGGAATCATCTTTAGCCTAAAGAAGCTGTCCTTAAGAGGGATTGCTGGGGACAGGAAGCAAATCCTACTGCTGTTTTTCACAACAAGAAGAGAAACAGTTCTCCCTTGGGCTTTGCCTCTTCCACCCCTCCTCTAGCAAATCAGGCCAAAGTATATGTTATTCTTATCCTAAGAATCTGTGCAGTATTGGCCAGCATAACACAACTTGATAGAACCTACCTTGAGAGCACAGTGCTGATTGCATACTTCAGCAGGAGTTGCTCTAACCCAACTCTTATCCAGTTTTGATCCTTAATATCAGTGACCTATTTAGTCCTTGAAAATGCAGATTCTTTTCCGACCCATGGTGGCACAAGACCAAAATACAGCTATGCTGTCCATGCTACCACTCTGAAAGGCCTTAATTAAAAAAATATATATACATATATTAAATTTTTAGTAGCCCCCACATTTAGTAGTAGAAAAGTGATCACTTGTTCCTGAAATCACCTCCACAGGAGTGGCCTGTTCTCCTTGAAATTGCCATGAACAATGGATAGAAGCAAGCTCAGTCACATATCATCTCCGTAGGATCTATTCCTGGCACAGGCCACAGATATCAAACTCAAACTTCAGCAGGCAGTCAGTCCCTTGTAGGGAGCAAGATGTGTAGCTCCATAGTATTACCAAATCTCCCAAGAACCAGTGTTTTGACAATTAGTCTTAATAGAAGGGTGGAGGAGAAGTCCTTTAGTCCCAGTACGTAAATACATTGTTGTGTGTCATTGCAGATCCAGCAATATGTTGGAAATAATCCAAGTAATTTTGTCAGGACAGTATCTCTGATAAAAGCAGATTTTATTCGCGATTGCAATGGCGGCGTCCCGCAAGCGGTAGCGCTCCTCTGGACACAACATGACAGCCTTTATACCCTGTTTTCTCCCCCTTGCCTCCCCGCCTCCCCTGTTTCCCCACTGGCTGGGTACTCCAGGTTCACAATCTTATCAGAAGGTTTACATTTGCTATTTACTTGTTAGTTTATTTGTTATCTGGTGTCAGTCAGCAGTCATCCTGTTGTCTCCAAGATGTCTCGGTGCTCTCCTTGTCCTACTGATATGGTGATTTTCTTTAAAGTCATCATCGTTAAACAAAGAGCACTGGGGGATGATGCCAGGCCTTCCCAATGTCAGGTGCTTCCTCGGGCATGCCATGGCTTGTTCTCTGGTTTGCTCTCGTGCAGGATATTCTTGCAGTGTGTATGACAAAATATACATATATACACCTATATACAGAGTGTGCGTTCTTGGGAAGGTTCGTCTATACAATAAGTGATCTAAACTTATTAGAGATCTTCTCCAAGTTAAGTAGAAGGACTCCCAAAAAGAACTATGATAGCGGAGATCATAAAATAAAAATAATATTATACAATTCTAATGCAGAAACAACATTTGTTTCCCACAAATAGAACTACCAAAGGTGATACTGTGACATAGTAATAGTATACTAACTCCTTTATATTCTTTCTTCTCTCTGTAGTCCAACACTGTATACCAGCAGAGGATTCTTAATGCCTCTCACTTCCATAACTCATGCAAAAATGAAACCTTTCCCATATGGTGAGTAATCAAAGCAGAGCTCTCAGATATGACCTTCCATTGTACAACATGCTACCATCCATAACAGTGGTGTGTAAGTGTAATTTGTCTGGAGCCATGGTGCTGTTGTTGGAAGGGCAGACTGACGAGGGATTGTTTCATATAAGCAAAAACACAGTTCTCGTGAAACAAGCTTTTGTCCTTAACCCATAAAAAGGGCCTTTTTATGATTTATACAGTGATATTTTTATTTTTCTTTGCATTTAATTGATAGTAGCACAAGAATAATAGTGCGAGTAAAATATAAAAGCAGAATGACCTTGTAAAAGAGTGCTTTTTCCACCTTAGAAAAAAACACTTGGTACATTACATTGGAGGCTTATGTTGTAAACTGACTGAGGCAGGAACCACATCTTTGTCCTGTGCTCGTGATGCCTTTCTCTCAGTGAGAATCTCTCCTGAAATTATCACATTGTGTAGGATGGATGAATTACAGTCCCCAAACCATCACAGAGAAAAAGAAATGAAGATAAAATGTTTAAAATGTTAGCTTGTCGTGACTCTAAGTTGATGGATAGGAGGTCTAGATATTTGATTTCCGTCAAGGGACAGAAGGTGAAGGCAACCAACTATGTAAGGTCCTGGATCTTAAATGATTAGAAGCTAAAGCTCACTAATAAAGGGTAAATAATTATTACAACAGTTCTAAAATATGTAATACTATGCTTCCTCATAACTGAACAAGGTAAAATTGCCTTTCTGTTTTGGGCATCTGCTCCAGATGCCCTAGCTAGACACCAGCCCAGCACCCAGATACTTTCTTTTAACTCTCCAAAGACTCTCCTAATGTCGCTGATGCTCCACTTTTGCTGCCCTACTATCTCCATACACCCTGCTGTTTTTTATAACTTCATTTCACCGTGTGAGAATACCTCCTCCTCCCTCATTAGTGATTCTCAGAGAATGAAAATAGGGCATTGTTACTCCATGCACTGGAGCAATATCACATTGTTGTCTGTAGTGTCTGTGGCTGTGCCTCAAGTTCCCTGCAGGATTTCCCAGACCTGCTTGGATTATTCTTTCCTTTATCCCATTTCTAATGCAAGAGTGAAGAATGCCCTGCAGGAGTTGCTGTAAACATTGCTCTATTCAGCTGCTACTTTCTTGCTGAAGTGTCTCCAACTCTTCCCACACAGAGATAAGGCTTTTCTCCAGCTTGAACCAGCTGATGCTGAGTCAGGTCACTTCCGGGTTTTGGCGCAGCAAGCACCTTTCCTTCAGCATTTCGTACCAGCTATTCCACTTCCATCTGGCATGGGGCCAGCATGCACCCGTCCATCTGGGTTTCAACATGTCAAGTACTGTTCTCTCCAGCTTTAGGCTAAGAATGCCCCCTACCTTCTAGGTTTCTGTCCTGGAAGACCTCTTTCTGGGTTTTGGTCAAGCAAGCCCCTTCCTTCTGCGTTTCAGCCCAGCCAGCCTCCTTCCTTCTGGTTTCTGGCCCAGCACTGCCCTCTTCCTTCTGGGTTTGGACACAGCATGCTCTACTCCTGGGTTTCAGCTCAGCTACAACTCCTGTGTAAGTGCACCACAAGCTCCAGTTCTTCTGCTTTTCACCCCAGCAGGCGCCCTTCCTTCTCAATTTCAGCACAGCAAGCACCCTTCCTTCTGCATTTTGACCCAGACGGACAGCAGCCTTTTGGATTTCAAACCTGCAAGCCTCCTTCCTTCTGGTTTTTGGCACAGAAAGAACTCTCCCTTACAGGTTTCTGCCTAGCAAGCCCTCCTTCTGAGTTTTGATCAACAGGCCCCCTTCCCTCTGGATTTCCCTCCAGCTAACCAACTGGCATGGAGCCCTGCAAGCCCCCATCTGTCTGGGTTTCTGCATATTAAGGAATATTCCTTCTGGCTTTGGGCTTAGAATCCCCCTTCCTTATGGGTTGATGCCCAGCCTGTCCCTTCTGTCTCCTGGGTTTTGGTCCAGCATGCCCACCTCCTACACAGCAAAGCCCCTTTTTTTATGGGTTTTGGGCCAGCAAGTCCCAGCTGTTTTGCATTTCTGGCCAGCAAGTCCACTTCCTTCTGGATTTTGGCCCAGCAAGCCACTTTCCTTCTGGGTTAGAGCCAGCAACACCTCTTCCATATGGTTTTCTGGACATCAATCCCCTTTTCTAAGTATTTTGGCCCAGCAAACCTCCTTCCTTCCAGTTTGTGGCCCAGCATTGGTATTGACACAGCAAGCTCTACTTTTGCGTTTCAGCCCAGCAAGACCCGTTCTATTAGGTCTGTGGCCCAGCACTCCCAGTTACTTCTAGTTTTGGACCCAGCAAGCAGCATTCTTTTGCTTTGTGGCACAGTACACCTGCTTTTTTCTGGGTATGGACTAGCAAGACCCCTTCCTTCTGAGTTTCAGTCCAGCAAGGCAGCTTCTTTCTGATTTGCTGCACTCCTTGCACTTTTACAGCTACGGAACCGACTGAGTGCGCTCCAAGTAACTCCAAAGGAGCAATATGGACTTCAGCTTGTTTTCTCTCTGACAGCGCAACGCCTAGCCCTCCTCAACGTTCTCATCATCTGTCTTATAGCAAGTTTTCGTTCCTTTTTTTCTATCATCAGAGAAACTAAGAGTGTTACAATGGAGAAAGAAAAGAAATGAACTCTCACTAAATAAAGGGGAAGGTGTGTTGAAGTAGTGCTAGGAGTCATGCTTTCAGAGAGAAAACAAGCTGAAAGCATAATTTCTCCTGTCAGCTGCAAAGAAAAATCCCATCCTCGGAGGAAAGCAGCTGGTTGAAGTCGCGCTTTTTTGGCTACAGAATTGCCCGGGTCCACCCTTCTCAGCAGAAAGCAGCATTTGTGGAGAACCACTATTCACACCGGTCACTTGCAGACGAGAAAGTGTGACCTCAGCTGGCTGTTTCCCTCTGGTGAGGGACGTTTCTCTCCACAGCCCGGTAAGGAGCGATTTGGTCGTCACCTTGTTTTCTCTCTTGCAGTTCAACTGCTAGCGCTCCTCAATGCATTCATCACATATCTTACTAATAGCCCCCTTCCTTCAGGGTTGAGGCACATCAAACCCCAGTCTGGCAACGTTTGGTTCAGCAAGAACCTTCCTTCTGGCTTTTGGAATAGCAACCCTCCATTCCTCTGTATTTTACCCTAGCAAGACCCTTTCCTTCTGCTTTTTGGCTCAGCAAGACTTCTTCCTTTTGGCTTTCAACCTGGAATGCCTTCCTTCCTTCTCAGTTTCAGCACACTATGCTTCATTCCATCTGGTTTTTTTCTTAAACAGGAATGTCCCTCCCTTCTGTTATATTTTGGGGGAAAAACTGGTATTTTAGGCAGAAAATGTGATATTTTTGGGAGAGAGTTAATAGTTCTGGGTGAAAGTATCATATTTATGTGGAAAGAACTGATATTTCTGGAAGAAAATGACATATCTTTTCGGAAATAGTGGTATTTTTGGGAGAAAGTGTCATATTTTTGGGGAGAAAACTGGTATTTCTGAGAGGAAAAAGTGATATTTTTAAGAAGAAAAGTGGAATTTCTGGGAGAAAATGTCATAGTTTGGGTGAGAAAACTGGTATTTCAGGCAGGAAATGTCATATTTTTGGAGAAAACCGGTATTAGTGAGAGAAAATGTCATATTTTTTGGAGAAATGCGGTATTTGTGGGAGAAAATGTCATATTTTTGAGGACAAAAGTGATATTCGTGTGAGAAAATGTCATATTTTTGGTGAGAATACTCGTATTTCTAGGAGAAAACATCATATTGTTGGGAGAAAACTGGTGTTTCTCTCAGGAAATGTTATATTTTTCTACAAAGCTTGTATTTCTGGGAGAGAATGCAATTTTTTCAGGAGAAAACTGTTATTTATGGGAGAAAATGTCATATTTTCGGGATAAATTTATAAAAATTCATAATTAGGCCAGCTAAATGATTCTGCTGGAAGACAGTTCTGTTCCAACCATTTCTATAAAGGCTGGTCCCATCTCACTGATGGGAGACTGGTTAGGATATTAGGACACCTCGAAGAGCTAAGGAGGCTGTTGAGAATTGGATTTACCCCTCTCAGCAGAGGTAAATAGGCATAATATCCTGATATTTTAAATGTTGGCCTGCATAAGTCATTATACAACCTTCTTCAATTACCAGCCAACTGTTTGAATAATTCCAAATCATATTCATTCCAAAAAGACAGCAAAGTGCCTTTGGACTTTGACAGTAAAGTCGTCTTCAAGTTATGAAGAATCTAAGAGATAGTATACAAAATATTTTTCAGTGTAATGTGATACGTACCTCTCCAGAGAACTCTGCCAGTTTCAGTGATACTGTGATTCTATGTGATTTTCTGAAAAGGTATGTGTGATTAAGCTTTTAAAGGGAAATAATATTTATGTACATTCTTGTACCAAGGTAATTTGACAAATGTAGCCAATGTGTTAACAGGCAGTAAGTATGTTGAGAGAAGTGAAAGACTATTGCTTGCATTTTCTTGTTGAGTGCTCAGAGGAGAGAAGAGATACATACTTGTTTGAAGAGCTCAATCTCTTTATAATTCCCTCCTTCAAAAGCTATAAATGGGCAGTGGATATTACATTTGGGCGCACAGTGTATCAGAATGAAGGTGAAGGAATACTCTCAAAAGCATGTACCCAATTTTTATTGAAATGAAATGCAAATTTCAATGCAAACATGGATTTGTCTAGAGGGAAAATTAGAAAAGCAAAATCCAGTAAGAACTTAACCTGGCCACCATTGTTAAAGATAATAAAAAATGGTTTTACAAATATATTAACAGCAAAGAGGAAGGCCAGGGAGAATCTCCTGGCTTCACAGTACATGATGGAGAAGGTTTTCACTGAGAGCAAGGAAAAGGTTGTCTTTCTCAGAGCCTTCTTTACTTCTGTCTTTAATAGTCAGGCCAGTTATCCTCAGGGTACTCAGCCCCATGAGATGAAAGACAGGGATGGGGAGCTGAATAACCTACCCACAATTCAGGAGGGAACTGTTAGCAATGTGCTACTCCACCTGGACTGTCACAAATGCATGGGACCAAATGGGATCCACGCAAGGGTATTGAGGGAGCTGGCAAAAGTGATTGCTGAACTACTTTCCATCATTTATCAGCACTTCTGGTCAACTGTGGAGGTCCAAGATGACTGCAGATTTCCTAATGTGACACACATCTACATGAATGAGGATCCAGGGAACTATGGGCCTATCAGCATGATCTCTGTACTAGAGAAGGTCATTGAGAACAGTTGACATATCTAGACCGCAGCAGAAATAACACTAAGTATTGAAACCAATGTAAAGATCACAAAACTATGCAAATCTGATACTTACTGCTGGAAAGTTAAAGTGGAATTTTGCTATCCAAAGCCAAATGTAAGATAGAATCATAGATTCATAGAATCGTTTGAGTTGGAAGGGACTTCTAAAGGTCATCTAGTCCCTGCAAGAGAACAGGGACATCTACAGACAGATGAGGATGCTCAGAGCCTGCTCCAGCCTAACGTTGAATGCCTGCAGGGATGGGGCATCCACCATATCACAAGGCAACTTGTTCCAGCACCTCACCACCCTTACTGTGAAAATCTTCTGCCTTATATATTGAATCTAAATCTCCCCTTGTTTAGTTTGAAATCATTTCCTTGACATAGTTAAATGCAAAAAGAAAGTCTATAGAAGGTGGAAGAAGGAACAAGTTACCTGAGAGGACCACAGAGAAGTTGTCTGAGCAGCTGGGGATCAGGTTAGGAAAGCTGAAACCCAGATAGAATTAAATCTAGCCAGGGACATTAAGGGGAACAAGAATTTCAATAGTATATCAGCGATCAAAGGAAGGCCATGGGAGATGTGGGCCCTCTCCAGAAGGGAACTGGAGACTTGGTTATGAGGGCTGTGGAGAAAGCTGAGGAGCTCAATGACGACTTTGCCTCAGCCTTCACAGGCAAGGGCTCCAGCCACATCACCCAAGCTGCAGAAAGCGAAGGTAAGAACTCAGAGAAGAAAGATCTGCCCACTGTAAGTGAAGATCAGATTCAAGACCATCTGAAGAGCCTGAAGGGCACAAGTCCATTGGACCCCATGAGATCTACCCACGGGTTCTGGGGGAACAGGCGGATAAAGTTGCCAAGCTGCTATGCAACATATTTGGAAGGTCATGACAACCTGGTGAGTTCCCGCTAATTGGAAAAGGGGAAACATAACTCCCATTTTCAAGAAGGGAGAAAAAAAGAAGATCAGGGAGCTGCAGGCCGGTCAGTCTCACCTCTGTTCCATGAACAGATCCTGCCAAAGGCCCTACTAAGGCACAGGGAAAATAAAGGCAAATTGATTGGTGGTAACCAACATGGGTTTGCCAAGGGCAAGTCATGTCTGACAGACTTGGTGGCCTTTTATGATGGAGTTACAGCGTCAGTGGATAAAGGAAGAGCAACTGACGCCAACTGCCTAGACCTGTGCAAAGCATTTGACCCTGTCCTGCATGACATCCTGGACACTAAATTGGAGAAAAATGGATTTGATGGATGGACCACTCACTGGATAAGGAATTGGCTAGATGGCCACGCTCAGAGAGTTGTGGGCAATGGCTTGACATCCAAGTGGATCCCAGCTCCTCAGGGATTGGTGCTGGGACCGGTGTTGTTTAATATCTTTGTAGGTAATGTGGACAGTGTGATCGAGTGCACTCTCATCAGATGTGCAGAATGGCATGGAAAAACCAGTTGCACCTTTAGGCTAAGTGCAGCTAGACTAGATTAACTGTGCCAAACAGAGTGTAGTAAGTCATTCAATCTTAATACATGACCAAACCCTGTTAGTGTTTGTTCTTGCAAACCAACAGTATGCATGCATAAAGTCTGCGATCAATGCAGTCTTACAAGGACAGATGTAAATGCAACAATTACCTAGGTACGGTGACAGCTTTCAACAAGAAATAGCAATTCTGAATTATATAAAGACTGTACTGACTGAAGCACCTCCCCTACAAGGATAGGCTGAGAGAGTTGAGGCTCCTCTGCTTGGAGAACAGAAGGCTCTGGGGTGACCTTGTAGCCACCTTCCAGTACCTGATGGGGGCCTACAGGAAAGCCTGAGAGGGACGTTTTAGAAAGACGTAGCAACAGGACAAGGGGAAATGGTTTTAAACTGGAAGAGTGTAGCTTTAGACTACAGATTAGGAAAAAATTCTTTACTGTGAGGGTGGCAGGACACTGTAACTGGTTGCCCAGTGAGATTGTAGATGCCCTCTCTCTGGAAACATTCAAGGCCAGACTGGAAGGGGCTTTGAGCCACCTGGTCTAGTGGGAGATGTCTCGGCCCATAGCAGGGGGGTCAGAACTAGATGATCTTAAACATCCCTTGTAACCCACACCATTCTATGATTTCCCCTTGTCCTGTCACAGCATACCCTGATAAAGAGTCTGTCCCCTTCTTTCTCTCACCACCATTTCCCCCTTTAGATATTGAAAGGCCTCTGTCACTTCCCCTCTTCTCCATGCTGAGAGAGCCCCAGCTTGCTCAGCTTGTCCTCATGGGAGGGGAAAGGAGGGGGTGTTCCATCCCTTGGATAATTTTTTGTGGCTCTCCTCTGGATGTGCTCCATGTCTCTCCTCTACTGAGGACTTCATATCTGGATGTAGTACTCTAGGTGAGGTTTCACCAGTGCAGACAAGAGGTGCAGGATCGTCTCCCTGCTGGCCATGCTTCCTTTGATGCAGCCTAGAATACAGTTGGCTTTCTAGGCTGTGAGGGCACTTTGGTGGTAGTGGTGGTGGTAATTTAGAGCTGGTTGTCTGCCATCACCTTTCCCCACAGGTATCCATCTTTATTTTGAATTCTGTGAATATTTTTGAAAATGAAATGCCAAAAATTCAGTGTCCATGAGTACAAGTATAAACAAATGATTATGCTGAGCTGAATTTCACGGTGAATTCTCACTAACTGTTCTTTGTTATGCTTATCTTGTATTTGCTTCAGCCTCTTTCATTACAGTGTAATATTTTCTCTCACACGACTAAGGGATCTGAAAAGCAGAGAATGAAATACAGGTGAATTCTAAAGCCCATGAGGGAGGCAAGCCATAACATTCTGTGGCTAGATGTTCTGAGGTTTTGTTTCCAGTCTTCAGTGTGATCAAGAGTGGAAGAGGTGAACTTCGGTACATTCTGGTTACTTTGACACAAGCTTGATATTTGTGAGTAAATCCAGCAGGCTGAGAAACAAAGGTTAGGTAATCAGGGCTACTCTGTTTATGAGGGAGATCCAAGATTTTTTGGCCCTTGTGTGGCTCGAAAAGAGCATGTTTCCTAATCAGCTCTTCTGAATTTGGTGGCTTACTAAGAAACAGAGGTGGTTGTTGTTGTTGTTGCAAATTGTAGTAGCCAAGCCATTTCCCTGTTCCAGAATCCAGTCTTAACAGTTGAGTTTGGCATAAAGCTCACAGAGCAGTGTAAAATGCAATCAGCAGCCCCACAAAATTCTGACAGCTTTCAGCTCTTGGTTTCATACAGATTTACAGCAATTTTGAGACATGGTAACATTCAAAGTCCCTGCTTTCCACTGGGAGATTCTTTTTAAGGATACATGAAAAGTGAGTTAAAGTGAGTGAAGGAAAAAAGATACGTTAGTATTGTTTTAAGCTTCTTTCCTGACAAAAGAAGGTAAGAATTTCATGTAATTTCATTATTCCTCATTCACTGAGAAGAGCTGAGACCTTATGTAATGAAGAACAGGAAGGTACTGTAAGAAGTGGTGGTGACTGGGTGAACTGATATTATCACTGGAATTTAAAAGTATAAACTAATGCCAGCTGTGAGTGGTAAGAATGATTTGGCCAGCAGCGGGTTGCACAGTAACTCACATACTGCTATACAAATTTGAAGTGTACCTAATATCTAAAATAGTGCTTTAACGCCACATAGTACTTTAAATTGACAGATTGGCCACCATGGAATAATTTTCCTTTTTTTTCTGCTCAGAGGAAAAAAGCAGCAAGTATAAGCAATGTGTATCCCTGTAACCATAAGGTTTTCCTTATGCGGATTCTGGTTCTTAGGAGTTTTGACAGGATCAGATGTTCCAGATCTCTTCTCTTGCAGCACTACATCCGAAACTCTCTAAAATAGTAATCAGGATGCACAGATATAAATGGGGATGTCTCGCTCCAATTTATAGGAGGGAGAGGAGGTTCTTTTATTATCTATATACCCGGCGTGAGATTAAGAAGCAACAGTTCAAATGTTGGTCCGACCAGTTTATTACAAATCTTAATTAGGGAAATGGGGAAGGGGAGGACGGACAATATTATGAATTAGGGTAATGGGGAAGGGAAGGAGGGCGATAGAAAAGATAGGAAAGAAGAGGCAAGGAGTCTTTATAGGAAGCAAGAGGAACATAGTCACCACCATGGATCCAGCGTGGTTCGTAGTTCAGTCTTTGATCTTCAGTAGCGGGGGGTCGTCAGGCAGAGTTGTTCTGTTGACAACGACGACGAGAAGCACGACGAGAGACGACCATGGTGATGATGGCCCCTTTTCAATAGTTTCAGAGTGGTCGAGTCAGCTGTCTTTGGAGTGACAGCTCAAATCCAAAGTGGTTGAGTCAGCTCTCCTTTGAGTGGCAGCTTCTGGCTCTGGGATCTCAGCAGAAACTCCTTTGTTCCCATCTTCCGGGCCTTGCCAGGAGATAAGAGGGTGCAGGGATGCCCATCTGCATCCTGTTTCTCACAGAACACGATGGTATCGTTCCCCAATTTTCCCACAACTAGCTGGAGCTGTTTAGTCACAGGCCAGATCTTCCGCCAGTAAGCAGTAAACACTCCTGAGCACTCTCATCCGCTCTTCTACAGAGCAAGCAGCTCTGGAGGAAGGGGCTTTCAAATGTTCCCAAAGCGATATCGATTGTCACATGGTTAGCACCCATTAGTTGCCTCCTCAACAAATCACTCAGAGTCTTATCACAAGAAATACCTCAGAAAGCAAGCTTTGAGCCAAAAAACAAAGAAGGATTCTCACAGGGGGAAACAGCCTGATGTTCTGACAAGAATACTAGAGGCTTAGCTTTTGTTTTAGTTAAGAGGGGAAGTCTGGGGGGTGGGAAATGGGAAAAGAGGAAAACTACAGCTGCCAGTCTTTCCCTTTCCTTCAGGTCTTGGAGCCTCAGCTCCAACTCGCATTACTGCATAATTCTGCAATAGCAGTCATTCAGGGTCCATCAGTGATGGTCGCTTTTTAAGCATCACCACACAGGAATAGGCAATTCCAAAATGTCACAAGTCAGGCAGGTGGAATAAAAGGCCAGCTTAGCTGAGCAAGGACTTTCTTGAGCTTATGGGGACAAAGAAAGCATATGGCACCAGAAGCAAGCTTTGGGGACATGGGAGGACTACACAGATGTTGTTCACTGTTGGAGGGAGAAAATCTGTGCAGCCGAATGTCATCATTTTTCAGTGGATTGGAATTTTGAGACCTCTGAGTCAGTGGAAGGCTGGCAAACACCATCCCCATTTTCAAAAAGAGTTAGAAAAGACACCCTGATAATTACAGACCAATTTCACTTCAGTGCCCAGTAAAATTATGGAGAAGGTTATTCTGGGAGCTACTGAAAAGCATGTAGAAGACAATGCTGTCGTGACCAATGCAGGTTCATGAAGGGAAAGTCCTGTTTAACAAATTTTATTTCCTCTTACGATAAACTTATTCACCTAGTTGACGAAGGGAAGCCAGCTGATGTAATCTTTTAGGATTTCATTTAAGTTTTCTAATACTGTGTCTCAAAGTATTGTACTGGACAAAATGTCCAGCATTACTGGTAAAGACAGTGTGATCAGTGAACAGCTGGCTGACAGGTCATGCTGAAAGGGTTGTAGTAAATGAGGTTACATCATGTTGTTGAACAGACAATAGGGGAGTTACACTGGTTTCTGTTTTAGGGCTTGTCCTTTTTAATATTTCCCAACAGTTACCTAGATGCAGTACTTGAAGGCATACTAAGTAGGACTATATTATGTTGGTGGAATCTGTTGACTTCCTCATGATGGATTGGTGGGCTGGACAATCACCAACTACATGAACTTAAATATGAGCAAGTGCCAAGAAAGGCATTAAGGCCCTGGAGTGTGTCCAGACAATGGTCTGGAACACAAGCCTTATAAGGAGTACTTATACTGAGAACTGAGATTGGTTTGTCTGGAGAAGGCTTGAGGGAGACCTTATCACTCTCTACAAATACCTGAAAGGAGGTTGTAGTGAGGTAGGACTCAGCCTCTTTTCCAAGGTGACTAGCTGGTATTTCTAGGATCCCCATGTTATGGGATTGCCACAGTGAATGGAAAATGGGGCACCATGTGGGATGGAAGCAATTTTTATGAGTCCCTGGCCTGCATGGCAGAGTATTTTCATGGCCTCAAGTAAAGATATACTGGATACAAAAAATGACAGCTGGCTGTGTCCACTGTGGAATGGCCACTTCCAATGGCCTTGAATCAATTAGATATATCGAGTCTTATTCTGGAAAATGAAATTCAATTATTACGTGTATGAGTCAAAAAATTCAAAACAAGTCACCATACCAACTGGGGAAAAACTAAATTCACCATCCCCCTGAGAAAACTCAGGAACATATCATCAGAAATTACCAAGGCCCCTGTACAAGTGAGCCTGTACCACCTAGATTTAGTAGTGGAAAAAAATAGGTCGAATCTTGAGGCTCCATCTGAGCCAGATCCATTTGAGATCTGTCCTGTCGTGATGCAAGAAAGCAAAAAAGGTGCAAGATTGACCAATGGGATGTCCCCTGACCAGTAACCCCCCCGCCCAGACTACATGACACAGCCATACACAGCAGCCAAACTTCTGGATCTAGTGCTGCAGTTTAGATAAAAACTGGGAGAAAGTGTACTCATGTGGTTGCTCTGGTCACAGCACATGGGGGCAGAAAACATCATAGTAAATGGACCAGAAATTTCAAAACTGGCATCCATTTCTACTCACTCTGTCCTCAAGCAAAGTCTATACGCAGCAGTCCAATGTAATGAAGAAAATAATTTGTTAATTCAGTGGCTGATTTTTTCATGCCAAGTAACTTGGCCAAATAAAAATAAATACCTTTACACGCAGATTTATGATCATCTATGGAAGACTTACAAAACTGTATTAGAGAATTAGGTATGAAAAAGGCAATTTATGAGGATGCCCTTGAAAGTCCTGGTCGGATGACATTTTCAGCAGGAATGAGAACTACAATCCTGCAACAAGCCCCACCATACCAGTATGGTACTTTGGTATCCATACTGAAAGCCCCAGCAGCTGTGGAGGCCATAATACAACAGGTTGCCCAACTGGTGCCAGATCTGGCAGAGATGAGTGCCTATGTGCTGGGTATAATGTTCCAGTAGTGGTGGAGAGGTTAGAGATCCATCCGTGAGCAGTCCCTAAAGGATTCCAATCCGGTCCCATTAGGGTCTCAAGAAAGCAAATATTCAGTGACCTGATTAAGGTAGGAGTTCAATTTCAAAAGGTTGACAGATGGCCTACTAAGGTCCTATTATAAGTATGGAGGCAATAACTGACAAACAGATACTCCAATCATGGAACGGATTCCAAGAAACATAAAATCTAGAGGATTTCATAGTCCCATCAGAAAAAGTGCAAAACTCCATAAGGTGGGCTGGGCAGCCATGGCTGAGCCATCTGAGGGAGAAGTGTTGGGGATTACTGAGCTAATGTTATGGTGGTGGAGCAGAAATCTCGGAAGAATATTCAGCGGGTTATGGCACTAGTGGATATCAGAGCGGAAACATCCATTATATATGGTGACTCAAATAAATTTTAAGGCACTAAGGCAATGATAGGTGAGTTCGGGGGTCAGGTGATCCGCATAACTCAAATGTGGTTGAAACTGGGGGTACGGCATCTCCCACCTGGGAGTGCAGGGTGGCTATCACCCCCCTTCCAGAATGTACATTGGAGATAGACATTCTGTGGGGTCTGACTCTACAGACCAATGTGGGAGAGTTCAGGCTAAGAGAAAGATGTATTAGCAACTGGGCAGCGCAGGAAATTTTAAGAGACTACATGCAAACTTAGCCCATTTGTTTGCCGCAGCTGTGTCAGTTCACAAATACAAAATGGTGTAGATGCCTGGGTGGACAAGAAGAAATGCCAAGACTGCACAGGAGCTGGAGAGAGTAGAGACCTACACACAGCTCATATAACTCTGCCGTGTGGCCAATCAGGAGGTCAGATGATACGTGATGAGTGATGGCAGACTACAGACAACTAAATAAAGTCATATCACAAATCCATGCAGCTGTACCCAATATCACTTCTGCCTTAGATACATTAAGTGAAGAAATAAAAATGTATCACTGTGTTCTAGCAAATGCATTTTTCAGCATACCAATTGGTAAGGTATCCCAAGACCAGTTTGCATTCACCTGGGAGGGCAGACAGAGGACTTTGCAAGTCATGCCTCAGGGGTACCTCTATTTGCCTACATTTTGTCATAATCTGGTGGCGTGGGACTTGGCAAGTTAGAAGATACCGTCTACTGTCAAAATGTACCACTACACTGACAATCTAGTGTTAGTGTCTGACTTGGTGGAGGCACTAGAGAAGGCAGTAACTTCACTAATTGCCCATTTACAAGAAAAAGTGTGCTATAAACCCATGGAAAGTACATGTATCAGGGTTGTCAGTTAAATTCCTGTGTGTTTTCTGACCAAGGTCTTACCCAGTGTGATCACAGATAAGGTCCAAGCATTCCTGGTTCCCATGACATCAAAGCAGTTGCAGGAGTTTGTAGGTATATTAGGATACTGGCAGTCCTTTATACCCCACTCAGAGCAACTGCCTGAGAATATAGAACCTTTATATCAACTAACAAAAATAAGGCCAAGGGTGGGATTGGGGTAGAATGGAACAAGAAGCCTTCCAACACTAGCTGTTAAACATGCCCACTGGGCATATTCAATCCAGCCCTTCCAGCTGAACTGGATGTGCATGCAACTCAAGAAGGGTTCAGCTGAGGGTTGTGGCAGCGTCAGATTTCTGTTTAAGCCCCAGTCAGATTCTGGTGACAGGTTTGGCATGGAGCAGAAGAAAGATACAGTATGTCTGAGAAGCAGTTATTGGCTACCTATTCTGCACTGCAGACAGTAGAACTAATAACTCAGAGTGCAGAGGTTATTGTTAAAACAACTTTGCCAATCCAAGGGTGGGTGAAAAATTTAACCCACATTTGTAAGACAGGGGTGACCCAATCACAAAGAGTGGTGTGTTGGGTCACCTACCTTAGTCAAAGAAGCTGCCTGTCATCATCTCCATATTAAAAGAAGAATTGCAGAAGGTACTCATCCCAGTAATGTATCACAGTTAGACATCCCAGGAAATGATTGTCACACACCCAGAGAAGAGTCCCTTACAGGAAAGGAAATATCCTGTTCCAGAAGACACCTGGATGGTTCCATGGATGGATCCAGCAGAGGGAATTCAAGTAGGTAGTGAGCCATCACATACCATCCCTTGACCAGGACTATATGGTTCAGAGATTACTCACCTAGTTCATCAAGGGAAGCCAGCTGATGTAATCTATTAGGCTTTCAATTAAGTTTTCCAGACCAGTTATAAAGTTTTCAGTAACTTAAGCATGGAAAATCTAGTATTAGTTGTTTCATTTGTGCCACTGAAGCACTGGAGGTAAAACTACTCTACAACAAATGAGAAATAGTGATTATTTTTCTCTTTTTAGTACAATGTGCTCTGTTTCATCAGAGTTCTGAAGCATGGCAAATTTCAAGTGACTGTACCTCTTCTGTGACCAGCAGCAAGGCAAGCAGAAATTAAATATCACTAGCAATAATGTTTCTTTTGAAGACCATACTATCTTGTGAAGACCGTATCATAATGAAAAGAATAATTGATTAAAGAAGAAAGTAGGAAAAATCTTAAGAGCATCTTCTCTATCTCATTAAAAACGTCCAAATGAATAAATCCATCTTGATTACATGCAGGATTTTTCACTAAGAACAGATAATTAAGTAGAATTAGGCAGAGCATGTGGTAGAAGTCCATTAAGCAGACAAAATGAGATTTTATTCTTCACTACTGGCAATCATGCTTACTCTGTGTCACCCACCATAGACTGCTGAGTCTTCTTTTGAAGGGCTTTGCACACTGAATGTTGGTCTATGCAGTAAAGTGAGAACAGTCTTGTTATTGAGTGTAATCTACCTGCATTGTGAGCTATCCTGAAGGAAAGAGCACTAAGGCAGCCGTAAGTCCTTTCTGATGCACGTAGAAAGGAAGGGGTCAATAAGGGCAGAACTGTGATAAACTTTTATTGCCCTTCCAGCTGGTCCATCTAGATCTGTGCAAAGGGCAGTTCTAGAAAACCACTTCATTATTCATGAGCACTATAGTATAAAACAAAAAGGAATGGAATCTTGACTTAATACATACCAATTTAAACTTCAAACTGCTTTTGGAGAAACATAAGATTAAAGAATTGTTCAAAGCTATGTTATTGCATACTGTTAGATTTAGCCAAGCAGCAGTTGGACATTACTTGAGCTATAAATGGGAACCTTGAACTGTAGGTGTCCATGTGCACCTACAGTAGAAGAAACTGTCAGCTTAGGCCAGCTGCTCAAGTGCCCTAGAGCAAGCACTAAACTGATAAGAATCTGTAGGAGTCAAGTTCAAGACAGCCACACATAAATCTGAAGTTCTCCATCCTACCTCCAAAAATAAAGAGGCAAGGTTGTTGCCTACCTATTTATTGAACTTGGTTTATTACATGTAATAAAAAGAGTAGCCAATAGAGATGTGAAAGCATAGAATCAGATGCATGGAATCACAAGTGTTGGAAGGCATCTCTGGAGATCATCTAGTCCCATCCCCCTGCTAAAGCAGATTAGCAGATTCCCTTGAGTAGTTTGCACAGAAAAACATTTAGGCAGATTTCGAATATCTCCAGAGAAGGAAGCTTCACAGTCTCTCTGGATGACTTGTTCCAGTGCACTGTTACCCTCAAAGTTAAAAAGTTATTTCTGATGTCAATATGGAATTTTCATCCAGTCTGTGCCCATTGCCCCTTATTCTGTTGATAGGAACCACTAAAAAGAACTTGCTTGATCCACTCGACTCCCATCTATTAGATATTTATAAGCACTGATAAGATTCCCAATCAGTCTTCTCCAGGCTAAACAGTCCCAGGTTTCCTCATAAGGGGATGCTCCTGTCCCCTCTTCATCTTTGTAGCTCTGCGCAGGACTCTCACCAGCAGTTCTGTCTTTCTTCAACTGGAGAGCCCAGAACTGAACACCGTACTTCAGATGTGGCCTCACTAGGGCACAGTAGAGGGAGAGGAGAAACTCCTTCAACCTCTGAGGCCCATCAAGACACACAGGTCCTTTTCTGCAGAGCTCTGTTCCAGCAAGTCAGACCCTACACTGTACTGACATGTACAATTATGCCTTCCCGCGTGTAGGACTCTATACTTGCCAATTGCACTAGTAGTATCTAATGTGTCCCAAGTTCTGTGGTCATGCTGGCATTTCCACATGCCTTGCTCTCCACAGTAGGTTTGGTGGTAGGTGTCATGTGGACTAGGGGGAGACTGGACGCAATGGTGAAGGTGATGATGCAAAAATGAGTTCAGTTTATCTGAGAAAAGACTACTTCTAGTGACCAATCCTCAGTAGTAGAGATCTGAACATAAAATCATAGAATTGCACAGTTTGGAAAAGACCTTGAAGATCATTGAGTCCAACCACAACCTAACCAAACTACCCTAACTCTAACAACCTTCCACTAAATCATGTCCCTGAGCACTACATACAAATGTTTTTTAAACACATTCAGGGATGATGACTCAAATCACCTCTCTGGAGGAGCCTATTCCAGTGCTTAACAATGCCTTCTGTAAAGAAGTTTTTCCTGACATCCAACATAAACTTTCCTTGGCGCAACTTATGGCCATTTCCCTTCATCATGTCACTTGTCATCAATGAGAAGAGAACAACCCCGCTCTTGCTATAAGCACCTTTCAGATATTGAAAAAGAGCAATTAGGTCTCTGCTTAGCCTCCTTTTCCTCAGACTAAAAAGCCCCAGTTCCTTCAGTCGCTCTTCATAGGGCATATTCTCCAAGCCCTTCAGAAGCCTTGTTGCCCTTCTTTGGTCCTGCTCCAGCACCTCAGTGTCCTTTTGTCATGAAGTTATCCCTAGATCTATGACCATGAAAGGTGGGGAGCACAGACCCGGAAAAAAAAAAAAAGAAAAAAAAAAAAAGAGGGAGACAAAAGAGAAAAAAAAAAGAAAGGGGTACTAACTGTTTGCCACACGATCTGTCTAGCCCCGGCCTTGCAGCAAGGTGTGCCACAGGCTGCACACTCCGGGAGAGAGGGAAGGGCAGAGTGCTAGTAGATGTGTTTAGCAAAAGTAACACAACGGTAATGACCTGAGGAGGAAAAGTAATTTGCTAAATCCAACAAAATGAAACAAAATGAGAGAGACGAGTACCCAAAGTGTGAGTCCCTACAGTAGTGCAAGGGGAAGCACATGCCATTCTCCTTCTCCGCTGTGAGCTGAGCCGGCACAGAGGGAGAGACACTAGCATCCTGTCCGGAGTTCCACCTATCTTCCTCTTTTCGTCAAGTCCTCCAGGAATGCCACTGCTCCCTTCCCATCAGAATACTTATAATGCCCATAAAAGGCAGTAAATGGAACCAGAACATTAACTCTTTAACTCCCACTGGTTTACATGATACTCTGATGTGGAATACTGACAACAAAAATTCACAAAACCTCAACACCCTTCTGTACTGAGGTGCCCAAAACTGAACACAGTACCTCACCATTGCCAAGTACAGGGGCAGGATTACTTCCCTATTCCTGCTCACCACTCCATTCCTGATACAAGCCAGGATGCCTTTGGCCTTCTTGGCCACCTGGGCACACTGCTGGTTCATATTCAGCTCATATTCACATCCATATTCAGCCGACTGCCTATCAGTACACCAAGGTCGCTTTCCATCAGGCAACTTTACAGCCACTCCTCCCCATGCCTTTAGGGTTGCCCAAAATGCATGGCCTGACACTTGGCCCTATTGAAACTCATTGAAAAATATGTATTTTGAAAGCGGCAAAATCTTTGTGGGAAGAAGTTACACACACCCGAATGCGTAAGAAGATCCAGGAACTGTGTTCTTTTGTAACAAATTCCTCTGATTTACCAGATTAAAAAAAAAAATCTGATGGGGGGAGGTAAAAAAAAAAAAAAAAAAGAGTGGAATGCGCTGAATGTATGTCGGTTGCTCCCAAAATAATGCCTCCTATTTATTTCCACAGAAACAGCAACGTACACAAAGAGTGCAATACTATAGCTTGGCAGAAAATTCTCAACAACAAAATACTATTTTTCAACATAGTCACCACCACCATTAGCTACGCATTTTTCCCAGCAATAAACAGTGCATGCCCCGCTTGTAAAAATCTACACCAGCAGAGGTGACCCCCTGTAACCACTGCTGAAACGCACCATCCACTGTTTCACTGCTCTAACATCTGCCATTGTTCTCCATAAACACTCAGCAAGAGTCAATGAATGTCAGTGAGTGCAATTTTTTCCACATGGAGGAATTCATTTACATGCCTGTGCTTCATGTGCGCTTGCACGTCAGATCCCATTTTGTCAGACTGCCTCTTTGCTGCCATCTGTCACACAGCAACAGAATTTAGCTGAGTATTGGCAGGAAGGTTCAACCCCTACTGCCATACCACCAACATCCACCTCTAATGTCCCTGGCCAACATGAAAGATAGGAGGCATTATCTTCCAATTTTGTATACAGTTTGTGTTTGATTTCCTTATTCAGATTGATTTGTAGTTTAAAAATGACACTTGAAGTATTTTCTGGTTTTCCCTTTTCCTATCATTTGAGATCAACAGAAGGAGCAGGTAGGTAGGAACAGAAATCACTTACCATATTTCATCTTTTTGGTCAAAATAGTAGTTCTCTGCTGTTATTTTACTCTTCCACACTCTTACAACTTCCAGTCCCTTTAGCAGAGCCGTGACTAACAGTGCTTTTAAGAGAAACTCTGATCTCCAATGAGGCCACTAGGGATGTTCTATATCTGAGGCATGGAGTCAGATGTGAACAATCCAAATTGTTTGTTGCAAGATCCAACATCCCTTTTATACATTTCCATGTTTTTTATACAATTTCCAAGTTTCCTCTAGTAATTTTCCCACATCCCTTTACATGTCAATGAAACATTCTACAAACACTCCTTAACTGTGCATGCTTTCCAATCAAAGTCATGAGTTATTCCCAGCCATGTGTTCTTCATCCAATCAGGGTCATTATCACATAACGTTTCCACAACTCACTAGGATGTTCTTTTTTATCTTCTGGTGGTGTTCTTTGTTATCAGCACTCTTTTCTCATGCCATTTATCTTGCTCCACAACTTCTGCTCTGAATAGTCTTTCTTGAATTCCCACAGAGGAGGTGTTTTAAGATTAAAAAAAAACATGGGGTGTCTTTTTAATAGGAATTATGCTTTTGTACCTCTGAAGAGTGCAAGTGTTTGATGCAGCCAAGATGCCCTACACAAAAAAGTGCCATGGAGAACATGAATGGTGCTTCACAGCATGCAGTTAATGTTGACGTTCATTACCAAGGCATCTTAAAGAAAAATGAACTGTTAATGACATAGAAAAATCAGCTGCTAGAGAACTATTATCATCCTTATATAAAAGAAAATATGTACAATTAGTACAGTCTTTCTGAACTGCCTAGGCCATGACCTGCAACTGTTCACATCATTATCAAGAAGAGTTTCACACTGTCATCTTATTAGCAATCCGTATAGCTACTCATTAGCCACTACTGAGTGTTTTACCTCTTCTTCACCATATCCAACAAGCCCAAAACCTCAGAGGTTTTGCACCATAGCAGACCATATTTGTAATATTCCATTGTGCAGTCTTCAATGTATTCAACTCCCTTTTGAGACAGAGGACTCAGAATCAAAGATGGAGTCTTAATCATATCACACAGGGAGATAAGTAATTTCACTTGGTTTAACCACATTACATTTAATGTAGCTAATTATGCTTTTTCTCTCTAATGTAGTGAGGAAGCATAATAAAGCATTTTTAACCTAGCTTCACAACCCCCACCCTGTAAACTCAAAATGCTTTTCATCAGGATTGCTATGCAAGATTGCTATGCAGTCAGTTTCTCAATCTGTACCTATGGGATAACTCTACTTCAAGTGTAGAACCTTGGGTTTCACCCAAGCTAATGACAAAATTGGAAATGGGTATGAATTTCCTGATGGCGAGCACACTATTGTTGCCACACTTGGCTATAGTTACTGTTGTTGGAAATCTGAAGTAGTGAATGCTTCCATTACCATTTTCTCTTCAGTTCCACTACAGTTATAATATGTTGTGACCTTCACATACACTTTATGCAGAAAGTATTTAAGAACAGAATATTTTTTGACATTTGGATCATTTTCTTTGTGCCTGTTTTCCTTGACATCTAACAAAACTGAGTTCATAAATGTGTTCCAAAGCTCAGTCTCAATGGTCAACTATAGTTTTTAAATATTTTCAGGTTCAGTGTTCCTGTGAATTTCAATATCAATAGGAAATTTTACTGAGGTCAGTACTATGGCCAGGCCTAGTATTCATATACGCACAGCTGTGTATGTAAATACACTGCTTTCAATTTCTGAAAAGACAAATTTGTTCTTAACAGGAACATTTCTAATGTCTTTCTTGGTCTCTCTTCAGTGTGTCTTTGTCTCTCTTGAACTGAGGCACCCAGAACTGTATACAGCACTTCAGCTCAGGCAAAACCATTGCTGAAAAGAAGGTATCATCTGCCTTGACCCTCTGGCAATAGTTTGCCTAATGCAGCCCAGGATACTAATGGCCTTCTTTGCAGTAAGTGCACATTGCTGACACATGCTCAGCATGGTGTTTTTCAGGATTCCCGGATCGTTTTCTGCCAACCTACTTTCCATCTAGGCAGCCCCCAGTGTTTCTGGATTTGTTCCTTCCCAGAGCCTGGGCTTCAAACTGGCTTTATAAGATTCCTGTCAGCCCATTTTTTCAGTCTGTCAAGGTTCCTCTGAATGAAAGTTTGTCTGCTAGTGCCTGTTTTTGCATCACCAGCAGTTTTACTGAGTGTGCACTCAGTCATGTTTTCTACATCATTACTGAAGATGTTAAACAGTACTATACCCACTATTGACCTTGGGAACTTTGTTAGTTACTGGCCTCTGACTAGAATTTATGCTGCTGACCGATACTTCAGGACCCAGCCATTCAGACACTTTTCAAAGTAACTCACTGTCTTCCCATCCAGTCCATACATTGGCAGTAGGTATACTCAGTGCTCAGTAGTACCCCTTAATCTCCAGTAGATAGCTCGTGTGCAAGTGCCTGTGATGTATCTGGTGCCTTTCTCACCTGAGAGAGTAACACAGTGGAAAATTATGTGAACATTAAAATTATGTTTTGTGCTTATAAAAAGATGCAGAGAATAAGATTTAGGAGAAAAGCGTAAGACCTTATAGAGTCCATATTAAATTAAAATGCAGTGCGGAACATCTACAGTTGAAATCTTTGTAATTCAGGAGAAAATTTCAGAAAGGACTGCAAGGGCAAGTAAACTATAAAGATTCAATAATGTGTACACTGGTGGAGAAAAATATTAGATTATAAAAAGTAAGTATCAGGATTAAATTTGGAAGACATCTTGACAGGACTAGATAAGACAAAAATGAAAATATAATTTGGCAACTATTTTATTATTTATGAAAGTGAACTCAGTGAGATGGAGTGAAAAGTTAGACATAGGAAAAAGGCACTCCTGGATCTTCTGGTACAAAAAGTGTTACAGGAACATGAAGTACTTGTATTCCTTTCTCCCAGACCAACCAAAGAAACCATCAGAAATCGACACACTTAAATCTTCAAAGGAACTAGGGAAAAAGTGTGGGTTTGTTTTTATATATATAAAAGTAAACTAAACTAGGATAATTGATGCTATTCATAGAGAGTACGAGAGAATGATGTCTTACATTATCATAGTATAGAATATAGGGCAATTTTTTTAAAAGTGCCTAGGAGAGGCTGAAGCAAATCTCATCCCCACTGGTAAACTTCTGAATTTGAAAATCAAAAGAAAGTAGAAAAGAAGGTTTAAGTGGGATTGTCTTTCTCAATACCTGAAGTTGTTGAGCCATTATTTGCAAATCACTTAGTGCACATGTGAAGCTCTAATTTCTTCTTCCATTTTAGTTTTCATAATTTTCATGTTAAGGATGAAAGATGGAGATGCACTCATAGACTTGACTATTTTCTTTCAAATTGTTTGTGAAACTTTCTGTCTTTTGATTTAGTGACTGCAGCTGTCAAATTTGAGTCAAGGTAGTGTGACAATTCTAGCTCTTTTGAAAGTTTTCTGTTGAAAGTGTAATACCAAGGAGAAACAAAATGCAGTAATCCAGAGCATGCTGGTACCACATGACTCTCTAAAATAGTAAAACAAATTAGAGGTAACTGTGATTCTTTAACAACTAAAAGAAGCATGTTTAACTAAATAACATGCTTCTCTCTCACCTCCACTGTCTCAGAAAGTGAGTGATAAAATAAAATGAAAAGAAGAAAAAAATCAAGTTTTTAGAAAAGGAGTAGTTAAATGGGAGAGGGAAGGAAAAATAAATAAATAAATATATAATTTTTTTAAAAAAGAAAGTCCTGTGGAAAAAAACTGCTATTTCCCAACAGCAATTGATGTTCAGTCATGTATTGTGAAAGAGAGAGCCTCAGTGTTTGTAGTGGTTGGTCAGAAAGGTAAACACTTTCACACTGAGAATCTCCCCTTCCCCCTCTTCACTTCTTCTTTTTGATGAGGATGATGTCACACAATATATAATATCTCCTTAGTTTTAGGTCAGCTGTACAGACCAAGTCCTCTCCCTGTCTCTTGCCTATCTCTCGCCAAAGGTGAATGGGAATTTAGAGAGACAGTCTTGATGCTGCTAAGCAATAGCAAAACATTAGTACTGTATCAAAGCTATTCTAGATAAAAGTGAAAAGCACAGCAGATGTGGGGAAAGTTGACTCCATCTCAATCACATCCAGTACAGTAATATATCCCACATAGCTCCTAAATGCTGCTTTCTGAACATGCTGATAGATTTTCAGAGAGTGATAGGGATTTTCAGATGTTTCAAACTTTCTCAGGCCTGCCTCATTTATAGAGCCAGATAGATCACCTTACAATTAAGAATCTATTATGAATCCTGTCTTTCACGTCAGCAACACAGGGCTAAAAAACCCTTCATTGTGGGGGAATTATTTAGTTACAACAATTTGCCTCTCACAAGGCTGTGGTCGTTTGCTAGAAAAGTGTGACCCTAAGGGAGAAAATCTGGCTCTTAATTGTTGCGTGTTAATGTTTAGAGCTTCTATTAGCTGTTTGTACAATGGTGATCTTATCTGAGCATATTAATTTAATATATTTATGAGGACTGGAAACTAACTTGATCACAAATGGAGACTACCTCATTGTTAAGTTAGGTCTTTTGTTCTCTTGAATATTTGATTACAGATAATAGCAGGA
The DNA here is from genome assembly GCF_951394365.1 of Tetrao urogallus. Classification (NCBI taxonomy): domain Eukaryota; kingdom Metazoa; phylum Chordata; class Aves; order Galliformes; family Phasianidae; genus Tetrao; species Tetrao urogallus. The sequence continues at coordinate 119,907,638 of NC_136813.1, read as the reverse complement.
AAGTTACTTAACTAACATACAAAGCCAAGTGATTTTTTTTTTTACTCCTGACGTGTTATTTGAATGTGCAGGTTGCATTAAAAGGAATATATAGCCCAATGGCATATAGAAAATTCACATGTTTACAAGCAAAAAATTGTCTGTGGATGAAGTCTAAAGAAATCACTAATACAGTTACATGACCCAAGAGGAAGGAAACTTAAAGACAAGCCTGTAAAAAGCTACAATATGAGATAGTGGCATTTTTCTAGTTCCACTACTCCAGTAATTAAAGCATAATTACTAGTTCCACTACTCAAGTAATTAAAGCACAAGAGGCAACAGGCACAAACTTAATTGGTAAAAATCATCATTGTGAGGTTAGTCAAATGCAGGTTGTGGAGTGTCCGTCCTAGTCATTTTCAAAAATTGACTGAATGAGGCTATGAGAAATCTGTTCTACTTTATTCAGCATCAACCAGACAAATAAACTAGAGGACTTCTAGAGGTCTCTTTTAATTTCTAGTTAAGGAATGATGTGGTTAATAAATAAGATGATGTCATGCGTGATTTATTGAATTATTGTTCAATTCAACAAGGATGATAGTACTGATTAGTTATTTTGTTCAATTAAGAGAAATCTGTGGATTGATTGCCCTTGTTCTTCTGGAAGATGTCAACTTTGTTCAGGAATATTGCACTGCTGAGAAATTCCTGAAGTAATTTGAAGATAACTTTTTTTCACAAGTATTTAGTGAACCAGTCAGGAAAGGTGTCCTCCTAGACTCACTGTGAATAGAGAAGACGTTTAGGAAATGCAATGTTTCAGTCAAAAGCAACAACAAAATGAGTCTAAAATTTTTGGTGAAATGAGAAAAATGATGAGCAGAGTTGTTACTCTGGATTTTAAGAGAGAAAACTTCAAAATATTCAGGAAGTGAGTTAGTAGAGTTCCGTGGGAATTTGCTTTTGATGGCTTAGGGTGAGCTGATCCCTTTCTAAGAACAACCTTTTAAAAACGGAAGAGCAGGCAATCACAGTGTGCTATAAGTCAAGTCAATGAGCCTTAAGATCAGTTTCATTGAAGAGAGAACTCCTCAAGCCAAAAAAGAATGTCTCTAAACAAAATAAGTCCACACAGAAAGATTACAGAGCTGCAGTTCACGTTTGCCAGAAGAGTATAGGAAAAGCCAAAGATCAGCTAGAGTTAAAACTAACCAGCAGTGTTTCAGATAATAAAAAAGTATGTTAACAGTAAGAGGAGCTCAAAAGAAAATATTGGATTATTACTGGATAAAGCTGGTCACCTGAAAAATGGTGATCATGAAAAGGCAGAAAATGTCTTTGCCTCAGTCTTTAGTATTAATGATAGGCCTTGTCCTGTGATATGGTGGATCATGACTGTGGAAGCAGCAACTTTCTGTTCTGGAACACCAAAACTGTAAGGAACCTATTTTATCAGTTGATTGTTCTTAAACTGTTGTTCTAGTCTATTCATTCTAATTCAAAACTGGTCCTATGAATGAATGAGTGAACAAAGGAGTAGAAACAGAGCTCCAAAAACAGAACACTATTTCCAAGATCTACTGTAGACTAACTTCATCTTTTTCTGCAAGGCTAATGCCTTCTTATAATGTTTTATGGAATTATTCTCTTGTGTTCAAGGAGAAACCTCAGAAAGTTGAGGTTCTAGGTTGTTCACAACGTAGGAAAAAGTTTGTTTTTCTTTCTTTTTTAAACTCTTCAGATTGCTAATAATTCTTAAATTACAGTAAGGTAAGTAATTCAGCAGCAATGTTGAATATAAATAAGCACTTAATAACATTATGCTTTTTTTTCACCACAGGAAATGTTAAAGGATGAAGTGCGTACATTAACTTACAGAAACTCAGTGTATCACAATGAACATGTTTTTAAAGATAAGATTGTCCTTGATGTTGGAAGTGGCGCAGGAATCCTCTCCATGTTTACTGCAAAGAAGATAATCTTCAATTGTCTGCTACATACCCATATTTCCAAGACAATTCACTGCCAGATAATTCAACCAGTAAAGGAAAAAAAACAAACAAACAAACAAAAAAAACTTTTCACAGGTTTCTTTTTGTTTCCTTCAAATTTCTTTAGAGTTCAGGCATTTATAAAGCTCACTGAAGTGTCAACTCAACCACGGACTGTTCAGCACTAGAGCTGAGAAGCCAGGAAAACTTAGCACTTAAAGGAACTTAGTTTTAATATTCTTGTCACAAGAGCTATATCACCATGAACTTGTCACCTATCCTTGTAACTGCTTTAATGATGAGAACAACGAACAGTAGTTACCGGTTGTTACTGGCACCATTGGTGTAAATGGAATCTAATGTAAGTTAAAAGTTTTTAGAAATATTTTCTTTTTTTCCCCTTGCAGGAGCTTTCAGCTCTTCACTGAGAGTCAAAACTTATGTTTTATTCTTCTAGAATAACCATATGGAAGATATTATTGGTACCTCATATTCTTACATTTTTTCATCAAATACATTTCCCTGGTAATTCTACAAAGTCATTATACTGCAGTATTTCTCACACTGTGACAGACATCAGTGACCAACGACAGGCAAAAGTTATCAGTGCAAATTCACTAGGGACTGCTTGAACTTCTGTATTTAAATCAAGGATAAAAACGAATATGCAAAACAGAAAAATTGAAATTGCTGAAGAGAAATGACAAGTAAAACAAACAGTACCGTTCAATTAAAGTTTAGAGATGTAGTATATGCAGAATTAAACAAAGTAATTACTGATCAGCCAGCCCTACGCAATAGGAAGAAAGTCTGTGAAATAAGTATACAAATAGACTAATGCCTGAGGCAGGATAAAAAAATGTTGGATATGTTATTCAAAAATATGCTTGAAATAGTCATTCACAGACGAGTCCTGTCACAAGAAAATGCTGATTGCAACTTTACATAGGTGTTGTCTGGGTGGCATTGAACTTCTCTGTACCTGCCCTGAAGTTTGTGGCCAACTGTACGCAGCATCAGTTATATTCTCCTATAATGAAACAAGGCAAAAGGCAGTTTTTCTCACCTATTTTAGGACAAGATCACAGTTCTTTGGAGGTAGTCACTTCTTTTGATTAAACTTGATGATTGTCAATGAGAGCATTGTCATCTCTCTCTGAGATTAACTTCATTTCTGCAATGTAGTATTCTGAGAACAGGTGAGAGTTCTAAATTTTGGATAATCTGTTTTAGGTCTCCCTAACTTGAAAAGGCAAGCATTTCTAAACATCAAGTAGGAAAGTTTTGAAGAATGATTGCGAAGTGTATGCTGCCATACTCAGGATTTATATTATTTTTTTCTCCTCCAGATATGATGAGCAGCAATGAAATTTTTGGGGGAAAAATATCTAAATACAAAATAGTAGAATAGCGTGTGCTTGGTCCTGAAGACAAACAGAAAATGAAGACAAACCAAAGCAAGAATTCAATTCTAATAGAATTAATTAATTAAAATACTTGTGCAAAGGAACCCCAGATTTAACTAAGACTAGCGCTTGGCAAAATTTATCGTTTAGTTCTAAATGTAAAGGGCATCAAAGTGGTTCTACTAAGAGAGATTAGGAATTCGCTTAGGCTGGTATCCATCCCTGTCAATCATCCATAGCATATGCTGTTTAAAAAAAAAAACAACAGGTTCAAATGCCCTTTCCCTAGACATGTTCTCCTGAAAATGTCTGTTTTGTATTCTTTCAGCATTATGAATCAAAGGTTTCTTCTGTGTCACCGTGGTTAGCACGATTCTTTGTGATTTTCTGTTTTTGAATTGATCTATACTTCTGACATTCAAATAACTTAGCGATAAAGACTTTCCCAACTTGAATGTGTTTAAGTTAATAGGAATACATAAAGGAAGTGCCTGTCATGCTCAGTAACATTCTTCATGGAATCCCTCTTGCTGGCTGTAATCACATGTAACACATTCCAGTAAAACTTAGATGACAACCCACTGTCAATCAACAGAATCATAGTTGCTATGATTGTCCTTAAGCTCAAGTATTAATACGGTGTATGAGTAAAAAGTATTATAGGCCCTTTTTCATTTGTTTGAAAGTCTTAATTTGAATTAAAGACAAAGACCAAATTTCTTTAAATAATGCCCATATATGTTTTCTAGCACCTGATGCTCCCTATACTCACTGTAAGCAAACTGTCTTCCACTTAGAAAACTGTTGTAACTGTGAGATGAGGAGAAGAAATCTGTGGGACAATATCCATGAAACCAAATGCAAAAAATGTGGTAAGTCAGCATCACTGCTTCTAATTCCAACACTATTGATGACAAATAATAATCAGCAGTAATTAAATTGCGTATGAGTAAAACACTGACTATGCTAAAAACACTAAATTTGTATATTTTAGTAAAAGCTATATTCTTTGCTTCACCAAAACTGGTGACAGCAATGATAACAGTGCTTACGTTACAGAAGACAGCTTGCAAACCAGCTAGCAAGAGAAGGAAGAAATTGTCCAGCTACATCACCAAGTCAGCTGCCCTCTGAAATAATCTAGAAGCATATTTTGTGAAAAAAAGCAGGCAAGAGTCTCTTCATACTGTCACTAAAATCAGAAATAAGAGTCCCCTACCAGTACAGAATGATTGAGTGAATCCTATACTTAGAGCCACATTTGCCACTCAGCGCCCAAGAATCCATCTTTCAGGAAATTAAGTAACAGATTCCAGTTGCTTCTGTATGAACTCAGTACTCAAACTCACTATGGTTATTGCAAAATTGTGGCTGTCTATAGAAAATACTGATGTTTTATTCAAGACCAAATCTAAAACATGATGGATATCACTCTATGATGACCAAGAACTTCCTCAATTTGTCTGCTATGGGATGATGTCATGAGTTAGGGCTTCTTTTAGCTTATGAGGAGACTATGGGACATAGTCTGATGGACAACCACTACCAATATAGAAAAGCAAGATATGAGAACTATCGCTTCCCTGAGAAACTGTGGAACCATTTTCTGCCAGAACCCTTTAGTGAAATCTCCTTGGTTTTTATTACTACAATTATCACATACTGCCATTACTGTAGTGTGATAATAATGCATTCATGCTGTCATTGTAATTGTTGGAACAATGTATTCATTGACTGCAGTGAATCTTAACATTCCATCACTTTCTTTTCTTGCATATTGTCTGAGAGTAAGAGTCAAATTGAGAAGTGTAATGTAGTATGTTTGACAGGAAATGGGAGGTATTTCTAAGAGTGCTGGTATTTCTGGGAGAAAATGTCTTGTTTCCAAGAGAAAATGTGATATATTTTTGGGGCAGAAACAGATATACTGCTTGACCATGCTGATCTTCTATAATCTAGTGACATGTCTGGTAGACAAGGGAAAGGCTGTTGATGGCTTCAGTGAGGCTTTTGACACTGTCTCCCAGAGCATTCTCCTGCACAAGCTGACAGCCCGTGGCTTGGACAGGTATGTTCTTGGCTGGATAAGGAACTGGCTAGAAGGCTGGGCCCAAAGAGTGGTGGTGAATGGAGCTAAACCAGCTGGCGAGCTGTCACGAGAGGTGTTCCCCAGGGGTCAGTGCTGGGGCCTGTCCTCTTCAAGATGTTTATTGATGACCTGGACGAGGGCATCGATTGCACCCTCAGTAAGCTTGCAGATGACAACAAGTTGGTTGAAAGTGTTGATCTGCCTGGGGGCAGCGAGGCCCTACAGAGGGATTTGGACAGGCTGGATAGCTGGGCTGAAGCCAATGGGATGAGTTACAAGAAGGCCAAATGCTGGGTCCTGTACTTTGGCTGCAACAACCCCAGGCAACACTACAGGCTTGGGGCAGAGTGGCTGGAAGACTGTGTAGAGGAAATGGAACTGGGGGTGTTGATTGATGCTCGGCTGAACATGAGCCAGCAGTGTGCCCAGGTTGCCAAGGAGGCCAATGGCATCCTGGCTTGCATCAGGAATGATGTTGCCAGCAGGGACAGGGAAGTGATTGCCTCCATGTACTCAGCTCTGGTGAGGCCGCACCTCAAGTACTGTGTCCAGTTTTGGGCCCTTCACTGCAAGAAAGACATTGAGGCCCTGGAGTGAGTTGAAGGAAGGGCGACAAAGCTGGTGAGGGATCTGGAGCACAGGCCTTATGAGGAGTGGCTCATTATTCCCTCATTATGAGGGATTGTTCAGTCTGGAGAAGAGGAGGCTCCGGAAGACCTTATGGCTCTCTGTAACTACCTGAAGGGAGGTTGTAGTGAGCTGGGCTTCAGCCTCTTCTCTCGTGTAACTAGTGCCAAAAAAATGATGTTATATCCCAGAAATACTAGTTTTCTCACAAATACATGACTTTTTCTTCCGGAAACACTATTCTAATCCCCTAAATATGTCATTTTCACCAAAAAACTATGACATTTTCTCTCAGTACTCTGTGTTCTTTCAAAAATATGTGGTATGCTCTCCCAGAAATACTAGCATTCTCTTAAACATATGGCATTTTCCAACAAAATATTTGATAATCTCCCAAAATACCAGTTTTCTTGATATATTGGCAAATATATCACTATATATTGATATATAGTGACATATTGGCAAAGCACTGCTGGGATTAATGGTGACATATTGGCAAAGCACTGCTGGAATTAATGGTGACACATTGCACAGCTCTGCTGGGTTTATTAGTGACATATTGCCAAAGCACTGCTGAGTTTAATGCTGGCACATCTCTGCTTGCTATACTAGTGGCACAGATCTGCTGGGTTTTATGGTGACAAATTGCACAGCTCTGTTGGATTTCATGATGACACATTGGCACAGCTCTGCTGGGTTCACTGGTGGCAGAGTTCACAGCTTTGCTGGGTTTAATGCTATCACATTCCTCAACTCTTATGCATGTAAAGGTGGCACATTGACAAAGCTCAGGTGGGATTAATGGTGGCACATTGCAACAGCTCTTCCGGGTTCCATGGTTAAACATCAGCACGGCTCAGCTGCTTTTAATCGTGACACATTGCACAGCTCTGCTTTGTTTAATCGTGTCAAAGCTCATCTTGGTTTAATGGTGGCACGTTAGCACAGCTCTGCTGGATTTAATGGGGGAACATTGGAAGAGCTCTGCATAGTTTAATGGTGACACAGCTTGGCTGGGTTTGATAGTGGCACACTGGCACAGCTCTGCTACTTTAATGGTGACACATAGAAACAGCTCTGCATGGTTTAATGGTGGCACATTGCACAGCTCTCTGGGCTTAACGGTGAGACATTGGCACAGCTCTAATGGGTTTAATCCTGGCACAGCTTTGTTGTTCTTAATGGTAACACAATTCACAGCTCTGCTCTGTTAAATGGTGATACATTGCACAGCTCTGGTGAGTTTACTGGTGACACACTGGCACAGCTCTGATGCGTTTAATGGTGAGACATTGGCAAAGATCTGCTGGGTTTAATGGTGACACATTGGCACATCTCTTCTTGTTTTCCTGGTGACGCATTGCACAACTGTGCTGTGTTTAATGGTGACATAGCTCTGCCAGGCTTAATGGTGGCACCTAGCACAGCTTTTTGGTCAGCCTTTTTCCTTTAGGCCCCTTGCCAGTACAGTCTTATTTATAGAAATATGGCATTTTTTCCCAAAATACCACCTTTCTCACTAATAGATGTCAGTTTCCAACTAAGTATGATCTTCTCTCCCAGAAATAGCATTTCAGCCTGCTGCGGTCCCTCCGATGAGGGTTTTTTTCTCTGCAGTCCAGAAAGGATCGCTCCCGACTTTATCTGATGTGGTCCCTGAGAGCACATCTGTTGCTCCTCGAATTTCCAGAGAGGGTTTTCCCTTCTATTCTTGTCTTCACAGAATGCAGAAGTGGAGCCACATAGAACCACACTACAACGAACTGTCACTCGAAATAAAGACATGGACACAACCTTTAGAGCCTGGCATAGTATATCCAGCACAGCTGTGCCAGTGTGGCACTATTAAACACAGCAGAGATGTGCCACAATCAAACCCCACAGACCTGTGCCAGTGCACCTACATTGAACCAGTGGAGCCATGTAACCATTAATCAAAGCAGAGGTTTCCCAATGTGTCACCATTAAACCCAGAAGAGCTATGCCAGTGTGTCACCATTAAAACCAGAAGAGCCGTGCCAGTGTGGCACCATTAAACCCAGAAGAGCTATGCCAGTGTGTCACCATTATATCCAGCAGAGCTGTGCCACTATTAAACCCAGCAGAGCTGTGCCAGTGTTTCACCATTGTTGGAAACTGACATCTATTAGTGAGAAAGCTGGTATTTTTAAAAAAGGCCGCATTTTTATAAATAAGCTGGTATTTCTAGGGGAATATGTCACATCTTCGGGAGAAAACTGGTGTATCTGGAACAAAAACCCAGCAGAGCTGTGCATTAATCCCAGCAGTGCTTTGCCAATATGTCACCATTAATCCCAGCAGTGCTTTGCCAATATGTCACCATCAAAACCAGAAGAGCTGTGCCAGTATGCCACCATTAAACCAAGCAGAGCTGTGCCAATGTGTCCCAATTAAGCCCAGCAGAGCTGTGCCAATATGTCACTATTAAACCCAGCAGAGCCATGCAATATGTCACAATTACACCCAGACGATCTGTGCCAATGTTTCTCCATTGTTGGAAACTGACATCTATTAGTGAGAAAGATGGTATTTTGGGAAAAAAGACTGTATTTTTATAAATAAGCTGGTATTTCTGGGGGAATATGTCACATCTTTGGGAGAAAACTGGCACATCTGTGACAGATTGCCATTTTTATGGGAGTAAGTTTGATATTGAGGAGTGTAAAGTAGTGTTCTTGGGATGAAATGTGAGGTATTGCTTACAGTACAGGTATTTCTGGGAGAAAATGTCCTCTTGAGGAGTGTAAAGTAGTATTTTTGAGAGGAAATGTAAAGTATTTCTCAGAAAACTGCTGTTTCTGGAGATAAGGACATACTTTGTTGGAAACTGACATTTAGTAGAGAGAGAGTTGGTATTTTGGGAAAAAATGCCAAATTTTTATAAATAAAACTGCACTGGGTAAGGGACCTAAAGCAGAAAGGCCAAACAAAATGTGATGCAATGTGTCACTATTAAACCGAGCAGAGCTGTATCACCATTAAAGCCAGCAGAGCTGTGCCAATGTGTCACAGAATCACAGAAAAGTACAGCATACAGCAGAAGAGCGAATGCCCTCCACAGTTCTCCACCCACAGAAAAGGCATCAGGATTGGCACATTAAATCAGTAAAAGTTTCCTTGATGCAAATGAACAAGAAGGAAGCCGTGTCCTTTTCTCATGAATTGTGTAGTCGCTTGCCTTTGGAGGACAATGGCCTACTTCTTTTTATGCCATTAGTTACTCATTCTACAACAGAGGAGAAGATGTGTTAAAACCATAGAATATCTTGAGTTGAAAGAGACCTACAAAGATGAAGTTAAACTCTGGTTCCACACAGGGTAACCCAAAATTCAAACTCTGTATCTGAGAGTTGTCCAAATGCTTCTGGAAACCTGACAAGCTTGGGGTCATGATCCCTGCCCTGGGGAGACTATTCCAGTGCCCAGCCACTCTCTCAGTGAAGAATCTTTCCCTAATACCCAATCTTGCCCACCTTCACAATGCAGCTGCATGCCGTTCCTTCAGGTCCTGACATTGTCATCACAGAGAAGAGATCAGCACCTGCCCCTCTGCTCTCCTGGGCTGTGGCTACCATGATGCCTCCCTTCATTTTCCTTTTCATTGGGCTGAACAAACCAACAGATCTCATCTGCTCCTCATACGTATTGCCCTCCAGATACTTCACCATTTTTGGATCCTGTCCAATAGCTTTTTGTCTTTCTTATACTGTGGCTCCCACAGTGCTTGAAGTGAGGCTGCACTAATGCTGAGCAGAGAGGAACAATCCCTCACCTGGATAGCAATGTTTGTAGAGATGAAATGCACTTACTGCTTCACAGTGCCTAACTCAACTGAAATGCCTGCAGAGGCCATATCTACAGGCATATCTAAACTAGTCCTAAGTAGCTGCATCTAATTTCAGCATCCAGTTTGGCTCCTGGATGGCTCAGGAAATCAGCACAAAGAAGGACAATTCAGCTTTGCATTTCCCCTCTGGTGTCATTACAGCTTCAGAGAACCACAGAATTCAGTTCTTGGAATGTATTTCTCTCTATTCAGGCAAACTTCACACACTTCCTCTTATAAAAAATAGGGACAAAGTATGCACTGGCAGCTCTGAGGGCAAAAGGCTCTGTTAGGATTGCCACCACATCTTCCCATAGATATCAAACATTTACTCGTGCTCTTCTATACTGAGCAGTTCATCAGTGTAAATTTCTCAGCATGCATCTAATTTTAAATGATAATAAATTCATATCTTAAAAGTTTTAGGTTCTTCATTATCAGTTAGGAAAATTTAGAGCGAGACAGGCCACATTTTAAATTTCTGAGACAACACTGACTGAACTTGATTAAGACAGAAAAAGGAAAAAAAAAATTAAGAAGAGTGTTACCAGGTACTTCCATATACAGTGGAGTAATGGCTTCTTAGAGAGCCTGACAAGGCACATAACTGATGGCTGTTCTAGACTGGAATGTCCCCTAACACCTTTCCCACAATGTAATCTGCCAGTTAGTGGTGGTTTTTAGAGGTAGTAGCTCAGATACGATCAGTAAGGAACTTCATTTTCAGATTGGCAGGCTTTTTAGGAGCTCCTACCTCCTTAGTTCACTTGACAACTGGTGACTTTAAATAACTGGAAACAGCACTTATGTACTATACTGTTGCAGGAACTTCAGTAGCTTGCTTCCTGTGACAAACCTAACTGCAGCTTTTCCATATTTGATTATGTACTGGGGATTATTACCAAACCTTGTAGGGGTATGAAAGAACAACAAAGGAATAAATGTTCCAAGAATTGTTATGGGCTGTGGATATACCCAATTCTGCTTACTAATTAAAAAGAAAACAAAAAAAGAAAAAAAAAAAAAGAAAAAAAAAAGAGAAAAACTTTGTGGAAAGCAGCATCTTCTCTTGAAATCTTATCTGTCTTAGGAAAAAACACCTTTGTTTCTCAGCTTTGGTGCTGTCTTGTTCTTGATATGCTTTGTGAATTCACATGACAATTTTCTAATGACAGCTCTCTCCCACGATCACTGCAGTGAACATCTCCTGCATGCAACACAGGAATCTTCCTGAATTTCATTTCTGTATTTGCAGATTTCCAGAAGAGTGCAATGGAACCAGCAACAGGTTTTGCAAGAATGGAACTTCTTTATTTCTTTGATCCGTATTCCAATAATATTATTGTGTAAAGAAGTATGAAGCTTGAATTTTGCCAAGTTTTGAACTTGTCATTGTCATTGTCTTTGGCTGAAGATAACATGTATAATGTCCTTACTATATATGAGTAGCCAAGCTTCTTTGTATTATATGACTAAAACATAAAATGAGAAAGCATAACACTAGTGGGAATTTGGACCTTGCTTTTGTGAAACAAATGCATCAGTGTCTGATTGCAGGGAAGCGGTTGCAGTTTTGAAGGAGTTCTCAAGATGTCTGTGATTCATCTTTGAAAGCAGGTTGTTCACATATGTACCCACTGCCAAAAAGGTAATGAGGCTAACTAGGTAAGCCATGTCTCATCTTCACCTTTAGCAACAATATTTTTTTTTTATTCCATCAATGATTTGATTTCATTTGCCAAATCATAACATCTTCTTAGCATTTTATCCCAACTTAGCAACTTCCCTGCCTGCTGGAGGCTCACCATTGCAAATTTTATTTGCAAATAAAATCTGCTTTATCAGAGATATCGTCCCATATTTGGATATTTGGATATTTCCAACGCTTACTGAGATACCATTACAATTACTTGAGTATTTGAAGTTACAATGCAAGGAAATTTCGACAACGAATTTCAATATCTAGTGCTGCTGATCCCAGTTGATGCCCTAGTTCACTAGAGCATATATACACAAACAATGATTCTTGAAGAAAATTAAAAAGACACCACAAGAAAAGGTCTCTGGAGATACCAATATAACAGAGTTGAAATCACAAATTCAGTGCAGCATGTAATCATAATTAAACTGGCCAAAGCAATATTCCATAACATATGTTATGACATATGTTATATGTTATGACAATATGTTCATGCCGAAGGAGTTTTGAAGGGGACAGAAACTCGTCTAACTCTCTTCTGGTGCTTGGTAGGTTACATTTGCCTAGTGTTTTGCAACATACATCACTCAATTAAGATTACAATTAGCTCAGCAGTGCAGGAGAGAAGAGAAGGTGAGTTCTGGCTCATCATAACGCAATAAAGCGAGCAATGAGTCAGCCAGAGGAGACAGTTGAAGGCAATTCACCTGTGCTACCTGGCTCCACCCCTCCTAGACCTATTGAAGAGCTGGCTACCAGTGGGGTAGGGGCTCTTCTGGAGCCTCTCTACCTTTTCCCTTTCTCTCCCTGCACTTCCCAGGCCATGGATCTGTGGGTCTCTTTACTCCCTTGTCACAGACACAAGGCCGAACCAAACTGAACCTTGCGCTGTATATAATGCATGCCTCTGGGGCCAGGACCACGTCCATCAGCCCAGGAAACAGAGCTGCTCTCCTCACCAGTAATAGCAGCTGGAGGAATCACAGAATCACAGAATGGCCAGGGTTGGAAGGGACCTCAAGCTTCATGAATCTCCAAACCTCCTGCCACATGCAGGGCCACTAACCACTACATTTAATACCAGACCAGGCTGCCCAGGGCCCCATCCAACCTGGCCTTGAACACCTCCAGGGACGGGGCATGCACAGCCTCTCTGGAAGAAAGTGGCTTATTATTCCACATTTATGCACACCTAGTAGATAAGATGAAATACTTAATAAGTACCAAAATTGTATCTTTTGTATTATATACTATTCTGTTTTGCCAAGAGGCCCTCAGCAAAAGAACAACTTAAGGGGCCTCTGACAGGAGGTCAAACTGTCCCTCTTTTGGATTAGGAGGAATGCAAGTGATGCTCCCCTGCATTTTTCCTTCCAACTTACCTCTATCCCAGGACAGCAGGTGTCCAGGAATAATGGCCTAGTGCTGAATGAGCAAATGTGAGAAGTTAATTAGCAATATACGCTTAGCTCGCAACACCTTTCCCACAATGTAATCTGCCAGTTAGTGGTGGTTTACTCTTCAGCTAATGCCACCCAGGCAAGCCGAATGATTGGTGATGCTGAAAAGGCTCAGGAACATTCTTTCTTTAAGGAAATAAAGATGAAACAAAGTTCACTCATCTCTGGGCCCTGCGAACAGTGCAAGGCAAAAAACTCTCACCATCCCAAAGGCCCTTTGTTGAGCAACCACTGATGAATCATCACATATCCAGTGTGGAACCCTGTAGATATCAGTAAGGTGTGCCAGTTAAAAGAATAACAATGTAGATTGCTCTTAATCATAAGAACCCATTAATTTTCTGGAAACTCATAATACAGATAAGACAGTAGCTATCCAAGCATCCCTTGGTTATCCCTATCCAAGCAATCCTTGAGTCCAAGTTTCATACAGTAGTTTCCCTCCAATGATTTTCTTCCCACTGGGAGACTGTAATATACAAACAATATTAACTGATTGAGAACTGTAAATCTGCCTTTAACACAAACAGGGAAAAACAAGGTTATAGCCCCAGAAATTACAGAAATCTTGAATAAGATACGCTTAGGAGTGTGGGTATCAGGGATACCTAGCAGACCCAAAAATGCAGTCCTAAACAGAAGTTTTGTGTGCATTTTATCCTTAACAAAGATCAGCTATCTGTTTGAGCTATGTTCACCTGTCACTGACCTGGTAGGAAGTTCCTATATGTGAAGTCTGAAAAACGTTGAAAAATAAATCTTGGGGAATACCACTATTACTCACTTTTCAAATAGAAATATGTTATTGCTACAACTGGATCATTATCATCTTCAATAAATAAAAAAAATAACATCAATAAGAACATCTATTGTATAATGCACTAAGATCTACCTGACTTCCTAGTAATCGAGGTGCTGAGAATGTAACTTGTCAACTTAATCAATTTATATTGATTTTGTATTGCTTTTGCCCCAGTGTATTTGGTGTGTTGATTTTATGGCCACCAGACACTCACTCAGCCTTTCTCTCATTCCCCCTCCACAGAAAGCCAGAGAGAAATGGGAAAGCCCATGGGAATATTACCTCAGAAGTAAAATGAATTTAACTTAGGGAAAATAAATTTCATTTATTCATCCCATTCCCTGCTCGGCAGGTCTTCCTCACCCCTCCATTTCTGACTCCTTCATCTGTCGCAGAGTAGCTTCTCTCCGCTTTCCCTTCCTCCTCACACCTCTCCCTGATCCAGCATACGCTCTTCAGGAGCTGCACGGTGAGCGTTGCTGGGAGCTCATAGCACCTTCTCCATGACCTTCTTACAAGGTGTTCCCACTCTTTTCCGGGATCTTTCTTCTGAGCTCCACTCCCTCTGAGCTGCCTGCTCATTGGCTAATGGGTCCTGTGGGGCAGTAGGAGTGAGTAGCAGTGGACTGAAACTAGTTGTGTCTAGCACCCCAGTTTCATGCCACACATCAGCATTATGGCAGGCCTTTCCACAACTGGACACCTGCACTCAGTGCAATACTGTTTTGATCAGAAAGGTCAAAATAATGTTTCAAAAAGGTGAGTTGGGATTGTGTAAACATACAACACGTATATTGATTAAAATTACATTTATGTTTATTAGGAACACAATGTTAGTTCAATTGTTCAGGAAGTGCAGACTCTATAATAATTGATTCTTACAAAATCAGAATCATTTTAAACAGCCTAAATTTTCAAAGCACTCATTGAACTGTACATAAGCTTTATTTGAGAAGCCCCTTATGCAAAAAGCCACTTTTTCTAGTGGATGAGCACACAAACTTTCTCTCAAAACAGTTTAATAAAAGGTTTATCTTAGTGAAAGTTAAAAGATTTTCAATGAAGTTGTTTTGGAGGCTATTATTCTTACCAGACAGTGGCATGAAGATGTTGATTGGCTTTTTACTGTGTAGCTTATTGTGAAGATACTCAGTGGGAGCCTGCTCAGTATCTTTCTTTGTATAAGATATCCAGTTGTATCACCACCATCCCTGCAACTCTCTTCCTACTCTCAAGTTTACTGGATTTCTTGTTATTTATTGATTTCCAACTTCCAACGTCTGCGTAAGATACCTTTCTGGTTAAGCTCCTGTACTGATCTCTCTCTTTTATTATTATTATTATTATTATTATTATTGTTTTTATTTTTTTTTTTTCTTCTGTAAATTAATGCTAGTTAGTGATTGCTACTTGGGTCACTATCATCTTCTGCCCTCTCATCCCAAGTGTATTACAAGAAAGAAAAACTATTTATGGTTGAACTGTACTAACTCTGTAATCCTTTACTGCACTTACCTGAAGTGCTTTAAAAGGACTCAATGAAGGACAGGGAAGTATTTTCAAATTATAGCTGTGAGTGATGACCAGAGAATAAGAAACCTCCGACCTGAAATTAGAGGAGCTGTTGACACTGGCTACAATTCTGAATAGTAGTTCAAAGCCAAAGAAGAAACAGTAATATTATGTCATTCACTGGGAAAAAAAAATAAAATAAAAAAATAAAAAAAAATCCACTGTTAGATTTTTAGCAAATAAACAAGTATATACGATTACAGAGAGGAAAAAAAAGGATTTTTGGAACTGTGTCTGAGTTTGAATAAAATGCTTTTATGTGTTTACAAAATTATTTTAAGGGATGACTGTTGATCTGCTGAAGCCTTCTTGATTCTACATTGTTCTCAGTTTGAATTATAAAAACTGTAATTGTATATTCTGAACCTAGAAGAGAGAATGTGGAAGGATATTCTGAATTTTTCTAACCATCTGTTGAAGAAAGTCATGAGCACTTGTTTATCTGCACTTCTGTAAGTTCTCAACATTGATTGTATTTTATTTTCTGTATCTAATTACTCTTCAGAATGATATGTTTGTACTACTGGAAAACTTCTATTTTAGAGTGGAATTATGCATACAGTATTCATATGGATCTGATCAGAACTGAATAATGCAGATATTTTTATAAGTACATCTTTTGACAGGAAAAAAGTGTCATAATATTATCATAATATTTTCAACAGTGCTTGGTGATAAAACAAGGGGAGATGGCCACAAACTGAAGCACAGGATGTTCCACACACATGTGCTTAAGAACTTCTTTACAGTAAGGGTAATGGAACACTGGAACAGGCTGCCCAGAGAGTCTGTGGAGTCTCCTTCTCTGGAAATTTCAAGACACACCTTGATGCCTAGCTGTGCAACCTGGTCAAGGGAGCATGCTTTGGTAGGGAAGTTGGACTAGATGATCTCTAGAGGTTCCTTCCAGACCCTTCAGTTCTGTGACTCTGTGAAATATGTGAGTTGGAGTTACGATAACAGAAAGAGTTAGTGTTAGTTTTCTTAAGATCAAATACAAAAATAAAGGGAGGTTGAGAACATCATTTTCCCAATAGTAATTTTCTCTGTTTAAAGGAATAGTAAATGTATATACAAATGTTCTTAATACTGAGTCTTCGCTGAAAATTTGAGCTACTTAATACAAGTGCTGAATTTGGTTTCTTCTTCAGAGAAACTTTCCATATACTGACATATAAGAATGCATTACTCAGTGTAACAGGTACAGTAGTTGTTGTATAACTCTTCACTTGAATTAGTAGAGCTTGCTCAGATTCAATGATTACTTGATATTTAGCTAGCTTAAACAGAACTGAGATCACAGGAAAAAAGAGAGCATGAAGAAGTCATCAGAATTATCTAGCTGTGATTAGAAAAGATACTTGCTTACATTCCTGAAGTCATCCCCTCATTTTCATGTTTACTGTCACTCTTTAATTGTTTTTTAATGTTTCTTTGAACAGTATTAAAATGAATGGAAGTCAAAGTCCAGTTTTAACACTTCACAAGACGTTGTGTTGTTTTGTATGCATCATGTATTATATATGTATTAAATTTCTCCAGGCTTGCCTGAAGATTTACTAACTGCACTTTGAGGCACATTTTGTATCACAGCAATTTAAAAAAATAAATTAAATAGAAATTGTCTATTATGCTGTATTAGTGGATGTAGAAATATGAGTTCATACCTTTCATTTAACTGTTTTAAAAGCCTACTTCCATTATTCAGAGGACAAATGGCCACTTCAGTTCTACCAAGATCATTCTACCATCCAATGTTCAACCTGCATGAAGTCTAACTATCCATGCAGCTAGAGAAATGTGAAAAAGCTGAAGCACAGATCTTCTACATAACCTACTTTGCAGTATTTACAATAACATGGACTAAAAAATTAGATTGGTACTCATGTAAAGTTTAGTGTTTATCGTAGTGTCTCTGCACTTGACAGTAGTTAAGTAAGCCCATACATCTATTATATTTCTTTCATGCTGCCCATGTGTCCGGCCTCTGTGCCCATCAGCAGTAATGGTCCTCAGTGCTATTACTGTAATTCAAAGGCATTAACCAGAAATTAAATGCATATTAGTTATATAGTACGAAATTATGTTAGCTGATGTGTTACAGGCTGCAAACCACAATCTCAATAGCATTTTACAAGTACCAGTGTGACAGATAAGAAGCATAAGAATAGGTCTTTAGAAACATTGTGCCTGAAAACAATTCTGAAAGCACACTGATATTTTGAAAGCATTGTTGGCTATCTGTCATCATGGTTTATCAGTAACTGACTGTCCTCAAATTCCAGACAGCATGTCTAATCATCTCCTGGTTTACTTACAGATTGCAAATGCTCACCATTCCTGATACAAGCCATTGGCTTTCTTGGCTACCTGCGCACACTGCTGGCTCATATTCAGCCAACTGTCCATCAGCACACCAAGGTCCCTTTCTGTCAAGCGGCTTTCCAGCCACTCCTCCCTAAGCCTGGGGTTGCCTGGGGTTGTTGTGACCAAAATGCCGGACCTGACACTTGATTCTATTGACACTCATACAGTTTACCTTGGCTCATCTATTCAGGTCCCTCTGTAGTTCCTTTCCTCCCTCTGGCAGAACAACACCCCCTACCAACATGGCGTTATCGGCAAACTTACTGAGGGTGCACTCATCCCCTCATCAAGATCTTTAATAAGAATGTTAAATAGAAGCGTCCCAAGAACAGAGCCCTGGGGAACAATGCTCGTGACTGGCCTCCAACTGGATTTAACTCCACTGACCACAACTCTTTGAGTTCGGCCATCCAGCCAATGTTTCATCCAGCAGAGCGAATGCCAGCTTCTCCACGAGGATGCTGTGGGGAGCAGCGTCAAAGACTTTACTGAAGACCACATCAACAGCCTTACCTTCATCCACTAAGCAGGTCACCCTGTCACAGAACAAAATCAGGTTTGTCAGACAGGATCTTCCACTCTGTCTGGGCCTGACCCCATGGCTGACCTTTCATTGATCCATGGTGGCTCCCAAGATTATCCGTTTCACGACCTTCCATGGCACCAAGGTGAGACTGATAGGTCTGGAGCTACCAGAAACATCTTCCTGGCCCTTTCTGAAGATGGTCTTCATATCTGACAGTCTCCAGTCCACCCGGACATTCCCAGTTAGCCAGGACTGTTGAAGGATGATGGAGTGTGCTTTGGCAACCACATCCACCAACTCCCTTAGCACTCCAGGATGCAATCCATCTGGCACCAAGGAGTTGTGAGTGTCCATGTTTCAGAGCAGTGTCCAGCTTTTTCCTTTTCCTTTTCCTTTTCCTTTTCCTTTTCCTTTTCCTTTTCCTTTTCCTTTTCCTTTTCCTTTTCCTTTTCCTTTTCCTTTTCCTTTTCCTTTTCCTTTTCCTTTTCCTTTTCCTTTCCCTTTCCCTTTCCCTTTCCCTTTTCCTTTTCCTTTTCCTTTTCCTTTTCTTTTTCCTTTTCCTTGAACTAGGTCATTATTGGAAAGATTGTTGTTTGTTTTTTTTTTAAGGATGACATTTTATTTCTATTCAGTGTGTAAGCAATCAGAAATGTTTTACTAGTGAAAAGATAGAGCACATTATTTGGAATTGATAGCTAATTTATTTTATTATGATTACCTGGAATAACTTTTGCCACAAGATTTTAATTTACATTTCTCTAATACTACTGATTTAAAGGTGACATTAACATTCCTCAGCAGTAGCTCTTTGTGAACAATAAATCTATTTCCTCTAACAGCAGCATAATGTCTTAGTCTCCTACATGAATGAGGTTGTAAACCAAAGTCCTATAGAAATATATCTACGCAAAGATCATTCCCAATGTAGTATTTTTACAGCACTACTAGTAACTGTATAATTCATATGGTATGGTCTGCTCCAGTCTTGGATAAAAGAGCTAAATATTTTAATTTAAGTGAATGATTTTGTTAGGTATCACAAGTTCAATCCCTGCTGGTGTTACGCTGCCATTATGTCTAAAATGTACTGTAAGCTATTTCTGTTTGTGTGTATGAACTGAGCAAAGAACAGCAGTAATGTGATCGGTGTCAGTGCATATACCATGACTGAGAGCAAAATAAATTATTTTCTTCAGATGGTAGAGGCCAAAGTAAGAAGTTAAGTTTTATTTTGTTCAGGATTTGAATGACAGTACTATAAACCATGGTATAAAAATAATAGGCTGATCCTAAATTCTTGTACTGGATACAGAGATTGCCTTCATAGCCCGGAAGTAGTGCAGATTGTAGAATTTTTTTAAAACTATTGTTATTGTTATTATAAATAGTCATGTGTCAATAGTCACCTAAACCCTGATGGTGGTGGAGCAACAATTTGACTAATTTTTTTTTTCTTACAATAATGTCATTTATATACGGTTAAAATAGCGTTCTGTTTAAAGTTATTGCAGACTGTAACATTTCAATGCACTGAATATGAGTTTAACAATACCTAACCAATTAAGTTAATTTGACTGAAAAATGTACTACTTGTCTTTTAAAGAATAAGAATGAAAGATTGTAAGGGATTTGAAGATAATGTGGAATTGCTTAGGAAGTAATTTTTGGGCTTCTACCTGTATTTTGCTACCAGTTAAAATCTCCACAAACATTCAGTTATTTTTTTCCTGCATCTGAAAATTTAACAGTGTGAATTCATTATTATATGGAATTATATCTAATAGAGCGTCTATAAACCTTGAACATGCATTGGGTTTTATTTCAGTGAAATACTTATTGTATTGTCAATAGTCTTCTCAGGAAGCAGTTGTCAGTGTGCATGTCTGTTACATGGAAGGAAACAATTTACACGTCTTCAGCACATAACATCCTTTATAAACATTCCATGTGATTTTTTGATAGCAAGCAAAAGCATGACAGGTGAATGCAGAAGAGATATTTGGGGAATTTTCATGATAATATTTACTCACTATATGTAATAAGACTCCAAAGTCACTGTAAATAACTGGAATGTTACAGATATTTCAGAAAGTTACAGCAATGCACAGTGAATGCTAGATATAACATATCGACATAACTAAATAGAATACAAAGTAATCTATTCTTTGCATTGATCTGCTCATTGAGCATAACACTGTTGAACAATCAGTATTCAGAACAGCAGTTTGTGATCGTTTAGATGGTAGCTGTAGGTTAATGCATGGCCTCTGAGATTCAAATGGCTGGCATACATCAGGCAAATAAAATAATAAAATACATGTTCTGAAATGGGGGATGTATGGCAGAATAATTAATATTGACCTTTGAAGGTAAATACAGACTGAGAACAGTTGTTCTCAGTCCAAAAGGTAATGCTAAGTCCCAGTGCTACTGATTATAAAAAAAATGAAAAATTGTCTTTTAATGCAAATATGAATTACATATTTTTTCTGAGATATCAAAGGAAGAAAAAGAGGCTGGAGGGTCACCTTAGATAGTCAACCTGTCTCCGATATTGTGATCTCCTCCATCAAGATAAAAAAGATGGGCTGTTGCTCTAGGTGACAACCTTACGAGGCAAAAGGAGGGCCTGATATGTAAACCAGATCCAACACATAGGGAAGTCTTTTGTTTCCCTGGAGAATGAGTAAGAGACATTATTATAAATCTCACAAGCCTAGTACAGTCATCTGATTACCCTTTTGTGTGTGTGTGTGTATTGGCAGTATTCAAAATGCCAAATTCACAGAGGTCAGGCAATGTAAACAGAAGTAGGCAGAGGCTTTAGAAGTTGGGAAAAAGTGCTGATACCTTGTACAATTCTGAGATAACTACTTTGTTCCTACAGTATCCTGATAACCATTATTGTGCTAGTATGTAGCTGTCAATTGAACTCTGTACCCCTTTGTGGCCGTGTCTGATGAGTCTGCTCAGTGTTATCATGGCTAGTTAAATTGGGCCACATCAGTTTCCTGCAATGAGGAACTATAAAAATGAACACGAGATAATTAAGGTAAAGCTTATGAATTATTGGAATGTCTTCTTAAATGAAAAAAAGATAATTTCTGAAAAATATATTTTAGATTTTTCTAAGTAAGTGCAGAATAGGTAGAACATTATTTAAGCATACTGAAATACAACCATTTGAAATCTCCTTTGAATTTCAGAATCGCATGCCTTGTGTGCATTTTATCCCTCACAAAGATCAGCTATCTGTTTGAGCTGTGTTCACCTGTCACTGACCTGGTAGGAAGTTCCTATATGTGTTGGCTGGAAGTGTCGATCTGCCTGGGGGTAGCGAGGCCCTACAGATGGATCTGGACAGGCTGGAGAGCTGGGCTGAACCCAATCGGATGAGGTTCAACAAGACCAAATGCCAGAATCACCGACCCTGGAGGTGTTCAAGGAACGGTTGGATTTTGTGTTGAGGGACATGGTTTAGTGAGTACTACTGGTGATAGGTGGATGGTTGGATTGGATGATCTTGAAGGTCTTTTCCAGCCTTGGTGATTCTGTGATTCTGTGATTCCTGCACTTCGGCCACAAAAGCCCCAGGCTTGGGGTGGAGCGGCTGGAAGACTGTGTAGAGGAAGAAGGCCTGGGAAAAGACATTGAAGCTCTGGAGTGGGTTCAAAGAAGGGCAACAAAGAAGGTGAGGGGTCTGGAGCACAGGCCTGATGAGGAGTGGCTGAAGGAGCTGGGATTGTTCAGTCTGGAGAAGAGGAGGCTCAGGAGAGACCTCATGGCTCTCTATAGCTACCTGAAGGGAGGTTGCAGTGAGCTGGGGGTCAGCTTTTTCTTTCGTGTAACTGGTGATAGAACTAGAGGGAATGGCTTCAAGCTGCACCAGAGATTCAGGCTGGATGTTAGGAAATACTGCTTCTCTGTAAGAGTGGTCAGGCACTGGAATGGGCTGTTCAGAAAGGTGATGGTGTCACTGACCCTGGAGGCGTTCAAGGAATGTTTCAAGGATTTTGTGTTGAGGGACATGGTTTAGTGAGAACTATTGGTGATAGGTGGATGGTTGGATTGGATGATCTTGTAGGTCTTTTCCAACTTTGGTGTTTGTGTGCTTCTGTGATACTGTGAAAGCAGTTCGGTGAGCAAGATTTATTGAAGTTAGATTTGAATTTGCAGCTCACCTTCTTTGTATTGGTCATTTGGTGTTTCCAGACCTGCTTAAATTTGATTGCAGTTATGTGTTTATTTTCCAGGTGTTTTGTTTCGTTGTTTTTTTTTTTTTTAATTTTGTTTATTTATTTATTTCCTGTGGCATGGTCATCTTTTCAGTGTAGTTTGTAATTTGTTGTGCAACATTTCACTTTATTCTATTCTTAAATCCTCATCACTACATTGCTGTTATTAGAATGCTGACTACACTCTTTCTCACTGAAAGAAAAGCTCTGGATTTTAGTAACACTTTCTCCTTATTTTTTTTTCTTTTTCTTTTTTTTTTTAACGTGTATGATAGTCTATCCAGAAAGCTGCCAAATCTAAGAACTTTTTGCATAACAAATTCAGTATATTGTTTTCAGCAATATGTTCTTGAAAGTGCAGCTGAAACATAATTCATATTCTTTGTTTCAGCAAGTTTTCAAAAGAACGTTTTGAGTTCAAGATCAATGAGTGTTTGTACAGCAAGGTAAAGGTGATTTTCATACTGCTTTCTCGTGCACATAGCTAATTTGGAAGTATGCAAAATTGTTTTAGAGGCAGAATGTTCTTGTTTCACAGTATTGCATATATGCAATCCTGCATTCAAGATGGAAGAAACCTGCCTAGGTATTTTTATTACTTTAAGAACTGTAGGAAATAAACACTGTAAGTTCTGTCTCCATTCCAAATCCTGTTATTTCAGTCTGATTTTACTCACTTTATAGTAGGCCGCTTCATTAGTACTTGGCAAATTAAAACATTGGATAGACTGAAGTTGCTCTCCTTATTTTTGACATTAATAATAATAATCATTGAAATTGTGAAACCCTGACTATTTTGATTTATTTTCTGTTCAAGTGAAACCCCCGTTGAAATCAAAGATTTGACCAAGGCTTTCAATTTTTTTCTATTTTAATCATCCACTCCTGCACTCTTTCTTACCACACCTTCTATTTTTTCGACTTCATAACCTTCATTATTTTAATATTAAGCTTTAACATGTACGCTTGTTTGTAACTCTTAGCTTGCTTAGTTTATAATTAGGAAAAAAATCATGCTGAACAATAGAAAATGTGTTTATATTGTCGTTTGGAGAAACTGATAGATCCTAAGCCTTTTCACATGTACTGTTCTCATTAATTCTTACAATTTTGGAAAAAAATATATAGAAGCCTTGTAATGACAACATATTCTCACGGCAACTGGGCTTATTAGGAACTTAAGTTCAATTCCAAATAATGTGCTCTATCTTTTCACTAGTAAAACATTTCTGATTGCTTACACACTGAATAGAAATAAAATGTCATCCTTAAAAAAAAAACAAACAACAACAATCTTTCCAATAATGACCTAGTTCAAGGAAAAGGAAAAGGAAAAGAAAAAGGAAAAGGGAAAGGGAAAGGGAAAAGAAAAGGAAAAGGAAAAGGGAAAGGGAAAGGGAAAGGGAAAGGGAAAGGAAAAGGAAAAGGAAAAGGAAAAGGAAAAGGAAAAGGAAAAGGAAAAGGAAAAGGAAAAGGAAAAGGAAAAGGAAAAGGAAAAGGAAAAGGAAAAGGAAAAGGAAAAAGCTGGACACTGCTCTGAAACATGGACACTCACAACTCCTTGGTGCCAGATGGATTGCATCCTGGAGTGCTAAGGGAGTTGGTGGATGTGGTTGCCAAAGCACACTCCATCATCCTTCAACAGTCCTGGCTAACTGGGAATGTCCGGGTGGACTGGAGACTGTCAGATATGAAGACCATCTTCAGAAAGGGCCAGGAAGATGTTTCTGGTAGCTCCAGACCTATCAGTCTCACCTTGGTGCCATGGAAGGTCGTGAAACGGATAATCTTGGGAGCCACCATGGATCAATGAAAGGTCAGCCATGGGGTCAGGCCCAGACAGTATGGGTCTATGAGTGGAAGATCCTGTCTGACAAACCTGATTTTGTTCTGTGACAGGGTGACCTGCTTAGTGGATGAAGGTAAGGCTGTTGATGTGGTCTTCAGTAAAGTCTCTGACACTGCTCCCCACAGCATCCTCGTGGAGAAGCTGGCATTCGCTCTGCTGGATGAAACATTGGCTGGATGGCCGAACTCAAAGAGTTGTGGTCAGTGGAGTTAAATCCAGTTGGAGGCCAGTCACGGGCATTGTTCTCCAGGGCTCTGTTCTTGGGACGCTTCTATTTAACATCCTTATTAATGATCTTGATGAGGGGCTAACATAACATATCTTTCGAGACTGTGTCTTTCTAATGAAGGATCCTAGCAGAGACTGCAGAAATACTAGAGAGACTTCTCAGAGTAGCAGCTGTTTCATCTACAGGAGATGGATTGGGTTCTTTCTCTGGGTCCATGGGCCTGGGATCTAGCGAGTTGTCTGACCCATCCCAGTGATTATTTAAGGTTGCACCGTAATGTTTTTAACTCAGGACACTTGACTCAGATGTCTCTCACTCAGAGCAGGGGAAAAATGGTGCATGAAGGAAATGAAAGAGCAGCTACAGGTGTGCAATGGCTCCTTTGTGTATTTGTCCATATCATATTCATACGAAGGTTGCATCTTTTCTTTCACTTATACTGCCTTGTAACAGTTTTCTGATGCTAATCCTAAAAGCATTCTAATCTTTTCTTGATCATCTGACACCTATAGCTCATCTCATTACTTTTCAAAAATCCTGCTATCAACTTAGCCTATTTCAGTAAAAATGCACATGTATTTCACAACTGTCATCAGCACACACTCCTTTGGTTGATGAATTCACTTTGAAATGCTTTTTTCCATGTCTGTTCTTTTGACCTTTTAAAGACCTGCAATAACATTGGTAATTTCAAAATTTAGTAAGATTTATTTACAGATCCCTGATTTGACAAAACAATGGCTTAAAGGACCTTCCATAATTTCACAGGCAAATATAGGCAACTGAGTGTGGAAAGGCAGTTTGGACAACCATGTAGCTTTCAACTATCTTTGGGAATCTTTCAGACTTTGGAGGCAAGAGAGATGTCCTCCTTGGAGACATTTGGTTTGTTTCTCATTTGGTTTCTAGTGAAGAAGCAATGGAAATGGCCTTTTTGTCACATCACAGTGGATAGAAGCACCTTGGCTTTGGTGCCTACTGTTATGCAATTTTCCCTCTACAACAACAAAATTTGTTCCCTGCTAAAACATTCTATGTTGGTTTTCCTTGTATTCTTTTTCATTTAGCTCTCCCAATGTTACTTCAGTGCTCCTTCCCTTCCCTTCCCTTCCCTTCCCTTCCCTTCCCTTCCCTTCCCTTCCCTTCCCTTCCCTTCCCTTCCCTTCCCTTCCCTTCCCTTCCCTTCCCTTCCCTTCCCTTCCCTTCCCTTCCCTTCCCTTCCCTTCCCTTCCCTTCCCTTCCCTTCCCTTCCCTTCCCTTCCCTTCCTTCCCTTCCTTCCCTTCCCTTCCCTTCCCTTCCCTTCCCTTCCCTTCCCTTCCCTTCCCTTCCCTTCCTTCCCTTCCCTTCCCTTCCCTTCCCTTCTTTGGTTTTCCTTCTATTCTTTTTCATTTAGCTCTCCCACTGTTACTTCAGTGCTCCTTCCCTTCCCTTCCCTTCCTTCCCTTCCCTTCCCTTCCCTTCCCTTCCCTTCCCTTCCCTTCCCTTCCCTTCCCTTCCCTTCCCTTCCCTTCCCTTCCCTTCCCTTCCCTTCCCTTCCCTTCCCTTCCCTTCCCTTCCCTTCCCCTCCCTTCCCTCCCTTCCCCTCCCTTCCCCTCCCTTCCCTTCCCTTTTTTTCCTTACCACCACCACCACCACCAAAAAACCCTTTTTATTCAAGTCTGACACTGTTCCATGTGGACCAATCACTGGACTGGAAGGAATCTGAGCACTGGAGAATCACTCTCCCTGTCCAGCAGCAGCACAAATGCTGTCACTCTCACAGCAGCTCATCTGCCCAAACTGGCTGATGACAGTGATTATGTTGAAAAAAAAAAAACAAAACGCTTTGTAGCTGAGAATTTTCTCTATCAAACACTGTTCTTGTGCCCTTTGTATCAGTTTTAGTTTCCGTGGAAATAAATAAATAGGAACCATTACTTTTAGATGATCCGTGTATCTGATTGCAGGTTTCTAGTTTAATCACAGTGCAGTTTTATGCCGTATTGATTTCTTTGCTAGCAGTTTATGATGATGCTTTTCACAGAATTCAGAGAGGGGCCTGAATAATTCACAGTCGAGTATATAAAGACATAAAGATAGTACGTATTTGAGAGTTCAAAGATCATTCCAGAGGGACTAAGGAGGTGATTGTCTGCCTGGTGAGGACACAACATGAGCTCTGTGTTCAGTTTTGGGCCACTCACTACAAGAAAGACCTTGAGGCCATGGAATGTGTCCGGAGAGGGGCAACGAAGCTGGAGAATGGTCTAGAATCCAAGTCTTTTGGGGAGTGGCTGAGGGAGCTAGGATTGTTGAGTCTGGAGAAGATAAGGCTCCAAGGGAGACCTTATCACTCTCTGCAACTCCCTGAAACATGTTTGAGGTGTGGTGAAGGTCAGCTTCTTCTCCCAGGGAACAGTGATAAAACAGTGATAGGAAAGGAGGTGATGGCTCTTAGGTGTTTCTAGTAGGAATATCTTCAGGCTGACTCTGATTTCATTTGTTTTCTTTTTCTTTTGTAAATCATCTGCCCATGTGGCCTGCATTTTATTTAGTCTTGCCACCTATACCTGAGATGTAGAGTGGGGTCTCTCTTTTTCTACCACCAATAGATACACCTCTCTGCCGTTTATCTTGAGTGAGAAGCAAACTCATACCTACAAGTTTCGATAATGTTCCCGAGTCCTTGGCTGTCTTTTATGCTCACAACGGCTTATTCCTTTGAAAACCTCAAAGCCATTGCTTTCACCAAATCTCTTTCAGAAACTAGGAATCTGTTTTTGGTTCCTTAAACCTTGGTTACGGAACCTTTTTTCTGGCTTTGTCCTCTGAAACCAGAGTTACTGTCCACTTACTGCTCAGTAGACTCTGAACTATTGTTGTTAGGAAGAAAGGAGTATGTTGAAAGAATTGTTCTGAAACACAATTCGCCCCTTCTCGCCATCGGAACGGCACGACATCGCTCTCACGGCTGCAAACCGGCATTCGCGCTGAATCGCTCCGGAGCCTTTGCACTCGCAGCCCGAGAAATCGCGCTTCTCCCCGGTTGCCGCTTCCAGCGCTCAGCCGCGGTCTCGTTTTGCTCGCTCGCCGCCAAAGAGCGACCGTGGGCGGCTGCCTTTCCCCGAGTGGCGGGCTCTTCCCCGCGCATCGGAAAGGAGCGCTTTGGACTTCGCCCGGCGTACGTACATGCAGGATGCACTACGCCTGGCTGGGAACGCGGTGTCCGTGCCTGTCCTGCGAGCGACAGTTCGTTGCGGCGTGCTTCTCCGTGGCTCCACTTCTGCGTTCCGTGACGAAGAGTGGAAGGCAGAACTTTCCCTAAAGAGGCAGCTGGGCGTTCGTGGAGCGACAGACGGCGTGCTGTCAGGGAGCACATTCGAAAAGGGCGAGAGGGAGCCTTCCAACACCGCGCAGAAAAAACCCCCCGTCGGAGGGACCGCGGCACGCTGAATTCGCCCCTTCTCGCCATCGGAACGGCACGACTTCGCTCTCACGGCTGCAAACCGGCATTCGCGCTGAATCGCTCCGGAGCCTTTGCACTCGCAGCCCGAGAAGTCGCGCTTCTCCCCGGTTGCCGCTTCCAGCGCTCAGCCGCGGTCTCGTTTGCTTCGCTCGCCGCCAAAGAGCGACCGTGGGCGGCTGCCTTTCCCCGAGTGGCGGGCTCTTCCCCGCGCATCGGAAAGGAGCGCTTTGGACTTCGCCCGGCGTACGTACATGCAGGATGCACTACGCCTGGCTGGGAACGCGGTGTCCGTGCCTCTCCTGCGAGCGACAGTTCGTTGCGGCGTGCTTCTCCGTGGCTCCACTTCTGCGTTCCGTGACGAAGAGTGGAAGGGAGAACTTTCCCTAAAGAGGCAGCTGGGCGTTCGTGGAGCGACAGACGGCGTGCTCTCAGGGAGCACATTCGAAAAGGGCGAGAGGGAGCCTTCCAACACCGCGCAGAAAAAAACCCCCGTCCGAGGGACCGCGGCACGCTGAATTCGCCCCTTCTCGCCATCGGAACGGCACGACTTCGCTCTCACGGCTGCAAACCGGCATTCGCGCTGAATCGCTCCGGAGCCTTTGCACTCGCAGCCCGAGAAGTCGCGCTTCTCCCCGGTTGCCGCTTCCAGCGCTCAGCCGCGGTCTCGTTTTGCTCGCTCGCCGCCAAAGAGCGACCGTGGGCGGCTGCCTTTCCCCGAGTGGCGGGCTCTTCCCCGCGCATCGGAAAGGAGCGCTTTGGACTTCGCCCGGCGTACGTACATGCAGGATGCACTACGCCTGGCTGGGAACGCGGTGTCCGTGCCTCTCCTGCGAGCGACAGTTCGTTGCGGCGTGCTTCTCCGTGGCTCCACTTCTGCGTTCCGTGACGAAGAGTGGAAGCGAGAACTTTCCCTAAAGAGGCAGCTGGGCGTTCGTGGAGCGACAGACGGCGTGCTCTCAGGGAGGACATTCGAAAAGGGCGAGAGGGAGCCTTCCAACACCGCGCAGAAAAAACCCCCCGTCGGAGGGACCGCGGCACGCTGAATTCGCCCCTTCTCGCCATCGGAACGGCACGACTTCGCTCTCACGGCTGCAAACCGGCATTCGCGCGGAATCGCTCCGGAGCCTTTGCACTCGCAGCCCGAGAAGTCGCGCTTCTCCCCGGTTGCCGCTTCCAGCGCTCAGCCGCGGTCTCGTTTTGCTCGCTCGCCGCCAAAGAGCGACCGTGGGCGGCTGCCTTTCCCCGAGTGGCGGGCTCTTCCCCGCGCATCGGAAAGGAGCGCTTTGGACTTCGCCCGGCGTACGTACATGCAGGATGCACTACGCCTGGCTGGGAACGCGGTGTCCGTGCCTGTCCTGCGAGCGACAGTTCGTTGCGGCGTGCTTCTCCGTGGCTCCACTTCTGCGTTCCGTGACGAAGAGTGGAAGGCAGAACTTTCCCTAAAGAGGCAGCTGGGCGTTCGTGGAGCGACAGACGGCGTGCTCTCAGGGAGCACATTCGAAAAGGGCGAGAGGGAGCCTTCCAACACCGCGCAGAAAAAACCCCCCGTCCGAGGGACCGCGGCACGCTGAATTCGCCCCTTCTCGCCATCGGAACGGCACGACTTCGCTCTCACGGCTGCAAACCGGCATTCGCGCGGAATCGCTCCGGAGCCTTTGCACTCGCAGCCCGAGAAGTCGCGCTTCTCCCCGGTTGCCGCTTCCAGCGCTCAGCCGCGGTCTCGTTTTGCTCGCTCGCCGCCAAAGAGCGACCGTGGGCGGCTGCCTTTCCCCGAGTGGCGGGCTCTTCCCCGCGCATCGGAAAGGAGCGCTTTGGACTTCGCCCGGCGTACGTACATGCAGGATGCACTACGCCTGGCTGGGAACGCGGTGTCCGTGCCTCTCCTGCGAGCGACAGTTCGTTGCGGCGTGCTTCTCCGTGGCTCCACTTCTGCGTTCCGTGACGAAGAGTGGAAGGGAGAACTTTCCCTAAAGAGGCAGCTGGGCGTTCGTGGAGCGACAGACGGCGTGCTCTCAGGGAGCACATTCGAAAAGGGCGAGAGGGAGCCTTCCAACACCGCGCAGAGAAAACCCCCCGTCCGAGGGACCGCGGCACGCTGAATTCGCCCCTTCTCGCCATCGGAACGGCACGACTTCGCTCTCACGGCTGCAAACCGGCATTCGCGCTGAATCGCTCCGGAGCCTTTGAACTCGCAGCCCGAGAAACCGCGCTTCTCCCCGGTTGCCGCTTGCAGCGCTCAGCCGCGGTCTCGTTTGGTTCGCTCGCCGCCAAAGAGCGACCGTGGGCGGCTGCCTTTCGCCAAGTGGCGGGCTCTTCCCCGCGCATCGGAAAGGAGCGCTTTGGACTTCGCCCGGCGTACGTACATGCAGGATGCACTAAGCCTGGCTGGGAACGCGGTGTCCGTGCCTCTCCTGCGAGCGACAGTTCGTTGCGGCGTGCTTCTCCGTGGCTCCACTTCTGCGTTCCGTGACGAAGAGTGGAAGGCAGAACTTTTCCTAAAGAGGCAGCTGGGCGTTCGTGGAGCGACAGACGGCGTGCTGTCAGGGAGCACATTCGAAAAGGGCGAGAGGGAGCCTTCCAACACCGCGCAGAAAAAACCCCCCGTCGGAGGGACCGCGGCACGCTGAATTCGCCCCTTCTCGCCATCGGAACGGCACGACTTCGCTCTCACGGCTGCAAACCGGCATTCGCGCTGAATCGCTCCGGAGCCTTTGCACTCGCAGCCCGAGAAGTCGCGCTTCTCCCCGGTTGCCGCTTGCAGCGCTCAGCCGCGGTCTCGTTTGGTTCGCTCGCCGCCAAAGAGCGACCGTGGGCGGCTGCCTTTCCCCGAGTGGCGGGCTCTTCCCCGCGCATCGGAAAGGAGCGCTTTGGACTTCGCCCGGCGTACGTACATGCAGGATGCACTACGCCTGGCTGGGAACGCGGTGTCCGTGCCTGTCCTGCGAGCGACAGTTCGTTGCGGCGTGCTTCTCCGTGGCTCCACTTCTGCGTTCCGTGACGAAGAGTGGAAGGGAGAACTTTCCCTAAAGAGGCAGCTGGGCGTTCGTGGAGCGACAGATGTTGTGCTCCCAGGGAGCACATTCGAAAAGGGCGAGAGGGAGCCTTCCAACACCGCGCAGAAAAAACCCCCCGTCCGAGGGACCGCGGCACGCTGAATTCGCCCCTTCTCGCCATCGGAACGGCACGACTTCGCTCTCACGGCTGCAAACCGGCATTCGCGCGGAATCGCTCCGGAGCCTTTGAACTCGCAGCCCGAGAAACCGCGCTTCTCCCCGGTTGCCGCTTCCAGCGCTCAGCCGCGGTCTCGTTTGGTTCGCTCGCCGCCAAAGAGCGACCGTGGGCGGCTGCCTTTCCCCGAGTGGCGGGCTCTTCCCCGCGCATCGGAAAGGAGCGCTTTGGACTTCGCCCGGCGTACGTACATGCAGGATGCACTAAGCCTGGCTGGGAACGCGGTGTCCGTGCCTGTCCTGCGAGCGACAGTTCGTTGCGGCGTGCTTCTCCGTGGCTCCACTTCTGCGTTCCGTGACGAAGAGTGGAAGGCAGAACTTTTCCTAAAGAGGCAGCTGGGCGTTCGTGGAGCGACAGACGGCGTGCTCTCAGGGAGTACATTCGAAAAGGGCGAGAGGGAGCCTTCCAACACCGCGCAGAAAAAACCCCCCGTCGGAGGGACCGCGGCACGCTGAATTCGCCCCTTCTCGCCATCGGAACGGCACGACTTCGCTCTCACGGCTGCAAACCGGCATTCGCGCTGAATCGCTCCGGAGCCTTTGCACTCGCAGCCCGAGAAGTCGCGCTTCTCCCCGGTTGCCGCTTCCAGCGCTCAGCCGCGGTCTCGTTTGGTTCGCTCGCCGCCAAAGAGCGACCGTGGGCGGCTGCCTTTCCCCGAGTGGCGGGCTCTTCCCCGCGCATCGGAAAGGAGCGCTTTGGACTTCGCCCGGCGTACGTACATGCAGGATGCACTACGCCTGGCTGGGAACGCGGTGTCCGTGCCTCTCCTGCGAGCGACAGTTCGTTGCGGCGTGCTTCTCCGTGGCTCCACTTCTGCGTTCCGTGACGAAGAGTGGAAGGGAGAACTTTCCCTAAAGAGGCAGCTGGGCGTTCGTGGAGCGACAGACGGCGTGCTCTCAGGGAGCACATTCGAAAAGGGCGAGAGGGAGCCTTCCAACACCGCGCAGAGAAACCCCCCGTCCGAGGGACCGCGGCACGCTGAATTCGCCCCTTCTCGCCATCGGAACGGCACGACTTCGCTCTCACGGCTGCAAACCGGCATTCGCGCTGAATCGCTCCGGAGCCTTTGCACTCGCAGCCCGAGAAGTCGCGCTTCTCCCCGGTTGCCGCTTCCAGCGCTCAGCCGCGGTCTCGTTTGGTTCGCTCGCCGCCAAAGAGCGACCGTGGGCGGCTGCCTTTCCCCGAGTGGCGGGCTCTTCCCCGCGCATCGGAAAGGAGCGCTTTGGACTTCGCCCGGCGTACGTACATGCAGGATGCACTACGCCTGGCTGGGAACGCGGTGTCCGTGCCTCTCCTGCGAGCGACAGTTCGTTGCGGCGTGCTTCTCCGTGGCTCCACTTCTGCGTTCCGTGACGAAGAGTGGAAGGGAGAACTTTCCCTAAAGAGGCAGCTGGGCGTTCGTGGAGCGACAGACGGCGTGCTCTCAGGGAGCACATTCGAAAAGGGCGAGAGGGAGCCTTCCAACACCGCGCAGAAAAAAACCCCCCGTCCGAGGGACCGCGGCACGCTGAATTCGCCCCTTCTCGCCATCGGAACGGCACGACTTCGCTCTCACGGCTGCAAACCGGCATTCGCGCTGAATCGCTCCGGAGCCTTTGAACTCGCAGCCCGAGAAACCGCGCTTCTCCCCGTTTGCCGCTTGCAGCGCTCAGCCGCGGTCTCGTTTGGTTCGCTCGCCGCCAAAGAGCGACCGTGGGCGGCTGCCTTTCCCCGAGTGGCGGGCTCTTCCCCGCGCATCGGAAAGGAGCGCTTTGGACTTCGCCCGGCGTACGTACATGCAGGATGCACTAAGCCTGGCTGGGAACGCGGTGTCCGTGCCTGTCCTGCGAGCGACAGTTCGTTGCGGCGTGCTTCTCCGTGGCTCCACTTCTGCGTTCCGTGACGAAGAGTGGAAGGGAGAACTTTCCCTAAAGAGGCAGCTGGGCGTTCGTCGAGCGACAGACGGCGTGCTGTCAGGGAGCACATTCGAAAAGGGCGAGAGGGAGCCTTCCAACACCGCGCAGAAAAAACCCCCCGTCGGAGGGACCGCGGCACGCTGAATTCGCCCCTTCTCGCCATCGGAACGGCACGACTTCGCTCTCACGGCTGCAAACCGGCATTCGCGCTGAATCGCTCCGGAGCCTTTGCACTCGCAGCCCGAGAAGTCACGCTTCTCCCCGGTTGCCGCTTCCAGCGCTCAGCCGCGGTCTCGTTTTGCTCGCTCGCCGCCAAAGAGCGACCGTGGGCGGCTGCCTTTCCCCGAGTGGCAGGCTCTTCCCCGCGCATCGGAAAGGAGCGCTTTGGACTTCGCCCGGCGTACGTACATGCAGGATGCACTACGCCTGGCTGGGAACGCGGTGTCCGTGCCTCTCCTGCGAGCGACAGTTCGTTGCGGCGTGCTTCTCCGTGGCTCCACTTCTGCGTTCCGTGACGAAGAGTGGAAGGGAGAACTTTTCCTGAAGAGGCAGCTGGGCGTTCGTGGAGCGACAGACGGCGTGCTGTCAGGGAGCACATTCGAAAAGGGCGAGAGGGAGCCTTCCAACACCGCGCAGAAAAAACCCCCCGTCCGAGGGACCGCGGCACGCTGAATTCGCCCCTTCTCGCCATCGGAACGGCACGACTTCGCTCTCACGGCTGCAAACCGGCATTCGCGCTGAATCGCTCCGGAGCCTTTGCACTCGCAGCCCGAGAAGTCGCGCTTCTCCCCGGTTGCCGCTTCCAGCGCTCAGCCGCGGTCTCGTTTGGTTCGCTCGCCGCCAAAGAGCGACCGTGGGCGGCTGCCTTTCCCCGAGTGGCGGGCTCTTCCCCGCGCATCGGAAAGGAGCGCTTTGGACTTCGCCCGGCGTACGTACATGCAGGATGCACTACGCCTGGCTGGGAACGCGGTGTCCGTGCCTGTCCTGCGAGCGACAGTTCGTTGCGGCGTGCTTCTCCGTGGCTCCACTTCTGCGTTCCGTGACGAAGAGTGGAAGGGAGAACTTTCCCTAAAGAGGCAGCTGGGCGTTCGTGGAGCGACAGACGGCGTGCTCTCAGGGAGCACATTCGAAAAGGGCGAGAGGGAGCCTTCCAACACCGCGCAGAGAAAACCCCCCGTCGGAGGGACCGCGGCACGCTGAATTCGCCCCTTCTCGCCATCTTAACGGCACGACTTCGCTCTCACGGCTGCAAACCGGCATTCGCGCTGAATCGCTCCGGAGCCTTTGCACTCGCAGCCCGAGAAGTCGCGCTTCTCCCCGGTTGCCGCTTCCAGCGCTCAGCCGCGGTCTCGTTTGGTTCGCTCGCCGCCAAAGAGCGACCGTGGGCGGCTGCCTTTCCCCAAGTGGCGGGCTCTTCCCCGCGCATCGGAAAGGAGCGCTTTGGACTTCGCCCGGCGTACGTACATGCAGGATGCACTACGCCTGGCTGGGAACGCGGTGTCCGTGCCTCTCCTGCGAGCGACAGTTCGTTGCGGCGTGCTTCTCCGTGGCTCCACTTCTGCGTTCCATGACGAAGAGTGGAAGGGAGAACTTTCCCTAAAGAGGCAGCTGGGCGTTCGTGGAGCGACAGATGTTGTGCTGTCAGGGAGCACATTCGAAAAGGGCGAGAGGGAGCCTTCCAACACCGCGCAGAAAAAACCCCCCGTCCGAGGGACCGCGGCACGCTGAATTCGCCCCTTCTCGCCATCGGAACGGCACGACTTCGCTCTCACGGCTGCAAACCGGCATTCGCGCTGAATCGCTCCGGAGCCTTTGCACTCGCAGCCCGAGAAGTCGCGCTTCTCCCCGGTTGCCGCTTGCAGCGCTCAGCCGCGGTCTCGTTTGGTTCGCTCGCCGCCAAAGAGCGACCGTGGGCGGCTGCCTTTCCCCGAGTGGCGGGCTCTTCCCCGCGCATCGGAAAGGAGCGCTTTGGACTTCGCCCGGCGTACGTACATGCAGGATGCACTACGCCTGGCTGGGAACGCGGTGTCCGTGCCTGTCCTGCGAGCGACAGTTCGTTGCGGCGTGCTTCTCCGTGGCTCCACTTCTGCGTTCCGTGACGAAGAGTGGAAGGGAGAACTTTCCCTAAAGAGGCAGCTGGGCGTTCGTGGAGCGACAGATGTTGTGCTCCCAGGGAGCACATTCGAAAAGGGCGAGAGGGAGCCTTCCAACACCGCGCAGAAAAAACCCCCCGTCCGAGGGACCGCGGCACGCTGAATTCGCCCCTTCTCGCCATCGGAACGGCACGACTTCGCTCTCACGGCTGCAAACCGGCATTCGCGCGGAATCGCTCCGGAGCCTTTGAACTCGCAGCCCGAGAAACCGCGCTTCTCCCCGGTTGCCGCTTCCAGCGCTCAGCCGCGGTCTCGTTTGGTTCGCTCGCCGCCAAAGAGCGACCGTGGGCGGCTGCCTTTCCCCGAGTGGCGGGCTCTTCCCCGCGCATCGGAAAGGAGCGCTTTGGACTTCGCCCGGCGTACGTACATGCAGGATGCACTAAGCCTGGCTGGGAACGCGGTGTCCGTGCCTGTCCTGCGAGCGACAGTTCGTTGCGGCGTGCTTCTCCGTGGCTCCACTTCTGCGTTCCGTGACGAAGAGTGGAAGGCAGAACTTTTCCTAAAGAGGCAGCTGGGCGTTCGTGGAGCGACAGACGGCGTGCTCTCAGGGAGTACATTCGAAAAGGGCGAGAGGGAGCCTTCCAACACCGCGCAGAAAAAACCCCCCGTCGGAGGGACCGCGGCACGCTGAATTCGCCCCTTCTCGCCATCGGAACGGCACGACTTCGCTCTCACGGCTGCAAACCGGCATTCGCGCTGAATCGCTCCGGAGCCTTTGCACTCGCAGCCCGAGAAGTCGCGCTTCTCCCCGGTTGCCGCTTCCAGCGCTCAGCCGCGGTCTCGTTTGGTTCGCTCGCCGCCAAAGAGCGACCGTGGGCGGCTGCCTTTCCCCGAGTGGCGGGCTCTTCCCCGCGCATCGGAAAGGAGCGCTTTGGACTTCGCCCGGCGTACGTACATGCAGGATGCACTACGCCTGGCTGGGAACGCGGTGTCCGTGCCTCTCCTGCGAGCGACAGTTCGTTGCGGCGTGCTTCTCCGTGGCTCCACTTCTGCGTTCCGTGACGAAGAGTGGAAGGGAGAACTTTCCCTAAAGAGGCAGCTGGGCGTTCGTGGAGCGACAGACGGCGTGCTCTCAGGGAGCACATTCGAAAAGGGCGAGAGGGAGCCTTCCAACACCGCGCAGAGAAAACCCCCCGTCGGAGGGACCGCGGCACGCTGAATTCGCCCCTTCTCGCCATCGGAACGGCACGACTTCGCTCTCACGGCTGCAAACCGGCATTCGCGCTGAATCGCTCCGGAGCCTTTGCACTCGCAGCCCGAGAAGTCGCGCTTCTCCCCGGTTGCCGCTTCCAGCGCTCAGCCGCGGTCTCGTTTTGCTCGCTCGCCGCCAAAGAGCGACCGTGGGCGGCTGCCTTTCCCCGAGTGGCGGGCTCTTCCCCGCGCATCGGAAAGGAGCGCTTTGGACTTCGCCCGGCCTACGCACATGCAGGATGCACTACGCCTGGCTGGGAACGCGGTGTCCGTGCCTCTCCTGCGAGCGACAGTTCGTTGCGGCGTGCTTCTCCGTGGCTCCACTTCTGCGTTCCGTGACGAAGAGTGGAAGGGAGAACTTTCCCTAAAGAGGCAGCTGTGCGTTCGTGGAGCGACAGACGGCGTGCTCTCAGGGAGCACATTCGAAAAGGGCGAGAGGGAGCCTTCCAACACCGCGCAGAAAAAACCCCCCGTCCGAGGGACCGCGGCACGCTGAATTCGCCCCTTCTCGCCATCGGAACGGCACGACTTCGCTCTCACGGCTGCAAACCGGCATTCGCGCTGAATCGCTCCGGAGCCTTTGCACTCGCAGCCCGAGAAGTCGCGCTTCTCCCCGGTTGCCGCTTCCAGCGCTCAGCCGCGGTCTCGTTTTGCTCGCTCGCCGCCAAAGAGCGACCGTGGGCGGCTGCCTTTCCCCGAGTGGCGGGCTCTTCCCCGCGCATCGGAAAGGAGCGCTTTGGACTTCGCCCGGCGTACGTACATGCAGGATGCACTACGCCTGGCTGGGAACGCGGTGTCCGTGCCTCTCCTGCGAGCGACAGTTCGTTGCGGCGTGCTTCTCCGTGGCTCCACTTCTGCGTTCCGTGACGAAGAGTGGAAGGGAGAACTTTCCCTAAAGAGGCAGCTGTGCGTTCGTGGAGCGACAGACGGCGTGCTCTCAGGGAGCACATTCGAAAAGGGCGAGAGGGAGCCTTCCAACACCGCGCAGAAAAAACCCCCCGTCGGAGGGACCGCGGCACGCTGAATTCGCCCCTTCTCGCCATCGGAACGGCACGACTTCGCTCTCACGGCTGCAAACCGGCATTCGCGCTGAATCGCTCCGGAGCCTTTGCACTCGCAGCCCGAGAAGTCGCGCTTCTCCCCGGTTGCCGCTTCCAGCGCTCAGCCGCGGTCTCGTTTGGTTCGCTCGCCGCCAAAGAGCGACCGTGGGCGGCTGCCTTTCCCCGAGTGGCGGGCTCTTCCCCGCGCATCGGAAAGGAGCGCTTTGGACTTCGCCCGGCGTACGTACATGCAGGATGCACTACGCCTGGCTGGGAACGCGGTGTCCGTGCCTCTCCTGCGAGCGACAGTTCGTTGCGGCGTGCTTCTCCGTGGCTCCACTTCTGCGTTCCGTGACGAAGAGTGGAAGGGAGAACTTTCCCTAAAGAGGCAGCTGTGCGTTCGTGGAGCGACAGACGGCGTGCTCTCAGGGAGCACATTCGAAAAGGGCGAGAGGGAGCCTTCCAACACCGCGCAGAAAAAACCCCCCGTCGGAGGGACCGCGGCACGCTGAATTCGCCCCTTCTCGCCATCGGAACGGCACGACTTCGCTCTCACGGCTGCAAACCGGCATTCGCGCTGAATCGCTCCGGAGCCTTTGCACTCGCAGCCCGAGAAGTCGCGCTTCTCCCCGGTTGCCGCTTGCAGCGCTCAGCCGCGGTCTCGTTTTGCTCGCTCGCCGCCAAAGAGCGACCGTGGGCGGCTGCCTTTCCCCGAGTGGCGGGCTCTTCCCCGCGCATCGGAAAGGAGCGCTTTGGACTTCGCCCGGCGTACGTACATGCAGGATGCACTACGCCTGGCTGGGAACGCGGTGTCCGTGCCTCTCCTGCGAGCGACAGTTCGTTGCGGCGTGCTTCTCCGTGGCTCCACTTCTGCGTTCCGTGACGAAGAGTGGAAGGGAGAACTTTCCCTAAAGAGGCAGCTGTGCGTTCGTGGAGCGACAGACGGCGTGCTCTCAGGGAGCACATTCGAAAAGGGCGAGAGGGAGCCTTCCAACACCGCGCAGAAAAAAACCCCCGTCCGAGGGACCGCGGCACGCTGAATTCGCCCCTTCTCGCCATCGGAACGGCACGACTTCGCTCTCACGGCTGCAAACCGGCATTCGCGCTGAATCGCTCCGGAGCCTTTGCACTCGCAGCCCGAGAAGTCGCGCTTCTCCCCGGTTGCCGCTTCCAGCGCTCAGCCGCGGTCTCGTTTTGCTCGCTCGCCGCCAAAGAGCGACCGTGGGCGGCTGCCTTTCCCCGAGTGGCGGGCTCTTCCCCGCGCATCGGAAAGGAGCGCTTTGGACTTCGCCCGGCGTACGTACATGCAGGATGCACTACGCCTGGCTGGGAACGCGGTGTCCGTGCCTCTCCTGCGAGCGACAGTTCGTTGCGGCGTGCTTCTCCGTGGCTCCACTTCTGCGTTCCGTGACGAAGAGTGGAAGGGAGAACTTTCCCTAAAGAGGCAGCTGGGCGTTCGTGGAGCGACAGACGGCGTGCTGTCAGGGAGCACATTCGAAAAGGGCGAGAGGGAGCCTTCCAACACCGCGCAGAAAAAACCCCCCGTCCGAGGGACCGCGGCACGCTGAATTCGCCCCTTCTCGCCATCGGAACGGCACGACTTCGCTCTCACGGCTGCAAACCGGCATTCGCGCTGAATCGCTCCGGAGCCTTTGCACTCGCAGCCCGAGAAGTCGCGCTTCTCCCCGGTTGCCGCTTCCAGCGCTCAGCCGCGGTCTCGTTTGGTTCGCTCGCCGCCAAAGAGCGACCGTGGGCGGCTGCCTTTCCCCGAGTGGCGGGCTCTTCCCCGCGCATCGGAAAGGAGCGCTTTGGACTTCGCCCGGCGTACGTACATGCAGGATGCACTACGCCTGGCTGGGAACGCGGTGTCCGTGCCTGTCCTGCGAGCGACAGTTCGTTGCGGCGTGCTTCTCCGTGGCTCCACTTCTGCGTTCCGTGACGAAGAGTGGAAGGCAGAACTTTCCCTAAAGAGGCAGCTGGGCGTTCGTGGAGCGACAGACGGCGTGCTCTCAGGGAGCACATTCGAAAAGGGCGAGAGGGAGCCTTCCAACACCGCGCAGAAAAAACCCCCCGTCCGAGGGACCGCGGCACGCTGAATTCGCCCCTTCTCGCCATCGGAACGGCACGACTTCGCTCTCACGGCTGCAAACCGGCATTCGCGCTGAATCGCTCCGGAGCCTTTGAACTCGCAGCCCGAGAAACCGCGCTTCTCCCCGGTTGCCGCTTGCAGCGCTCAGCCGCGGTCTCGTTTTGCTCGCTCGCCGCCAAAGAGCGACCGTGGGCGGCTGCCTTTCCCCGAGTGGCGGGCTCTTCCCCGCGCATCGGAAAGGAGCGCTTTGGACTTCGCCCGGCATACGTACATGCAGGATGCACTACGCCTGGCTGGGAACGCGGTGTCCGTGCCTCTCCTGCGAGCGACAGTTCGTTGCGGCGTGCTTCTCCGTGGCTCCACTTCTGCGTTCCGTGACGAAGAGTGGAAGGGAGAACTTTCCCTAAAGAGGCAGCTGGGCGTTCGTGGAGCGACAGACGGCGTGCTCTCAGGGAGCACATTCGAAAAGGGCGAGAGGGAGCCTTCCAACACCGCGCAGAGAAAACCCCCCGTCGGAGGGACCGCGGCACGCTGAATTCGCCCCTTCTCGCCATCGGAACGGCACGACTTCGCTCTCACGGCTGCAAACCGGCATTCGCGCTGAATCGCTCCGGAGCCTTTGCACTCGCAGCCCGAGAAGTCGCGCTTCTCCCCGGTTGCCGCTTCCAGCGCTCAGCCGCGGTCTCGTTTGGTTCGCTCGCCGCCAAAGAGCGACCGTGGGCGGCTGCCTTTCCCCGAGTGGCGGGCTCTTCCCCGCGCATCGGAAAGGAGCGCTTTGGACTTCGCCCGGCATACGTACATGCAGGATGCACTACGCCTGGCTGGGAACGCGGTGTCCGTGCCTCTCCTGCGAGCGACAGTTCGTTGCGGCGTGCTTCTCCGTGGCTCCACTTCTGCGTTCCGTGACGAAGAGTGGAAGGGAGAACTTTCCCTAAAGAGGCAGCTGGGCGTTCGTGGAGCGACAGACGGCGTGCTGTCAGGGAGCACATTCGAAAAGGGCGAGAGGGAGCCTTCCAACACCGCGCAGAAAAAACCCCCCGTCGGAGGGACCGCGGCACGCTGAATTCGCCCCTTCTCGCCATCGGAACGGCACGACTTCGCTCTCACGGCTGCAAACCGGCATTCGCGCTGAATCGCTCCGGAGCCTTTGCACTCGCAGCCCGAGAAGTCGCGCTTCTCCCCGGTTGCCGCTTCCAGCGCTCAGCCGCGGTCTCGTTTGGTTCGCTCGCCGCCAAAGAGCGACCGTGGGCGGCTGCCTTTCCCCGAGTGGCGGGCTCTTCCCCGCGCATCGGAAAGGAGCGCTTTGGACTTCGCCCGGCGTACGTACATGCAGGATGCACTACGCCTGGCTGGGAACGCGGTGTCCGTGCCTGTCCTGCGAGCGACAGTTCGTTGCGGCGTGCTTCTCCGTGGCTCCACTTCTGCGTTCCGTGACGAAGAGTGGAAGGGAGAACTTTCCCTAAAGAGGCAGCTGGGCGTTCGTGGAGCGACAGACGGCGTGCTGTCAGGGAGCACATTCGAAAAGGGCGAGAGGGAGCCTTCCAACACCGCGCAGAAAAAACCCCCCGTCGGAGGGACCGCGGCACGCTGAATTCGCCCCTTCTCGCCATCGGAACGGCACGACTTCGCTCTCACGGCTGCAAACCGGCATTCGCGCTGAATCGCTCCGGAGCCTTTGCACTCGCAGCCCGAGAAGTCGCGCTTCTCCCCGGTTGCCGCTTCCAGCGCTCAGCCGCGGTCTCGTTTGGTTCGCTCGCCGCCAAAGAGCGACCGTGGGCGGCTGCCTTTCCCCGAGTGGCGGGCTCTTCCCCGCGCATCGGAAAGGAGCGCTTTGGACTTCGCCCGGCGTACGTACATGCAGGATGCACTACGCCTGGCTGGGAACGCGGTGTCCGTGCCTCTCCTGCGAGCGACAGTTCGTTGCGGCGTGCTTCTCCGTGGCTCCACTTCTGCGTTCCGTGACGAAGAGTGGAAGGGAGAACTTTCCCTAAAGAGGCAGCTGGGCGTTCGTGGAGCGACAGACGGCGTGCTGTC
Source organism: Tetrao urogallus (assembly GCF_951394365.1). Lineage (NCBI taxonomy): Eukaryota > Metazoa > Chordata > Aves > Galliformes > Phasianidae > Tetrao > Tetrao urogallus. The sequence continues at coordinate 119,865,878 of NC_136813.1, read as the reverse complement.
AGGGAGCACATTCGAAAAGGGCGAGAGGGAGCCTTCCAACACCGCGCAGAGAAAACCCCCCGTCGGAGGGACCGCGGCACGCTGAATTCGCCCCTTCTCGCCATCGGAACGGCACGACTTCGCTCTCACGGCTGCAAACCGGCATTCGCGCTGAATCGCTCCGGAGCCTTTGAACTCGCAGCCCGAGAAACCGCGCTTCTCCCCGGTTGCCGCTTCCAGCGCTCAGCCGCGGTCTCGTTTGCTTCGCTCGCCGCCAAAGAGCGACCGTGGGCGGCTGCCTTTCCCCGAGTGGCGGGCTCTTCCCCGCGCATCGGAAAGGAGCGCTTTGGACTTCGCCCGGCGTACGTACATGCAGGATGCACGACGCCTGGCTGGGAACGCGGTGTCCGTGCCTCTCCTGCGAGCGACAGTTCGTTGCGGCGTGCTTCTCCGTGGCTCCACTTCTGCGTTCCGTGACGAAGAGTGGAAGGGAGAACTTTTCCTAAAGAGGCAGCTGGGCGTTCGTGGAGCGACAGACGGCGTGCTCTCAGGGAGTACATTCGAAAAGGGCGAGAGGGAGCCTTCCAACACCGCGCAGAAAAAACCCCCTGTCGGAGGGACCGCGGCACGCTGAATTCGCCCCTTCTCGCCATCGGAACGGCACGACTTCGCTCTCACGGCTGCAAACAGGCATTCGCGCTGAATCGCTCCGGAGCCTTTGCACTCGCAGCCCGAGAAGTCGCGCTTCTCCCCGGTTGCCGCTTCCAGCGCTCAGCCGCGGTCTCGTTTGGTTCGCTCGCCGCCAAAGAGCGACCGTGGGCGGCTGCCTTTCCCCGAGTGGCGGGCTCTTCCCCGCGCATCGGAAAGGAGCGCTTTGGACTTCGCCCGGCGTACGTACATGCAGGATGCACTACGCCTGGCTGGGAACGCGGTGTCCGTGCCTCTCCTGCGAGCGACAGTTCGTTGCGGCGTGCTTCTCCGTGGCTCCACTTCTGCGTTCCGTGACGAAGAGTGGAAGGGAGAACTTTCCCTAAAGAGGCAGCTGGGCGTTCGTGGAGCGACAGACGGCGTGCTGTCAGGGAGCACATTCGAAAAGGGCGAGAGGGAGCCTTCCAACACCGCGCAGAGAAAACCCCCCGTCCGAGGGACCGCGGCACGCTGAATTCGCCCCTTCTCGCCATCGGAACGGCACAACTTCGCTCTCACGGCTGCAAACCGGCATTCGCGCTGAATCGCTCCGGAGCCTTTGCACTCGCAGCCCGAGAAGTCGCGCTTCTCCCCGGTTGCCGCTTCCAGCGCTCAGCCGCGGTCTCGTTTGGTTCGCTCGCCGCCAAAGAGCGACCGTGGGCGGCTGCCTTTCCCCGAGTGGCGGGCTCTTCCCCGCGCATCGGAAAGGAGCTCTTTGGACTTCGCCCGGCGTACGTACATGCAGGATGCACGACGCCTGGCTGGGAACGCGGTGTCCGTGCCTGTCCTGCGAGCGACAGTTCGTTGCGGCGTGCTTCTCCGTGGCTCCACTTCTGCGTTCCGTGACGAAGAGTGGAAGGCAGAACTTTTCCTAAAGAGGCAGCTGGGCGTTCGTGGAGCGACAGACGGCGTGCTCTCAGGGAGCACATTCGAAAAGGGCGAGAGGGAGCCTTCCAACACCGCGCAGAAAAAACCCCCCGTCGGAGGGACCGCGGCACGCTGAATTCGCCCCTTCTCGCCATCGGAACGGCACGACTTCGCTCTCACGGCTGCAAACCGGCATTCGCGCTGAATCGCTCCGGAGCCTTTGCACTCGCAGCCCGAGAAGTCGCGCTTCTCCCCGGTTGCCGCTTCCAGCGCTCAGCCGCGGTCTCGTTTGGTTCGCTCGCCGCCAAAGAGCGACCGTGGGCGGCTGCCTTTCCCCGAGTGGCGGGCTCTTCCCCGCGCATCGGAAAGGAGCGCTTTGGACTTCGCCCGGCGTACGTACATGCAGGATGCACTACGCCTGGCTGGGAACGCGGTGTCCGTGCCTCTCCTGCGAGCGACAGTTCGTTGCGGCGTGCTTCTCCGTGGCTCCACTTCTGCGTTCCGTGACGAAGAGTGGAAGGGAGAACTTTCCCTAAAGAGGCAGCTGGGCGTTCGTGGAGCGACAGACGGCGTGCTGTCAGGGAGCACATTCGAAAAGGGCGAGAGGGAGCCTTCCAACACCGCGCAGAAAAAACCCCCCGTCGGAGGGACCGCGGCACGCTGAATTCGCCCCTTCTCGCCATCGGAACGGCACGACTTCGCTCTCATGGCTGCAAACCGGCATTAGCGCTGAATCGCTCCGGAGCCTTTGCACTCGCAGCCCGAGAAGTCACGCTTCTCCCCGGTTGCCGCTTCCAGCGCTCAGCCGCGGTCTCGTTTGGTTCGCTCGCCGCCAAAGAGCGACCGTGGGCGGCTGCCTTTCCCCGAGTGGCAGGCTCTTCCCCGCGCATCGGAAAGGAGCGCTTTGGACTTCGCCCGGCGTACGTACATGCAGGATGCACGACGCCTGGCTGGGAACGCGGTGTCCGTGCCTCTCCTGCGAGCGACAGTTCGTTGCGGCGTGCTTCTCCGTGGCTCCACTTCTGCGTTCCGTGACGAAGAGTGGAAGGGAGAACTTTTCCTAAAGAGGCAGCTGGGCGTTCGTGGAGCGACAGACGGCGTGCTGTCAGGGAGCACATTCGAAAAGGGCGAGAGGGAGCCTTCCAACACCGCGCAGAAAAAACCCCCCGTCCGAGGGACCGCGGCACGCTGAATTCGCCCCTTCTCGCCATCGGAACGGCACGACTTCGCTCTCACAGCTGCAAACCGGCATTCGCGCTGAATCGCTCCGGAGCCTTTGCACTCGCAGCCCGAGAAGTCGCGCTTCTCCCCGGTTGCCGCTTGCAGCGCTCAGCCGCGGTCTCGTTTTGCTCGCTCGCCGCCAAAGAGCGACCGTGGGCGGCTGCCTTTCCCCGAGTGGCGGGCTCTTCCCCGCGCATCGGAAAGGAGCGCTTTGGACTTCGCCCGGCGTACGTACATGCAGGATGCACTACGCCTGGCTGGGAACGCGGTGTCCGTGCCTCTCCTGCGAGCGACAGTTCGTTGCGGCGTGCTTCTCCGTGGCTCCACTTCTGCGTTCCGTGACGAAGAGTGGAAGGGAGAACTTTCCCTAAAGAGGCAGCTGGGCGTTCGTGGAGCGACAGACGGCGTGCTCTCAGGGAGCACATTCGAAAAGGGCGAGAGGGAGCCTTCCAACACCGTGCAGAAAAAACCCCCCGTCCGAGGGACCGCGGCACGCTGAATTCGCCCCTTCTCGCCATCGGAACGGCACGACTTCGCTCTCACGGCTGCAAACCGGCATTCGCGCTGAATCGCTCCGGAGCCTTTGCACTCGCAGCCCGAGAAGTCGCGCTTCTCCCCGGTTGCCGCTTCCAGCGCTCAGCCGCGGTCTCGTTTGGTTCGCTCGCCGCCAAAGAGCGACCGTGGGCGGCTGCCTTTCCCCGAGTGGCGGGCTCTTCCCCGCGCATCGGAAAGGAGCGCTTTGGACTTCGCCCGGCGTACGTACATGCAGGATGCACTACGCCTGGCTGGGAACGCGGTGTCCGTGCCTCTCCTGCGAGCGACAGTTCGTTGCGGCGTGCTTCTCCGTGGCTCCACTTCTGCGTTCCGTGACGAAGAGTGGAAGGGAGAACTTTCCCTAAAGAATTTAATATCAAAGACTGGCAAGCAGAATTTTTATCAGGAACACTACTACGCAAATCAAAAATGATTGTGTCTATGATTGACTACTGTAATGATTTGACTACTACGCAAATCAAAGAGCAATTCTGTTGTCATGCTATGTACTAACTGCCATACACTTGTTTGCTTTCCAAATATGCATTAATTTATCAAATTACCCCACAAGATAAGCAAAACTGAAGGAAACCTATGCATTTAAAATGGTCTTGATTGGACAAAGAAAAAATATAAAAAGTTCAAAAGTAGCAAAGCCAATTTCTGTTTCTTCAGAAACAAGCTCATTTCAGGTACAAGCTATTAGCTACTGCTATGTAAAGAAAATACAATTTAGAATGTTCAGTGTTACAAAGAAGAACTAATTTGGAAAAGATAATGAGTGGATTTCATGATGGCATAACTACATGAGCGGATGAGGAAAATGCTTGATGTCATCTACCTTCATGTCAGTAGGGACTTGGACATAGTCCCCATCATATCCTTCCTTTCACATTCAAAACGTGTGGATTTGAAAGGTGGACTGATGAACAAAGTTTAGTCTAGTCATACCTTGAGAGTGGTGGTCATTGTCTCAATGCCTGGCTAGAGAAAGGAACAAGTGGTGCTCGTCAGGGGTCAGTACTGGGACCAATGCTGTTTAATATCTTCAGCAGTGACACTGACAGTGGGATCAAGCACATTCTCCTCAAGTTTGTGGATGACAACAAGCTATGTGATAAGGTCAAGATGACTGAGGGATGGCATGCCACTCAGAGAGACTTAGACAGCCTTTGTCAGTGGGACAAGGAGAAGCTCATGAGGTTCAAAAAATCCCAGTGCAAGGTACTGCACATGGGTAATGGCAACCAACCCCTTGTATCAGAACAAGTTGAAGGATGTAAGGACAGAGAACAGCCCTGCCACAATGGGCATAGGGATACCAGTAAATAGCAAGTGGACATGAACTAGCAGTGTGCACCCTCACAGCCCAGAAAGCCACTCCTGTCCGGGACTGCACCAAAAGAACCGTGCTCAGCAGGTCCCGGTAGATGATCCTGCCCCTCTGCTCTGCATTGGTGAGACCACCTCTGGAGTACTCCATCCTGAATGCAACCCTAGCATACTGCTGACTGTCCCTGTTTTGTATGATCAGAAAAGTGTTACTATTGCCATGAGGTGACATAGTAGCTTTCCTTAACCCTTACATTTCCTAGATGATTGTGTCTTTTCTCCTTTTCTGACATCCATTCCTCACACTCTCAGTTGTAGGACTGATAGGATTGAGATCTTACTTCTCCAGAAGTGATCTTACTTCTTTGGAAGTTTAAAGCAACTATTTCTTCTTCCTGGTGATTATAGCGATAGTGAATTTTTCAACTAAAATGTAAAACTCGGGGGTGTTATAGAATAAATAGAGTAGATATGCTAAGCCAGTTGAAGTGACAACACTATTCGGGAAGAGAGGTTAAAGATAAGGAATGAAGCAAGTCATTAATCTGAGCAAAAGTGAAAAAAAAAAAAAAAAATCAGGGGAGCAGAAAAATGAATAGGTAGGGCACGCAGAAATCAATAGCAGGACTGCCATTAAACTCAAAAGGAGGCAAGTTTTGTTCCCTAAAGAAGGACAACTTTTGCAATGACCCTCACTGTCCACTTTGCATCATATCTCTTTGAAATTCTAGGCCCCTTTCTTCCACCTTGAATGCAGGATTGCATATATGCAATACTGTGAAACAAGAACATTCTGCCTCTAAAACAATTTTGCTCACACTTCCACCTGCTCACCTTGCCACATCATCTGCCTCGTGGAGCAGCCCAGCCTGGCCAAGGGGTGGATGGGGCCAGGCTGAATGAATGAAGGAATGAATGAATGAATGAATGAATGAATGAATGAATGAATGAATGAATGAATGAATGAATGAATGAATGAAGGGGCCTTGTAAATATTTCTCAAATTAGTCAAAGCACAGTAATTTTTTTTCCCTACAGGTTAAATACTGCTGATTAGCTGCTTACTTTTTAGAAAGTTCTCTGTCCTTAGTATTTACACGAGTCTTTTTTCTGACCTGCTGTAAGCCCGTTAGTCCCAACCAGATAAGGAGCCTAATTTTAGAGCTGGAGATAGTGTAACACTGTTACTAGTTGATACTTGCTATGTCATTGCATTCTAGGATGATGTACTAAACAAAAGAACTGCCTCGTAGAAGAGAATGACTTATCAATTACAATACAGTAGTGATCTTGTTTTTGGTGTTAGTATTGCATATGTATATCTGCCTTTGCATTGTTAGTTCTAGAAGATACTGTCTACAGGTACTGCTGACAATTAAAAAAAAAAATAAAGTACCATTCTTATTTATTCTTGGAAATGTATTTCTTTGCTTGCTATGAATCACTTCATACTGAGCCATGGTCTTTTGCTGTGCTAGTGCACTTTATTGAATGGATCCAAGTCCATAAGACATATTGATATTCTCACGATTAAACACAGAAACAAAGACTGTGTCTAAAAAACCATTCCAAATTTTTCGGAAGGAAGGATTATTATCGAATTCTGAGACTGCCTGATACAAGAAGAAAGTGGTTTAGGCAGAGTCACATAATTTGACTTAACACACTCATTCTCTATAAAAGAATTTAATCTCAAAGACTGGCAAGCAGAATTTTTAACAGGAACACTACTACGCAAATCAAAGAGCAACTCTGTTGTCATGCTATGTACTAACTGCCAGACACTTGTTCGCTTTGCAAAATACGCATTAATTTATCAAATTACCCCACAAGATAAGCAAAACTGAAGGAAACCTATGCATTTAAAATGGTTAGGATTGGACAAAGAAAAAATATAAAAAGTTCAAAAGTAGCAAAGCCAATTTTTGTTTCTTCAGAAACAAGCTCATTTCAGGTACAAGCTATTAGCTACTGCTATGTAAAGAAAATACAATTTAGAATGTTCAGTGTTACAAAGAAGAACTAGTTTTGAAAAGATAATGAGTGGATTTCATGATGGCATAACTACATGAGCGGATGAGGAAAATGCTTGATGTCATCTACCTTCATGTCAGTAGGGACTTGGACATAGTCCCCATCATATCCTTCCTTTCACATTCAAAACGTGTGGATTTGAAAGGTGGACTGATGAACAAAGTTTAGTCTAGTCATACCTTGAGAGTGGTGGTCATTGGCTCAATGCCTGGCTAGAGAAAGGAACAAGTGGTGCTCGTCAGGGGTCAGTACTGGGACCAATGCTCTTTAATATCTTCAGCAGTGACACTGACAGTGGGATCAAGCACATTCTCCTCAAGTTTGTGGATGACAACAAGCTATGTGATAAGGTCAAGATGACTGAGGGATGGCATGCCACTCAGAGAGACTTAGACAGCCTTTGTCAGTGGGACAAGGAGAAGCTCATGAGGTTCAAAAAATCCAAGTGCAAGGTACTGCACATGGGTAATGGCAACCAACCCCTTGTATCAGAACAAGTTGAAGGATGTAAGGACAGAGAACAGCCCTGCCACAATGGGCATAGGGATACCAGTAAATAGCAAGTGGACATGAACTAGCAGTGTGCACCCTCACAGCCCAGAAAGCCACTCCTGTCCGGGACTGCACCAAAAGAACCGTGCTCAGCAGGTCCCGGTAGATGATCCTGCCCCTCTGCTCTGCATTGGTGAGACCACCTCTGGAGTACTCCATCCTGAATGCAACCCTAGCATACTGCTGACTGTCCCTGTTTTGTATGATCAGAAAAGTGCTACTATTGCCATGAGGTCACATAGTACCTATCCTTAACCCTTACATTTCCTAGATGATTGTGTCTTTTCTCCTTTTCTGACACCCATTCGTCACACTCTCAGTTGTAGGACTGATAGGATTGAGATCTTACTCCTCCAGAAGTGATCTTACTTCTTTGGAAGTTTAAAGCAACTATTTCTTCTTCCTGGTGATTATAGCGATAGTGAATTTTTCAACTAAAATGTAAAACTCGGGGGTGTTATAGAATAAATAGAGTAGATATGCTAAGCCAGTTGAAGTGACAACACTTTTCGGGAAGAGAGGTTAAAGAGAAGGAATGAAGCAAGTCATTAATCTGAGCAAAAGTGAAAAAAAAAAAAAAAAAATCAGGGGAGCAGAAAAATGAATAGGTAGGGCACGCAGAAATCAATAGCAGGACTGCCATTAAACTCAAAAGGAGGCAAGTTTTGTTCCCTAAAGAAGGACAACTTTTGCAATGACCCTCACTGTCCACTTTGCATCATATCTCTTTGAAATTCTAGGCCCCTTTCTTCCACCTTGAATGCAGGATTGCATATATGCAATACTGTGAAACAAGAACATTCTGCCTCTAAAACAGTTTTGCTCACACTTCCACCTGTTCACCCTGCCACATCATCTGCCTCGTGGAGCAGCCCAGCCTGGCCAAGGGGTGGATGGGGCCAGGCTGAATGAATGAAGGAATGAATGAATGAATGAATGAATGAATGAATGAATGAATGAAGGGGCCTTTGAAATATTTCTCAAATTAGTCAAAGCACAGTAATTTTTTTTCCCTACAGGTTAAATACTGCTGATTAGCTGCTTACTCTTTAGAAAGTTCTCTGTCCTTAGTATTTACACGAGTCTTTTTCTGACCTGCTGTAAGCCCGTTAGTCCCAACCAGATAAGGAGCCTAATTTTAGAGCTGGAGATAGTGTAACACTGTTACTAGTTGATACTTGCTATGTCATTGCATTCTAGGATGATGTACTAAACAAAAGAACTGCCTCGTAGAAGAGAATGACTTATCAATTACAATACAGTAGTGATCTTGTTTTTGGTGTTAGTATTGCATATGTATATCTGCCTTTGCATTGTTAGTTCTAGAAGATACTGTCTACAGGTACTGCTGTCAATTAAAAAAAAAAATAAATTACCATTCTTATTTATTCTTGGAAATGTATTTCTTTGCTTGCTATGAATCACTTCATACTGAGCCATGGTCTTTTGCTGTGCTAGTGCACTTTATTGAATGGATCCAAGTCCATAAGACATATTGATATTCTCACGATTAAACACAGAAACAAAGACTGTGTCTAAAAAACCATTCCAAATTTTTCGGAAGGAAGGATTATTATCGAATTCTGAGACTGCCTGATACAAGAAGAAAGTGGTTTAGGCAGAGTCACATAATTTGACTTAACACACTCATTCTCTATAAAAGAATTTAATCTCAAAGACTGGCAAGCAGAATTTTTAACAGGAACACTACTACGCAAATCAAAGAGCAACTCTGTTGTCATGCTATGTACTAACTGCCAGACACTTGTTCGCTTTGCAAAATACGCATTAATTTATCAAATTACCCCACAAGATAAGCAAAACTGAAGGAAACCTATGCATTTAAAATGGTTAGGATTGGACAAAGAAAAAATATAAAATGTTCAAAAGTAGCAAAGCCAATTTCTGTTTCTTCAGAAACAAGCTCATTTCAGGTAAAAGCTATTAGCTACTGCTATGTAAAGAAAATACAATTTAGAATGTTCAGTGTTACAAAGAAGAACTAGTTTTGAAAAGATAATGAGTGGATTTCATGATGGCATAACTACATGAGCGGATGAGGAAAATGCTTGATGTCATCTACCTTCATGTCAGTAGAGACTTGGACATAGTCCCCATCATATCCTTCCTTTCACATTCAAAACGTGTGGATTTGAAAGGTGGACTGATGAACAAAGTTTAGTCTAGTCATACCTTGAGAGTGGTGGTCATTGGCTCAATGCCTGGCTAGAGAAAGGAACAAGTGGTGCTCGTCAGGGGTCAGTACTGGGACCAATGCTCTTTAATATCTTCAGCAGTGACATTGACAGTGGGATCAAGCACATTCTCCTCAAGTTTGTGGATGACAACAAGCTATGTGATAAGGTCAAGATGACTGAGGGATGGCATGCCACTCAGAGAGACTTAGACAGCCTTTGTCAGTGGGACAAGGAGAAGCTCATGAGGTTCAAAAAATCCCAGTGCAAGGTACTGCACATGGGTAATGGCAACCAACCCCTTGTATCAGAACAAGTTGAAGGATGTAAGGACAGAGAACAGCCCTGCCACAATGGGCATAGGGATACCAGTAAATAGCAAGTGGACATGAACTAGCAGTGTGCACCCTCACAGCCCAGAAAGCCACTCCTGTCCGGGACTGCACCAAAAGAACCGTGCTCAGCAGGTCCCGGTAGATGATCCTGCCCCTCTGCTCTGCATTGGTGAGACCACCTCTGGAGTACTCCATCCTGAATGCAACCCTAGCATACTGCTGACTGTCCCTGTTTTGTATGATCAGAAAAGTGCTACTATTGCCATGAGGTCACATAGTACCTATCCTTAACCCTTACATTTCCTCGATGATTGTGTCTTTTCTCCTTTTCTGACATCCATTCGTCACACTCTCAGTTGTAGGACTGATAGGATTGAGATCTTACTTCTGCAGAAGTGATCTTACTTCTTTGGAACTTTAAAGCAACTATTTCTTCTTCCTGGTGATTATAGCGATAGTGAATTTTTCAACTAAAATGTAAAACTCGGGGGTGTTATAGAATAAATAGAGTAGATATGCTAAGCCAGTTGAAGTGACAACACTTTTTGGGAAGAGAGGTTAAAGAGAAGGAATGAAGCAAGTCATTAATCTGAGCAAAAGTGAAAAAAAAAAAAAAAAATCAGGGGAGCAGAAAAATGAATAGGTAGCGCACGCACAAATCAATAGCAGGACTGCCATTAAACTCAAAAGGAGGCAAGTTTTGTTCCCTAAAGAAGGACAACTTTTGCAATGACCCTCACTGTCCACTTTGCATCATATCTCTTTGAAATTCTAGGCCCCTTTCTTCCACCTTGAATGCAGGATTGCATATATGCAATACTGTGAAACAAGAACATTCTGCCTCTAAAACAGTTTTGCTCACACTTCCACCTGTTCACCCTGCCACATCATCTGCCTCGTGGAGCAGCCCAGCCTGGCCAAGGGGTGGATGGGGCCAGGCTGAATGAATGAATGAATGAATGAATGAATGAATGAATGAATGAATGAATGAATGAATGAATGAATGAAGGGGCCTTGTAAATATTTCTCAAATTAGTCAAAGCACAGTAATTTTTTTTCCCTACAGGTTAAATACTGCTGATTAGCTGCTTACTCTTTAGAAAGTTCTCTGTCCTTAGTATTTACACGAGTCTTTTTCTGACCTGCTGTAAGCCCGTTAGTCCCAACCAGATAAGGAGCCTAATTTTAGAGCTGGAGATAGTGTAACACTGTTACTAGTTGATACTTGCTATGTCATTGCATTCTAGGATGATGTACTAAACAAAAGAACTGCCTCGTAGAAGAGAATGACTTATCAATTACAATACAGTAGTGATCTTGTTTTTGGTGTTAGTATTGCATATGTATATCTGCCTTTGCATTGTTAGTTCTAGAAGATACTGTCTACAGGTACTGCTGACAATTAAAAAAAAAAATAAAGTACCATTCTTATTTATTCTTGGAAATGTATTTCTTTGCTTGCTATGAATCAGTGAATACTGAGCCATGGTCTTTTGCTGTGCTAGTGCACTTTCTTGAATGGATCCAAGTCCATAAGACATATTGATATTGTCACGATTAAACACAGAAACAAAGACTGTGTCTAAAAAACCATTCCAAAGTTTTAGGAAGGAAGGATTATTATCGAATTCTGAGACTGCCTGATACAAGAAGAAAGTGGTTTAGGCAGAGTCACATAATTTGACTTAACACACTCATTCTCTATAAAAGAATTTAATCTCAAAGACTGGCAAGCAGAATTTTTAACAGGAACACTACTACGCAAATCAAAGAGCAACTCTGTTGTCATGCTATGTACTAACTGCCAGACACTTGTTTGCTTTACAAAATACGCATTAATTTATCAAATTACCCCGCAAAATAAGCAAAACTGAAGGAAACCTATGCATTTAAAATGGTTAGGATTGGACAAAGAAAAAATATAAAAAGTTCAAAAGTAGCAAAGCCAATTTCTGTTTCTTCAGAAACAAGCTCATTTCAGGTAAAAGCTATTAGCTACTGCTATGTAAAGAAAATACAATTTAGAATGTTCAGTGTTACAAAGAAGAACTAGTTTTGAAAAGATAATGAGTGGATTTCATGATGGCATAACTACATGAGCGGATGAGGAAAATGCTTGATGTCATCTACCTTCATGTCAGTAGGGACTTGGACATAGTCCCCATCATATCCTTCCTTTCACATTCAAAACGTGTGGATTTGAAAGGTGGACTGATGAACAAAGTTTAGTCTAGTCATACCTTGAGAGTGGTGGTCATTGGCTCAATGCCTGGCTAGAGAAAGGAACAAGTGGTGCTCGTCAGGGGTCAGTACTGGGACCAATGCTCTTTAATATCTTCAGCAGTGACACTGACAGTGGGATCAAGCACATTCTCCTCAAGTTTGTGGATGACAACAAGCTATGTGATAAGGTCAAGATGACTGAGGGATGGCATGCCACTCAGAGAGACTTAGACAGCCTTTGTCAGTGGGACAAGGAGAAGCTCATGAGGTTCAAAAAATCCAAGTGCAAGGTACTGCACATGGGTAATGGCAACCAACCCCTTGTATCAGTACAAGTTGAAGGATGTAAGGACAGAGAACAGCCCTGCCACAATGGGCATAGGGATACCAGTAAATAGCAAGTGGACATGAACTAGCAGTGTGCACCCTCACAGCCCAGAAAGCCACTCCTGTCCGGGACTGCACCAAAAGAACCGTGCTCAGCAGGTCCCGGTAGATGATCCTGCCCCTCTGCTCTGCATTGGTGAGACCACCTCTGGAGTACTCCATCCTGAATGCAACCCTAGCATACTGCTGACTGTCCCTGTTTTGTATGATCAGAAAAGTGCTACTATTGCCATGAGGTCACATAGTACCTTTCCTTAACCCTTACATTTCCTAGATGATTGTGTCTTTTCTCCTTTTCTGACATCCATTCGTCACACTCTCAGTTGTAGGACTGATAGGATTGAGATCTTACTTCTCCAGAAGTGATCTTACTTCTTTAGAAGTTTAAAGCAACTATTTCTTCTTCCTGGTGATTATAGCGAGAGTGAATTTTTCAACTGAAATGTAAAACTCGGGGGTGTTACAGAATAAATAGAGTAGATATGCTAAGCCAGTTGAAGTGACAACACTTTTTGGGAAGAGAGGTTAAAGAGAAGGAATGAAGCAAGTCATTAATCTGAGCAAAAGTGAAAAAAAAAAAAAAAAAAAATCAGGGGAGCAGAAAAATGAATAGGTAGGGCACGCACAAATCAATAGCAGGACTGCCATTAAACTCAAAAGGAGGCAAGTTTTGTTCCCTAAAGAAGGACAACTTTTGCAATGACCCTCACTGTCCACTTTGCATCATATCTCTTTGAAATTCTAGGCCCCTTTCTTCCACCTTGAATGCAGGATTGCATATATGCAATACTGTGAAACAAGAACATTCTGCCTCTAAAACAGTTTTGCTCACACTTCCACCTGCTCACCCTGCCACATCATCTGCCTCGTGGAGCAGCCCAGCCTGGCCAAGGGGTGGATGGGGCCAGGCTGAATGAATGAATGAAGGAATGAATGAATGAATGAATGAATGAATGAATGAATGAATGAATGAATGAATGAATGAATGAAGGGGCCTTGTAAATATTTCTCAAATTAGTCAAAGCACAGTAATTTTTTTTCCCTACAGGTTAAATACTGCTGATTAGCTGCTTACTTTTTAGAAAGTTCTCTGTCCTTAGTATTTACACGAGTCTTTTTTCTGACCTGCTGTAAGCCCGTTAGTCCCAACCAGATAAGGAGCCTAATTTTAGAGCTGGAGATAGTGTAACACTGTTACTAGTTGATACTTGCTATGTCATTGCATTCTAGGATGATGTACTAAACAAAAGAACTGCCTCGTAGAAGAGAATGACTTATCAATTACAATACAGTAGTGATCTTGTTTTTGGTGTTAGTATTGCATATGTATATCTGCCTTTGCATTGTTAGTTCTAGAAGATACTGTCTACAGGTACTGCTGACAATTAAAAAAAAAAATAAAGTACCATTCTTATTTATTCTTGGAAATGTATTTCTTTGCTTGCTATGAATCAGTGAATACTGAGCCATGGTCTTTTGCTGTGCTAGTGCACTTTCTTGAATGGATCCAAGTCCATAAGACATATTGATATTGTCACGATTAAACACAGAAACAAAGACTGTGTCTAAAAAACCATTCCAAAGTTTTAGGAAGGAAGGATTATTATCGAATTCTGAGACTGCCTGATACAAGAAGAAAGTGGTTTAGGCAGAGTCACATAATTTGACTTAACACACTCATTCTCTATAAAAGAATTTAATCTCAAAGACTGGCAAGCAGAATTTTTAACAGGAACACTACTACGCAAATCAAAGAGCAACTCTGTTGTCATGCTATGTACTAACTGCCAGACACTTGTTTGCTTTGCAAAATACGCATTAATTTATCAAATTACCCCGCAAAATAAGCAAAACTGAAGGAAACCTATGCATTTAAAATGGTTAGGATTGGACAAAGAAAAAATATAAAAAGTTCAAAAGTAGCAAAGCCAATTTCTGTTTCTTCAGAAACAAGCTCATTTCAGGTAAAAGCTATTAGCTACTGCTATGTAAAGAAAATACAATTTAGAATGTTCAGTGTTACAAAGAAGAACTAGTTTTGAAAAGATAATGAGTGGATTTCATGATGGCATAACTACATGAGCGGATGAGGAAAATGCTTGATGTCATCTACCTTCATGTCAGTAGAGACTTGGACATAGTCCCCATCATATCCTTCCTTTCACATTCAAAACGTGTGGATTTGAAAGGTGGACTGATGAACAAAGTTTAGTCTAGTCATACCTTGAGAGTGGTGGTCATTGGCTCAATGCCTGGCTAGAGAAAGGAACAAGTGGTGCTCGTCAGGGGTCAGTACTGGGACCAATGCTCTTTAATATCTTCAGCAGTGACACTGACAGTGGGATCAAGCACATTCTCCTCAAGTTTGTGGATGACAACAAGCTATGTGATAAGGTCAAGATGACTGAGGGATGGCATGCCACTCAGAGAGACTTAGACAGCCTTTGTCAGTGGGACAAGGAGAAGCTCATGAGGTTCAAAAAATCCAAGTGCAAGGTACTGCACATGGGTAATGGCAACCAACCCCTTGTATCAGAACAAGTTGAAGGATGTAAGGCCAGAGAACAGCCCTGCCACAATGGGCATAGGGATACCAGTAAATAGCAAGTGGACATGAACTAGCAGTGTGCACCCTCACAGCCCAGAAAGCCACTCCTGTCCGGGACTGCACCAAAAGAACCGTGCTCAGCAGGTCCCGGTAGATGATCCTGCCCCTCTGCTCTGCATTGGTGAGACCACCTCTGGAGTACTCCATCCTGAATGCAACCCTAGCATACTGCTGACTGTCCCTGTTTTGTATGATCAGAAAAGTGCTACTATTGCCATGAGGTCACATAGTAGCTTTCCTTAACCCTTACATTTCCTAGATGATTGTGTCTTTTCTCCTTTTCTGACATCCATTCGTCACACTCTCAGTTGTAGGACTGATAGGATTGAGATCTTACTCCTCCAGAAGTGATCTTACTTCTTTAGAAGTTTAAAGCAACTATTTCTTCTTCCTGGTGATTATAGCGAGAGTGAATTTTTCAACTGAAATGTAAAACTCGGGGGTGTTACAGAATAAATAGAGTAGATATGCTAAGCCAGTTGAAGTGACAACACTTTTTGGGAAGAGAGGTTAAAGAGAAGGAATGAAGCAAGTCATTAATCTGAGCAAAAGTGAAAAAAAAAAAAAAAATATCAGGGGAGCAGAAAAATGAATAGGTAGGGCACGCACAAATCAATAGCAGGACTGTCATTAAACTCAAAAGGAGGCAAGTTTTGTTCCCTAAAGAAGGACAACTTTTGCAATGACCCTCACTGTCCACTTTGCATCATATCTCTTTGAAATTCTAGGCCCCTTTCTTCCACCTTGAATGCAGGATTGCATATATGCAATACTGTGAAACAAGAACATTCTGCCTCTAAAACAATTTTGCTCACACTTCCACCTGCTCACCCTGCCACATCATCTGCCTCGTGGAGCAGCCCAGCCTGGCCAAGGGGTGGATGGGGCCAGGCTGAATGAATGAATGAATGAAGGAATGAATGAATGAATGAATGAATGAATGAATGAATGAATGAATGAATGAATGAAGGGGCCTTGTAAATATTTCTCAAATTAGTCAAAGCACAGTAATTTTTTTTCCCTACAGGTTAAATACTGCTGATTAGCTGCTTACTTTTTAGAAAGTTCTCTGTCCTTAGTATTTACACGAGTCTTTTTTCTGACCTGCTGTAAGCCCGTTAGTCCCAACCAGATAAGGAGCCTAATTTTAGAGCTGGAGATAGTGTAACACTGTTACTAGTTGATACTTGCTATGTCATTGCATTCTAGGATGATGTACTAAACAAAAGAACTGCCTCGTAGAAGAGAATGACTTATCAATTACAATACAGTAGTGATCTTGTTTTTGGTGTTAGTATTGCATATGTATATCTGCCTTTGCATTGTTAGTTCTAGAAGATACTGTCTACAGGTACTGCTGACAATTAAAAAAAAAAATAAATTACCATTCTTATTTATTCTTGGAAATATATTAATTTGCTTGCTATGAATCAGTTAATACTGAGCCATGGTCTTTTGCTGTGCTAGTGCACTTTATTGAATGGATCCAAGTCCATAAGACATATTGATATTGTCACGATTAAACACAGAAACAAAGACTGTGTCTAAAAAACCATTCCAAAGTTTTAGGAAGGAAGGATTATTATCGAATTCTGAGACTGCCTGATACAAGAAGAAAGTGGTTTAGGCAGAGTCACATAATTTGACTTAACACACTCATTCTCTATAAAAGAATTTAATCTCAAAGACTGGCAAGCAGAATTTTTAACAGGAACACTACTACGCAAATCAAAGAGCAATTCTGTTGTCATGCTATGTACTTACTGCCAGAAACTTGTTTGCTTTGCAAAATACGCATTAATTTATCAAATTACCCCGCAAAATAAGCAAAACTGAAGAAAACCTATGCATTTAAAATGGTTAGGATTGGACAAAGAAAAAATATAAAAAGTTCAAAAGAAGCAAAGCCAATTTCTGTTTCTTCAGAAACAAGCTCATTTCAGGTAAAAGCTATTAGCTACTGCTATGTAAAGAAAATACAATTTAGAATGTTCAGTGTTACAAAGAAGAACTAATTTTGAAAAGATAATGAGTGGATTTCATGATGGCATAACTACATGAGCGGATGAGGAAAATGCTTGATGTCATCTACCTTCATGTCAGTAGGGACTTGGACATAGTCCCCATCATATCCTTCCTTTCACATTCAAAACGTGTGGATTTGAAAGGTGGACTGATGAACAAAGTTTAGTGTAGTCATACCTTGAGAGTGGTGGTCATTGGCTCAATGCCTGGCTAGAGAAAGGAACAAGTGGTGCTCGTCAGGGGTCAGTACTGGGACCAATGCTCTTTAATATCTTCAGCAGTGACAGTGACAGTGGGATCAAGCACATTCTCCTCAAGTTCGTGGATGACAACAAGCTATGTGATAAGGTCAAGATGACTGAGGGATGGCATGCCACTCAGAGAGACTTAGACAGCCTTTGTCAGTGGGACAAGGAGAAGCTCATGAGGTTCAAAAAATCCCAGTGCAAGGTACTGCACATGGGTAATGGCAACCAACCCCTTGTATCAGAACAAGTTGAAGGATGTAAGGACAGAGAACAGCCCTGCCACAATGGGCATAGGGATACCAGTAAATAGCAAGTGGACATGAACTAGCAGTGTGCACCCTCACAGCCCAGAAAGCCACTCCTGTCCGGGACTGCACCAAAAGAACCGTGCTCAGCAGGTCCCGGTAGATGATCCTGCCCCTCTGCTCTGCATTGGTGAGACCACCTCTGGAGTACTCCATCCTGAATGCAACCCTAGCATACTGCTGACTGTCCCTGTTTTGTATGATCAGAAAAGTGTTACTATTGCCATGAGGTGACATAGTAGCTTTCCTTAACCCTTACATTTCCTCGATGATTGTGTCTTTTCTCCTTTCCTGACATCCATTCCTCACACTCTCAGTTGTAGGACTGATAGGATTGAGATCTTACTTCTCCAGACGTGATCTTACTTCTTTGGAAGTTTAAAGCAACTATTTCTTCTTCCTGGTGATTATAGCGATAGTGAATTTTTCAACTAAAATGTAAAACTCGGGGGTGTTATAGAATAAATAGAGTAGATATGCTAAGCCAGTTGAAGTGACAACACTTTTCGGGAAGAGAGGTTAAAGATAAGGAATGAAGCAAGTCATTAATCTGAGCAAAAGTGAAAAAAAAAAAAAAAAAAAAATCAGTGGAGCTGAAAAATGAATAGGTAGGGCACGCAGAAATCAATAGCAGGACTGTCATTAAACTCAAAAGGAGGCAAGTTTTGTTCCCTAAAGAAGGACAACTTTTGCAATGACCCTCACTGTCCACTTTGCATCATATCTCTTTGAAATTCTAGGCCCCTTTCTTCCATCTTGAATGCAGGATTGCATATATGCAATACTGTGAAACAAGAACATTCTGCCTCTAAAACAATTTTGCTCACACTTCCACCTGCTCACCCTGCCACATCATCTGCCTCGTGGAGCAGCCCAGCCTGGCCAAGGGGTGGATGGGGCCAGGCTGAATGAATGAATGCATGAATGAATGAATGAATGAATGAATGAATGAAGGGGCCTTGTAAATATTTCTCAAATTAGTCAAAGCACAGTAATTTTTTTTCCCTACAGGTTAAATACTGCTGATTAGCTGCTTACTTTTTAGAAAGTTCTCTGTCCTTAGTATTTACACGAGTCTTTTTTCTGACCTGCTGTAAGCCCGTTAGTCCCAACCAGATAAGGAGCCTAATTTTAGAGCTGGAGATAGTGTAACACTGTTACTAGTTGATACTTGCTATGTCATTGCATTCTAGGATGATGTACTAAACAAAAGAACTGCCTCGTAGAAGAGAATGACTTATCAATTACAATACAGTAGTGATCTTGTTTTTGGTGTTAGTATTGCATATGTATATCTGCCTTTGCATTGTTAGTTCTAGAAGATACTGTCTACAGGTACTGCTGACAATTAAAAAAAAAAATAAAGTACCATTCTTATTTATTCTTGGAAATGTATTTCTTTGCTTGCTATGAATCACTTCATACTGAGCCATGGTCTTTTGCTGTGCTAGTGCACTTTATTGAATGGATCCAAGTCCATAAGACATATTGATATTCTCACGATTAAACACAGAAACAAAGACTGTGTCTAAAAAACCATTCCAAAGTTTTAGGAAGGAAGGATTATTATCGAATTCTGAGACTGCCTGATACAAGAAGAAAGTGGTTTAGGCAGAGTCACATAATTTGACTTAACACACTCATTCTCTATAAAAGAATGTAATCTCAAAGACTGGCAAGCAGAATTTTTAACAGGAACACTACTATGCAAATCAAAGAGCAATTCTGTTGTCATGCTATGTACTAACTGCCAGACACTTGTTTGCTTTGCAAAATATGCATTAATTTATCAAATTACCCTGCAAAATAAGCAAAACTGAAGAAAACCTATGCATTTAAAATGGTTAGGATTGGACAAAGAAAAAATATAAAAAGTTCAAAAGAAGCAAAGCCAGTTTTTGTTCCTTCAGAAACAAGCTCATTTCAGGTAACAGCTATTAGCTACTGCTATGTAAAGAAAATACAATTTAGAATGTTCAGTGTTACAAAGAAGAACTAATTTGGAAAAGATAATGAGTGGATTTCATGATGGCATAACTACATGAGCGGATGAGGAAAATGCTTGATGTCATCTACCTTCATGTCAGTAGGGACTTGGACATAGTCCCCATCATATCCTTCCTTTCACATTCAAAACGTGTGGATTTGAAAGGTGGACTGATGAACAAAGTTTAGTCTAGTCATACCTTGAGAGTGGTGGTCATTGGCTCAATGCCTGGCTAGAGAAAGGAACAAGTGGTGCTCGTCAGGGGTCAGTACTGGGACCAATGCTCTTTAATATCTTCAGCAGTGACATTGACAGTGGGATCAAGCACATTCTCCTCAAGTTTGTGGATGACAACAAGCTATGTGATAAGGTCAAGATGACTGAGGGATGGCATGCCACTCAGAGAGACTTAGACAGCCTTTGTCAGTGGGACAAGGAGAAGCTCATGAGGTTCAAAAAATCCAAGTGCAAGGTACTGCACATGGGTAATGGCAACCAACCCCTTGTATCAGAACTAGTTGAAGGATGTAAGGACAGAGAACAGCCCTGCCACAATGGGCATAGGGATACCAGTAAATAGCAAGTGGACATGAACTAGCAGTGTGCACCCTCACAGCCCAGAAAGCCACTCCTGTCCGGGACTGCACCAAAAGAACCGTGCTCAGCAGGTCCCGGTAGATGATCCTGCCCCTCTGCTCTGCATTGGTGAGACCACCTCTGGAGTACTCCATCCTGAATGCAACCCTAGCATACTGCTGACTGTCCCTGTTTTGTATGATCAGAAAAGTGTTACTATTGCCATGAAGTGACATAGTACCTTTCCTTAACCCTTACATTTCCTCAATGATTGTGTCTTTTCTCCTTTTCTGACATCCATTCGTCACACTCTCAGTTGTAGGACTGATAGGATTGAGATCTTTCTCCTCCGGAAGTGATCTTACTTCTTTGGAAGGTTAAAGCAACTATTTCTTCTTCCTGGTGATTATAGCGATAGTGAATTTTTCAACTAAAATGTAAAACTCGGGGGTGTTATAGAATAAATAGAGTAGATATGCTAAGCCAGTTGAAGTGACAACACTTTTCGGGAAGAGAGGTTAAAGATAAGGAATGAAGCAAGTCATTAATCTGAGCAAAAGTGAAAAAAAAAAAAAAAAAAAAAAATCAGGGGAGCAGAAAAATGAATAGGTAGGGCACGCACAAATCAATAGCAGGACTGCCATTAAACTCAAAAGGAGGCAAGTTTTGTTCCCTAAAGAAGGACAACTTTTGCAATGACCCTCACTGTCCACTTTGCATCATATCTCTTTGAAATTCTAGGCCCCTTTCTTCCACCTTGAATGCAGGATTGCATATATGCAATACTGTGAAACAAGAACATTCTGCCTCTAAAACAATTTTGCTCACACTTCCACCTGCTCACCCTGCCACATCATCTGCCTCGTGGAGCAGCCCAGCCTGGCCAAGGGGTGGATGGGGCCAGGCTGAATGAAGGAATGCATGAATGAATGAATGAATGAATGAAGGGGCCTTGTAAATATTTCTCAAATTAGTCAAAGCACAGTAATTTTTTTTCCCTACAGGTTAAATACTGCTGATTAGCTGCTTACTTTTTAGAAAGTTCTCTGTCCTTAGTATTTACACGAGTCTTTTTTCTGACCTGCTGTAAGCCCGTTAGTCCCAACCAGATAAGGAGCCTAATTTTAGAGCTGGAGATAGTGTAACACTGTTACTAGTTGATACTTGCTATGTCATTGCATTCTAGGATGATGTACTAAACAAAAGAACTGCCTCGTAGAAGAGAATGACTTATCAATTACAATACAGTAGTGATCTTGTTTTTGGTGTTAGTATTGCATATGTATATCTGCCTTTGCATTGTTAGTTCTAGAAGATACTGTCTACAGGTACTGCTGACAATTAAAAAAAAAAATAAAGTACCATTCTTATTTATTCTTGGAAATGTATTTCTTTGCTTGCTATGAATCACTTCATACTGAGCCATGGTCTTTTGCTGTGCTAGTGCACTTTATTGAATGGATCCAAGTCCATAAGACATATTGATATTCTCACGATTAAACACAGAAACAAAGACTGTGTCTAAAAAACCATTCCAAAGTTTTAGGAAGGAAGGATTATTATCGAATTCTGAGACTGCCTGATACAAGAAGAAAGTGGTTTAGGCAGAGTCACATAATTTGACTTAACACACTCATTCTCTATAAAAGAATGTAATCTCAAAGACTGGCAAGCAGAATTTTTAACAGGAACACTACTACGCAAATCAAAGAGCAATTCTGTTGTCATGCTATGTACTAACTGCCAGAAACTTGTTTGCTTTGCAAAATACGCATTAATTTATCAAATTACCCCGCAAAATAAGCAAAACTGAAGAAAACCTATGCATTTAAAATGGTTAGGATTGGACAAAGAAAAAATATAAAAAGTTCAAAAGAAGCAAAGCCAATTTTTGTTTCTTCAGAAACAAGCTCATTTCAGGTAAAAGCTATTAGCTACTGCTATGTAAAGAAAATACAATTTAGAATGTTCAGTGTTACAAAGAAGAACTAGTTTTGAAAAGATAATGAGTGGATTTCATGATGGCATAACTACATGAGCGGATGAGGAAAATGCTTGATGTCATCTACCTTCATGTCAGTAGAGACTTGGACATAGTCCCCATCATATCCTTCCTTTCACATTCAAAACGTGTGGATTTGAAAGGTGGACTGATGAACAAAGTTTAGTGTAGTCATACCTTGAGAGTGGTGGTCATTGGCTCAATGCCTGGCTAGAGAAAGGAACAAGTGGTGCTCGTCAGGGGTCAGTACTGGGACCAATGCTCTTTAATATCTTCAGCAGTGACATTGACAGTGGGATCAAGCACATTCTCCTCAAGTTTGTGGATGACAACAAGCTATGTGATAAGGTCAAGATGACTGAGGGATGGCATGCCACTCAGAGAGACTTAGACAGCCTTTGTCAGTGGGACAAGGAGAAGCTCATGAGGTTCAAAAAATCCAAGTGCAAGGTACTGCACATGGGTAATGGCAACCAACCCCTTGTATCAGAACTAGTTGAAGGATGTAAGGACAGAGAACAGCCCTGCCACAATGGGCATAGGGATACCAGTAAATAGCAAGTGGACATGAACTAGCAGTGTGCACCCTCACAGCCCAGAAAGCCACTCCTGTCCGGGACTGCACCAAAAGAACCGTGCTCAGCAGGTCCCGGTAGATGATCCTGCCCCTCTGCTCTGCATTGGTGAGACCACCTCTGGAGTACTCCATCCTGAATGCAACCCTAGCATACTGCTGACTGTCCCTGTTTTGTATGATCAGAAAAGTGTTACTATTGCCATGAAGTGACATAGTAGCTTTCCTTAACCCTTACATTTCCTCGATGATTGTGTCTTTTCTCCTTTTCTGACATCCATTCCTCACACTCTCAGTTGTAGGACTGATAGGATTGAGATCTTACTTCTCCAGAAGTGATCTTACTTCTTTGGAAGGTTAAAGCAACTATTTCTTCTTCCTGGTGATTATAGCGATAGTGAATTTTTCAACTAAAATGTAAAACTCGGGGGTGTTATAGAATAAATAGAGTAGATATGCTAAGCCAGTTGAAGTGACAACACTTTTCGGGAAGAGAGGTTAAAGATAAGGAATGAAGCAAGTCATTAATCTGAGCAAAAGTGAAAAAAAAAAAAAAAAAAAAAAATCAGGGGAGCAGAAAAATGAATAGGTAGGGCACGCACAAATCAATAGCAGGACTGCCATTAAACTCAAAAGGAGGCAAGTTTTGTTCCCTAAAGAAGGACAACTTTTGCAATGACCCTCACTGTCCACTTTGCATCATATCTCTTTGAAATTCTAGGCCCCTTTCTTCCACCTTGAATGCAGGATTGCATATATGCAATACTGTGAAACAAGAACATTCTGCCTCTAAAACAATTTTGCTCACACTTCCACCTGCTCACCCTGCCACATCATCTGCCTCGTGGAGCAGCCCAGCCTGGCCAAGGGGTGGATGGGGCCAGGCTGAATGAAGGAATGCATGAATGAATGAATGAATGAATGAAGGGGCCTTGTAAATATTTCTCAAATTAGTCAAAGCACAGTAATTTTTTTTCCCTACAGGTTAAATACTGCTGATTAGCTGCTTACTTTTTAGAAAGTTCTCTGTCCTTAGTATTTACACGAGTCTTTTTTCTGACCTGCTGTAAGCCCGTTAGTCCCAACCAGATAAGGAGCCTAATTTTAGAGCTGGAGATAGTGTAACACTGTTACTAGTTGATACTTGCTATGTCATTGCATTCTAGGATGATGTACTAAACAAAAGAACTGCCTCGTAGAAGAGAATGACTTATCAATTACAATACAGTAGTGATCTTGTTTTTGGTGTTAGTATTGCATATGTATATCTGCCTTTGCATTGTTAGTTCTAGAAGATACTGTCTACAGGTACTGCTGACAATTAAAAAAAAAAATAAAGTACCATTCTTATTTATTCTTGGAAATGTATTTCTTTGCTTGCTATGAATCAGTTAATACTGAGCCATGGTCTTTTGCTGTGCTAGTGCACTTTCTTGAGTGGATCCAAGTCCATAAGACATATTGATATTGTCACGATTAAACACAGAAACAAAGACTGTGTCTAAAAAACCATTCCAAAGTTTTAGGAAGGAAGGATTATTATCGAATTCTGAGACTGCCTGATACAAGAAGAAAGTGGTTTAGGCAGAGTCACATAATTTGACTTAACACACTCATTCTCTATAAAAGAATTTAATCTCAAAGACTGGCAAGCAGAATTTTTAACAGGAACACTACTACGCAAATCAAAGAGCAATTCTGTTGTCATGCTATGTACTAACTGCCAGACACTTGTTTGCTTTGCAAAATACGCATTAATTTATCAAATTACCCCGCAAAATAAGCAAAACTGAAGAAAACCTATGCATTTAAAATGGTTAGGATTGGACAAAGAAAAAATATAAAAAGTTCAAAAGAAGCAAAGCCAATTTCTGTTTCTTCAGAAACAAGCTCATTTCAGGTAAAAGCTATTAGCTACTGCTATGTGAAGAAAATACAATTTAGAATGTTCAGTGTTACAAAGAAGAACTAGTTTTGAAAAGATAATGAGTGGATTTCATGATGGCATAACTACATGAGCGGATGAGGAAAATGCTTGATGTCATCTACCTTCATGTCAGTAGAGACTTGGACATAGTCCCCATCATATCCTTCCTTTCACATTCAAAACGTGTGGATTTGAAAGGTGGACTGATGAACAAAGTTTAGTGTAGTCATACCTTGAGAGTGGTGGTCATTGGCTCAATGCCTGGCTAGAGAAAGGAACAAGTGGTGCTCGTCAGGGGTCAGTACTGGGACCAATGCTCTTTAATATCTTCAGCAGTGACATTGACAGTGGGATCAAGCACATTCTCCTCAAGTTTGTGGATGACAACAAGCTATGTGATAAGGTCAAGATGACTGAGGGATGGCATGCCACTCAGAGAGACTTAGACAGCCTTTGTCAGTGGGACAAGGAGAAGCTCATGAGGTTCAAAAAATCCCAGTGCAAGGTACTGCACATGGGTAATGGCAACCAACCCCTTGTATCAGAACAAGTTGAAGGATGTAAGGACAGAGAACAGCCCTGCCACAATGGGCATAGGGATACCAGTAAATAGCAAGTGGACATGAACTAGCAGTGTGCACCCTCACAGCCCAGAAAGCCACTCCTGTCCGGGACTGCACCAAAAGAACCGTGCTCAGCAGGTCCCGGTAGATGATCCTGCCCCTCTGCTCTGCATTGGTGAGACCACCTCTGGAGTACTCCATCCTGAATGCAACCCTAGCATACTGCTGACTGTCCCTGTTTTGTATGATCAGAAAAGTGCTACTATTGCCATGAGGTCACATAGCAGCTTTCCTTAACCCTTACATTTCCTAGATGATTGTGTCTTTTCTCCTTTCCTGACATCCATTCGTCACACTCTCAGTTGTAGGACTGATAGGATTGAGATCTTACTTCTCCAGAAGTGATCTTACTTCTTTGGAAGGTTAAAGCAACTATTTCTTCTTCCTGGTGATTATAGCGATAGTGAATTTTTCAACTAAAATGTAAAACTCGGGGGTGTTATAGAATAAATAGAGTAGATATGCTAAGCCAGTTGAAGTGACAACACTTTTCGGGAAGAGAGGTTAAAGATAAGGAATGAAGCAAGTCATTAATCTGAGCAAAAGTGAAAAAAAAAAAAAAAAAATCAGGGGAGCAGAAAAATGAATAGGTAGGGCACGCACAAATCAATAGCAGGACTGCCATTAAACTCAAAAGAAGGCAAGTTTTGTTCCCTAAAGAAGGACAACTTTTGCAATGACCCTCACTGTCCACTTTGCATCATATCTCTTTGAAATTCTAGGCCCCTTTCTTCCATCTTGAATGCAGGATTGCATATATGCAATACTGTGAAACAAGAACATTCTGCCTCTAAAACAATTTTGCTCACACTTCCACCTGCTCACCCTGCCACATCATCTGCCTCGTGGAGCAGCCCAGCCTGGCCAAGGGGTGGATGGGGCCAGGCTGAATGAAGGAATGCATGAATGAATGAATGAATGAATGAAGGGGCCTTGTAAATATTTCTCAAATTAGTCAAAGCACAGTAATTTTTTTTCCCTACAGGTTAAATACTGCTGATTAGCTGCTTACTTTTTAGAAAGTTCTCTGTCCTTAGTATTTACACGAGTCTTTTTTCTGACCTGCTGTAAGCCCGTTAGTCCCAACCAGATAAGGAGCCTAATTTTAGAGCTGGAGATAGTGTAACACTGTTACTAGTTGATACTTGCTATGTCATTGCATTCTAGGATGATGTACTAAACAAAAGAACTGCCTCGTAGAAGAGAATGACTTATCAATTACAATACAGTAGTGATCTTGTTTTTGGTGTTAGTATTGCATATGTATATCTGCCTTTGCATTGTTAGTTCTAGAAGATACTGTCTACAGGTACTGCTGACAATTAAAAAAAAAAATAAAGTACCATTCTTATTTATTCTTGGAAATGTATTTCTTTGCTTGCTATGAATCAGTTAATACTGAGCCATGGTCTTTTGCTGTGCTAGTGCACTTTATTGAATGGATCCAAGTCCATAAGACATATTGATATTCTCACGATTAAACACAGAAACAAAGACTGTGTCTAAAAAACCATTCCAAAGTTTTAGGAAGGAAGGATTATTATCGAATTCTGAGACTGCCTGATACAAGAAGAAAGTGGTTTAGGCAGAGTCACATAATTTGACTTAACACACTCATTCTCTATAAAAGAATTTAATCTCAAAGACTGGCAAGCAGAATTTTTAACAGGAACACTACTACGCAAATCAAAGAGCAATTCTGTTGTCATGCTATGTACTAACTGCCAGACACTTGTTCGCTTTCCAAAATACGCATTAATTTATCAAATTACCCCACAAAATAAGCAAAACTGAAGAAAACCTATGCATTTAAAATGGTTAGGATTGGACAAAGAAAAAATATAAAAAGTTCAAAAGAAGCAAAGCCAGTTTTTGTTTCTTCAGAAACAAGCTCATTTCAGGTAAAAGCTATTAGCTACTGCTATGTAAAGAAAATACAATTTAGAATGTTCAGTGTTACAAAGAAGAACTAATTTGGAAAAGATAATGAGTGGATTTCATGATGGCATAACTACATGAGCGGATGAGGAAAATGCTTGATGTCATCTACCTTCATGTCAGTAGGGACTTGGACATAGTCCCCATCATATCCTTCCTTTCACATTCAAAACGTGTGGATTTGAAAGGTGGACTGATGAACAAAGTTTAGTCTAGTCATACCTTGAGAGTGGTGGTCATTGGCTCAATGCCTGGCTAGAGAAAGGAACAAGTGGTGCTCGTCAGGGGTCAGTACTGGGACCAATGCTCTTTAATATCTTCAGCAGTGACATTGACAGTGGGATCAAGCACATTCTCCTCAAGTTTGTGGATGACAACAAGCTATGTGATAAGGTCAAGATGACTGAGGGATGGCATGCCACTCAGAGAGACTTAGACAGCCTTTGTCAGTGGGACAAGGAGAAGCTCATGAGGTTCAAAAAATCCCAGTGCAAGGTACTGCACATGGGTAATGGCAACCAACCCCTTGTATCAGAACAAGTTGAAGGATGTAAGGACAGAGAACAGCCCTGCCACAATGGGCATAGGGATACCAGTAAATAGCAAGTGGACATGAACTAGCAGTGTGCACCCTCACAGCCCAGAAAGCCACTCCTGTCCGGGACTGCACCAAAAGAACCGTGCTCAGCAGGTCCCGGTAGATGATCCTGCCCCTCTGCTCTGCATTGGTGAGACCACCTCTGGAGTACTCCATCCTGAATGCAACCCTAGCATACTGCTGACTGTCCCTGTTTTGTATGATCAGAAAAGTGTTACTATTGCCATGAAGTGACATAGTAGCTTTCCTTAACCCTTACATTTCCTAGATGATTGTGTCTTTTCTCCTTTCCTGACATCCATTCGTCACACTCTCAGTTGTAGGACTGATAGGATTGAGATCTTACTTCTCCAGAAGTGATCTTACTTCTTTGGAAGTTTAAAGCAACTATTTCTTCTTCCTGGTGATTATAGCGATAGTGAATTTTTCAACTAAAATGTAAAACTCGGGGGTGTTATAGAATAAATAGAGTAGATATGCTAAGCCAGTTGAAGTGACAACACTTTTCGGGAAGAGAGGAGAAAGAGAAGGAATGAAGCAAGTCATTAATCTGAGCAAAAGTGAAAAAAAAAAAAAAAAAAAAAAAATCAGGGGAGCAGAAAAATGAATAGGTAGGGCACGCAGAAATCAATAGCAGGACTGTCATTAAACTCAAAAGGAGGCAAGTTTTGTTCCCTAAAGAAGGACAACTTTTGCAATGACCCTCACTGTCCACTTTGCATCATATCTCTTTGAAATTCTAGGCCCCTTTCTTCCATCTTGAATGCAGGATTGCATATATGCAATACTGTGAAACAAGAACATTCTGCCTCTAAAACAATTTTGCTCACACTTCCACCTGCTCACCCTGCCACATCATCTGCCTCGTGGAGCAGCCCAGCCTGGCCAAGGGGTGGATGGGGCCAGGCTGAATGAAGGAATGCATGAGTGAATGAATGAATGAATGAAGGGGCCTTGTAAATATTTCTCAAATTAGTCAAAGCACAGTAATTTTTTTTCCCTACAGGTTAAATACTGCTGATTAGCTGCTTACTTTTTAGAAAGTTCTCTGTCCTTAGTATTTACACGAGTCTTTTTTCTGACCTGCTGTAAGCCCATTAGTCCCAACCAGATAAGGAGCCTAATTTTAGAGCTGGAGATAGTGTAACACTGTTACTAGTTGATACTTGCTATGTCATTGCATTCTAGGATGATGTACTAAACAAAAGAACTGCCTCGTAGAAGAGAATGACTTATCAATTACAATACAGTAGTGATCTTGTTTTTGGTGTTAGTATTGCATATGTATATCTGCCTTTGCATTGTTAGTTCTAGAAGATACTGTCTACAGGTACTGCTGACAATTAAAAAAAAAAATAAAGTACCATTCTTATTTATTCTTGGAAATGTATTTCTTTGCTTGCTATGAATCACTTCATACTGAGCCATGGTCTTTTGCTGTGCTAGTGCACTTTATTGAATGGATCCAAGTCCATAAGACATATTGATATTCTCACGATTAAACACAGAAACAAAGACTGTGTCTAAAAAACAATTCCAAAGTTTTAGGAAGGAAGGATTATTATCGAATTCTGAGACTGCCTGATACAAGAAGAAAGTGGTTTAGGCAGAGTCACATAATTTGACTTAACACACTCATTCTCTATAAAAGAATTTAATCTCAAAGACTGGCAAGCAGAATTTTTAACAGGAACACTACTACGCAAATCAAAGAGCAATTCTGTTGTCATGCTATGTACTAACTGCCAGACACTTGTTTGCTTTGCAAAATATGCATTAATTTATCAAATTACCCCACAAAATAAGCAAAACTGAAGAAAACCTATGCATTTAAAATGGTTAGGATTGGACAAAGAAAAAATATAAAAAGTTCAAAAGAAGCAAAGCCAATTTCTGTTTCTTCAGAAACAAGCTCATTTCAGGTAAAAGCTATTAGCTACTGCTATGTAAAGAAAATACAATTTAGAATGTTCAGTGTTACAAAGAAGAACTAATTTGGAAAAGATAATGAGTGGATTTCATGATGGCATAACTACATGAGCGGTTGAGGAAAATGCTTGATGTCATCTACCTTCATGTCAGTAGGGACTTGGACATAGTCCCCATCATATCCTTCCTTTCACATTCAAAACGTGTGGATTTGAAAGGTGGACTGATGAACAAAGTTTAGTCTAGTCATACCTTGAGAGTGGTGGTCATTGGCTCAATGCCTGGCTAGAGAAAGGAACAAGTGGTGCTCGTCAGGGGTCAGTACTGGGACCAATGCTCTTTAATATCTTCAGCAGTGACATTGACAGTGGGATCAAGCACATTCTCCTCAAGTTTGTGGATGACAACAAGCTATGTGATAAGGTCAAGATGACTGAGGGATGGCATGCCACTCAGAGAGACTTAGACAGCCTTTGTCAGTGGGACAAGGAGAAGCTCATGAGGTTCAAAAAATCCCAGTGCAAGGTACTGCACATGGGTAATGGCAACCAACCCCTTGTATCAGAACAAGTTGAAGGATGTAAGGACAGAGAACAGCCCTGCCACAATGGGCATAGGGATACCAGTAAATAGCAAGTGGACATGAACTAGCAGTGTGCACCCTCACAGCCCAGAAAGCCACTCCTGTCCGGGACTGCACCAAAAGAACCGTGCTCAGCAGGTCCCGGTAGATGATCCTGCCCCTCTGCTCTGCATTGGTGAGACCACCTCGGGAGTACTCCATCCTGAATGCAACCCTAGCATACTGCTGACTGTCCCTGTTTTGTATGATCAGAAAAGTGTTACTATTGCCATGAAGTGACATAGTACCTTTCCTTAACCCTTACATTTCCTAGATGATTGTGTCTTTTCTCCTTTTCTGACATCCATTCGTCACACTCTCAGTTGTAGGACTGATAGGATTGAGATCTTACTTCTCCAGAAGTGATCTTACTTCTTTGGAAGTTTAAAGCAACTATTTCTTCTTCCTGGTGATTATAGCGATAGTGAATTTTTCAACTGAAATGTAAAACTCGGGGGTGTTATAGAATAAATAGAGTAGATATGCTAAGCCAGTTGAAGTGACAACACTTTTCGGGAAGAGAGGTTAAAGATAAGGAATGAAGCAAGTCATTAATCTGAGCAAAAGTGAAAAAAAAAAAAAAAAAAAATCAGGGGAGCAGAAAAATGAATAGGTAGGGCACGCACAAATCAATAGCAGGACTGTCATTAAACTCAAAAGGAGGCAAGTTTTGTTCCCTAAAGAAGGACAACTTTTGCAATGACCCTCACTGTCCACTTTGCATCATATCTCTTTGAAATTCTAGGCCCCTTTCTTCCATCTTGAATGCAGGATTGCATATATGCAATACTGTGAAACAAGAACATTCTGCCTCTAAAACAATTTTGCTCACACTTCCACCTGCTCACCCTGCCACATCATCTGCCTCGTGGAGCAGCCCAGCCTGGCCAAGGGGTGGATGGGGCCAGGCTGAATGAAGGAATGCATGAATGAATGAATGAATGAATGAAGGGGCCTTGTAAATATTTCTCAAATTAGTCAAAGCACAGTAATTTTTTTTCCCTACAGGTTAAATACTGCTGATTAGCTGCTTACTTTTTAGAAAGTTCTCTGTCCTTAGTATTTACACGAGTCTTTTTTCTGACCTGCTGTAAGCCCGTTAGTCCCAACCAGATAAGGAGCCTAATTTTAGAGCTGGAGATAGTGTAACACTGTTACTAGTTGATACTTGCTATGTCATTGCATTCTAGGATGATGTACTAAACAAAAGAACTGCCTCGTAGAAGAGAATGACTTATCAATTACAATACAGTAGTGATCTTGTTTTTGGTGTTAGTATTGCATATGTATATCTGCCTTTGCATTGTTAGTTCTAGAAGATACTGTCTACAGGTACTGCTGACAATTAAAAAAAAAAATAAAGTACCATTCTTATTTATTCTTGGAAATGTATTTCTTTGCTTGCTATGAATCACTTCATACTGAGCCATGGTCTTTTGCTGTGCTAGTGCACTTTATTGAATGGATCCAAGTCCATAAGACATATTGATATTCTCACGATTAAACACAGAAACAAAGACTGTGTCTAAAAAACCATTCCAAAGTTTTAGGAAGGAAGGATTATTATCGAATTCTGAGACTGCCTGATACAAGAAGAAAGTGGTTTAGGCAGAGTCACATAATTTGACTTAACACACTCATTCTCTATAAAAGAATGTAATCTCAAAGACTGGCAAGCAGAATTTTTAACAGGAACACTACTACGCAAATCAAAGAGCAATTCTGTTGTCATGCTATGTACTAACTGCCAGACACTTGTTTGCTTTGCAAAATATGCATTAATTTATCAAATTACCCCGCAAAATAAGCAAAACTGAAGGAAACCTATGCATTTAAAATGGTTAGGATTGGACAAAGAAAAAATATAAACAGTTCAAAAGAAGCAAAGCCAGTTTTTGTTTCTTCAGAAACAAGCTCATTTCAGGTAAAAGCTATTAGCTACTGCTATGTAAAGAAAATACAATTTAGAATGTTCAGTGTTACAAAGAAGAACTAATTTTGAAAAGATAATGAGTGGATTTCATGATGGCATAACTACATGAGCGGATGAGGAAAATGCTTGATGTCATCTACCTTCATGTCAGTAGGGACTTGGACATAGTCCCCATCATATCCTTCCTTTCACATTCAAAACGTGTGGATTTGAAAGGTGGACTGATGAACAAAGTTTAGTGTAGTCATACCTTGAGAGTGGTGGTCATTGGCTCAATGCCTGGCTAGAGAAAGGAACAAGTGGTGCTCGTCAGGGGTCAGTACTGGGACCAATGCTCTTTAATATCTTCAGCAGTGACATTGACAGTGGGATCAAGCACATTCTCCTCAAGTTTGTGGATGACAACAAGCTATGTGATAAGGTCAAGATGACTGAGGGATGGCATGCCACTCAGAGAGACTTAGACAGCCTTTGTCAGTGGGACAAGGAGAAGCTCATGAGGTTCAAAAAATCCAAGTGCAAGGTACTGCACATGGGTAATGGCAACCAACCCCTTGTATCAGAACAAGTTGAAGGATGTAAGGCCAGAGAACAGCCCTGCCACAATGGGCATAGGGATACCAGTAAATAGCAAGTGGACATGAACTAGCAGTGTGCACCCTCACAGCCCAGAAAGCCACTCCTGTCCGGGACTGCACCAAAAGAACCGTGCTCAGCAGGTCCCGGTAGATGATCCTGCCCCTCTGCTCTGCATTGGTGAGACCACCTCTGGAGTACTCCATCCTGAATGCAACCCTAGCATACTGCTGACTGTCCCTGTTTTGTATGATCAGAAAAGTGTTACTATTGCCATGAAGTGACATAGTAGCTTTCCTTAACCCTTACATTTCCTCAATGATTGTGTCTTTTCTCCTTTCCTGACATCCATTCGTCACACTCTCAGTTGTAGGACTGATAGGATTGAGATCTTACTTCTCCAGAAGTGATCTTACTTCTTTGGAAGTTTAAAGCAACTATTTCTTCTTCCTGGTGATTATAGCGATAGTGAATTTTTCAACTAAAATGTGAAACTCGGGGGTGTTATAGAATAAATAGAGTAGATATGCTAAGCCAGTTGAAGTGACAACACTTTTCGGGAAGAGAGGAGAAAGAGAAGGAATGAAGCAAGTCATTAATCTGAGCAAAAGTGAAAAAAAAAAAAAAAAAAAAAAAATCAGGGGAGCAGAAAAATGAATAGGTAGGGCACGCAGAAATCAATAGCAGGACTGTCACTAAACTCAAAAGGAGGCAAGTTTTGTTCCCTAAAGAAGGACAACTTTTGCAATGACCCTCACTGTCCACTTTGCATCATATCTCTTTGAAATTCTAGGCCCCTTTCTTCCACCTTGAATGCAGGATTGCATATATGCAATACTGTGAAACAAGAACATTCTGCCTCTAAAACAATTTTGCTCACACTTCCACCTGCTCACCCTGCCACATCATCTGCCTCGTGGAGCAGCCCAGCCTGGCCAAGGGGTGGATGGGGCCAGGCTGAATGAATGAAGGAATGAATGAATGAAGGAATGAATGAATGAATGAAGGAATGCATGAATGAATGAATGAATGAATGAAGGGGCCTTGTAAATATTTCTCTAATTAGTCAAAGCACAGTAATTTTTTTTCCCTACAGGTTAAATACTGCTGATTAGCTGCTTACTTTTTAGAAAGTTCTCTGTCCTTAGTATTTACACGAGTCTTTTTTCTGACCTGCTGTAAGCGCGTTAGTCCCAACCAGATAAGGAGCCTAATTTTAGAGCTGGAGATAGTGTAACACTGTTACTAGTTGATACTTGCTATGTCATTGCATTCTAGGATGATGTACTAAACAAAAGAACTGCCTCGTAGAAGAGAATGACTTATCAATTACAATACAGTAGTGATCTTGTTTTTGGTGTTAGTATTGCATATGTATATCTGCCTTTGCATTGTTAGTTCTAGAAGATACTGTCTACAGGTACTGCTGACAATTAAAAAAAAAAATAAATTACCATTCTTATTTATTCTTGGAAATGTATTTCTTTGCTTGCTATGAATCAGTTAATACTGAGCCATGGTCTTTTGCTGTGCTAGTGCACTTTATTGAATGGATCCAAGTCCATAAGACATATTGATATTCTCACGATTAAACACAGAAACAAAGACTGTGTCTAAAAAACAATTCCAAATTTTTCGGAAGGAAGGATTATTATCGAATTCTGAGACTGCCTGATACAAGAAGAAAGTGGTTTAGGCAGAGTCACATAATTTGACTTAACACACTCATTCTCTATAAAAGAATGTAATCTCAAAGACTGGCAAGCAGAATTTTTAACAGGAACACTACTACGCAAATCAAAGAGCAATTCTGTTGTCATGCTATGTACTAACTGCCAGACACTTGTTTGCTTTGCAAAATATGCATTAATTTATCAAATTACCCCACAAAATAAGCAAAACTGAAGAAAACCTATGCATTTAAAATGGTTAGGATTGGACAAAGAAAAAATATAAAAAGTTCAAAAGAAGCAAAGCCAATTTCTGTTTCTTCAGAAACAAGCTCCTTTCAGGTAAAAGCTATTAGCTACTGCTATGTAAAGAAAATACAATTCAGAATGTTCAGTGTTACAAAGAAGAACTAATTTGGAAAAGATAATGAGTGGATTTCATGATGGCATAACTACATGAGCGGATGAGGAAAATGCTTGATGTCATCTACCTTCATGTCAGTAGAGACTTGGACATAGTCCCCATCATATCCTTCCTTTCAAATTCAAAACGTGTGGATTTGAAAGGTGGAGCTTCACCTTGTCCGACTGACAAAGTCTGTCTAAGTCTCTCTGAGTGGCATGCCATCCCTCAGTCATCTTGACCTTATCACATAGCTTGTTGTCATCCACAAACTTGAGGAGAATGTGCTTGATCCCACTGTCAATGTCACTGCTGAAGATATTAAAGAGCATTGGTCCCAGTACTGACCCCTGACGAGCACCACTTGTTCCTTTCTCTAGCCAGGCATTGAGCCAATGACCACCACTCTCAAGGTATGACTAGACTAAACTTTGTTCATCAGTCCACCTTTCAAATGAGTCACCTTTCTACGAGGCAGTTCTTTTGTTTATTACATCATCCTAGAATGCAATGACATAGCAAGTATCAACTAGTAACAGTGTTACACTATCTCCAGCTCTAAAATTAGGCTCCTTACCTGGTTGGGACTAACGGGCTTACAGCTGTGAGAATCCTTCTTTGTTTTTTGGCTCAAAGCTTGCTTCCTGAGGTATTTCTTGTGATAAGATTCTGAATGATTTGTTGAGGAGGCAACTAATGGGTGCTAACCGTGTGACAATCGATATCGCTTTGGGAACATTTGAAAGCCCCTTCCCCCAGAGCTGCTTGCTCTGTAGAAGAGCGGATGAGAGTGCTCAGGAGTGTTCACTGGCGGAAGATCTGGCCTGTGACTAAACAGCTCCAGCTGGTTGTGGGAAAATTGGGGAACGATACCATCGTGTTCTGTGAGAAACAGGATGCAGATGGGCATCCCTGCACCCTCTTATCTGCTGGCAAGGCCCGGAAGATGGGAACAAAGGTGTTTCTGCTGAGATCCCAGAGCCAGAAGCTGCCACTCCAGGGAGAGCTGACTCAACCACTTTGGATTTGAGCTGTCACTCCAAAGACAGCTGACTCGACCACTCTGAAACCATTGAAAAGGGGCCATCATCGCCATGGTCGTCGTCGTCGTTCTTCATGTCCTTCCTCGTCAATAGAACAACAATGCCCGACGACCCACCGCTACTGAAGATCAAAGACGGAACTACGAACCTCACTGGATCCATGGTGGTGACTATGTCCCTCTTGCTGCCTATAAAGACTCCTTGCTTCTTCTCTTCTATCTTTTCTATCGCTCTCCTTCCCTTCCCCATTACCCTAATTCATAATAGTGTCCATCCTCCCCTTCCCCATTTCCCTAATTAAGATTTGTAATAAACTGGTCGGACCAACATTTGAACCGTTGCTTCTTAATCTCACGCCGGGTATATAGATAATAAAAGAACCTCCTCTCCCTCCTATAAATTGGAGCGAGACATTTATTTAATGGCGTAGTCGGCAGAATCCCCGCTGTGAGAGTGTTGTCCTTCCAGATCTAGTTTGAAACTTTTTTTTCTGTGTGCAGCTCCTGGAGTTGCAAGGAGCGATAGTTTTGAAAATTTAGACGTGAGTCCTTCTCCAGGAAGACCGCTCCATATTCTGAAACTTTACCTTTTATGTGTGTACCTCTCGGGGACGTATTTTGAATACTTGCATTTTGTTTAATACGTGTGTGCTTCCTCGGGAAGACCTCTCTGGTTATTTGGTAACTGAAGTGCGAAACTTGAAGTGATAAACTTAAACGTGTGTGCCTCTCCAAGAAAGTTTATTTACTCTATTGAAACCTAGAAAGTGTTGCTTTAGCTTCACATTTTTTGTGCTCCCCCAAAGAAAGGAGGAGTGATTGGATCATTTGCATTTGTTTAGGTGTGGTGTATCTCCTTGGGAGGAGAGGTGAGAAGTAACTGAGCTTTTGAATACGTGTACCTCCTCCTCCCTTAGTGTTGGTCTTTCATTGTATTGAAAAAATGAGCGACAGCATTGCCACCATGAAAAGTGAAGATGTATTATTTGATCTTTTAGAAAAACATGGTGCTCGACCCTCTTTATCAGGTATGGATTGGGCACGACAGAATTGGCATAATTTACAGAGTGTTTCGGACCGCATTAGTGTCTTACAGAATGAGGCTCGTACCCGAGCTGGAAAAGGAAAGTCGTTTATTTGTGCCGTACTCGGGGCTACTTTAAAAGCTGCTGTGGAGTTCCGAAATGAAAAGCATTCGGCAGAACTCCAAACCATAGAAGCACTACAGGAATCGGTTAGAGTTACACAAGAATTGGTGAAAACTCTGCAGAATCAAATAGTGAATCTTGAGGAACAATTAGAAAGAGAGAAATGTAATTCGGCTTTGTTGCAAATGGCTTTTAAGGAACTGCTAACGTGTAAGCATGCCAGCCATACCGTCACCCATAGTTTGCCTCGAGAAAAAACTTTTCCTCAGGTGGAACTACCAGGAATGAAGGAAAGGCTAGATAAATTAGAAACTCCAATAGCCCCATTGCGTCCTTTGATAAAAACTGAATACACATTCGATAACAGTGAGGATCTAGATCCTCAAATGAATGTTAAGGAAATTCCCTTCTCAGCCACTGAACTAGCAAAATTGAAAAAAGATTTTAGCCGCTCTCCAAAGGAATCTGAAACAGAGTATGTATGGAGGGTTAGCCTCACTGGTGGAGACCAGATTCTGCTAACAGAAAAGGAGGCGGAAGGTTATTGGGGACCAGGAGTATTTTTAACTACTGGCAACAGTCGTGCTCCCTGGTCCTTAACACAAAGGGCTGCCTATTGGGCAGGTGGTCTCAACCCTTTAGAAAGGGGAGACCCTCTTGCCATTACTGGAACAGTTGATCCGTTAGTAGAGAGTGTTCAAAAGGCTGCTTGTCTCCAAATGATGTATGATAGAAAGCTGCAGCCGCACCATGAATCACCTATGATGATGCCTGTTGATCCTGAGAGAATGACTGCTTTAATTAGGGGGCTTCCAGAGTCGTTAAAACCTATAGGTATACGACTGCAAGGAAAAATACAGGTAATGCCTCGGGGAGAGAGAACCCGGACAGTGTTAGAAGGAACTGTAACCCCCAACCATCTGCAGTCAGGAAACAAAGTATGGACGTGGGGAGAGGTTGCCCAAGAGTTAATTAACTATGGAAGGAAATATGGGCCAGTGGTTTCTTCCTCCACTAAATTTGAGCCAAGAGAAGTAAGACTTGCAGCAGTCAGCCTTGCCCCCAGGCCTCCTAGCTCAAAACTCAGTGGGACTGGAAGGGTCTCACTGTCAGTAAAAACAGGTAGGCGAAATATTGATCATAAACGTAATTGTCTCTGGACACTGGGCTGGCAAAAGGGTGTTCCACGAGATTTGATGAATGGATTACCCACTGTCAGGTTAGAGAAATTAGTTAACTGGTGGCCAGAACAAAAGCTCCAGAATCTCGAGGAAAGCAAAACCCCAGGTCCTAGGGTCTCTCCCAGGGAACCTGAACGGCTCTCCAAGCCGTTAGAAAACTGATGTCTTCGCCCCTCCCTAGTGAGCGGGGTGGGGGCGGTGAAGGGTGGATGCATGAGAAAGCTCACAACAAAGGGAAGCAAGATCGTCGATTTAACACCTTTTGCTAAAGGACTCACCACTCTTGCCAGTTATCCCTGTGAGTCACGATCCAGTAGCTGATAAGCCAGGGAAACACTCTTACCTCCCTGGCCAGACTGTGTCGATTGACTCAGCTAACCTGAGGCCAGTTTCCCTAACCTTAACAGGATCCCTTAACAAATATCTTCGGAAGGCTAAAGACACCCCGAAAAAGGAATATGAAATCAAAACTTGCTGGATTGTTCCCTCATTTTTTTTAACCCTATTAACAAAGCCCAAAAAGGGCAAGTTTGTATCTTGTTTTATTTCACAGAAGATCCCCGTGGGACCTTGACAGAACACAAAAAGGCTAATAGCTGATTTTAACTATTTGTGTTTTGTGACGGAAATACTGAAGATTTGATCATGCTAGAGCACTGAATGTACCTCTTGATTACATTTTTTGGTTTCAGTAGTGTTATGTTTTGTGTTGTTATGGGTATGGGTGGTGATTTGTACCAGTCCTTGGATCTGTTAAACTTAACAACTGGGTTCAGGGTTTTTACAGGTCATCCTGGCTTACTGGTACTCCCTGCACAGTGATACCATTTCTTTTGACCCCTTCTTTCACCCGTTTTTACCAAACTGATTATGATTTGCATGTAATTCCTCCACAGTGTTTCCAAATTCCTAACAAACTGGGAAATGAATCAAGGGACCCATCTAATATCTGTTAGATGTGGTCACAAAAGAAATCTATCAGAAAGCCTTTTGTGCTGATGCTTTTCAGTGTCACACCAGTCCAGGAGTTCCATCCAAAACATGGTTGTTGGAAAGTGCCTAAGTTTTAAAAAGAGATGTGTGTGTTTCTGGGATTACCCCTCCTTGATGGTTTGTACTGTGGGGGTATCCTGCACACACTGTCCTGTGAAAAGTTCTGTGGACTGTAACAATACTTGAACTTGCCAAACTAATGTTTGTATCTCTCAGCATTTGAATTGCTTTGGAAATGCTCAAGTGAAAAGTTCTTGAGACACTAAATCATCTTAGAAAACATTACATGGCAAGTCCACATATTGTCAAATTAGACTAGATACTAGTCTAGTTTCAAATTAAACTAGATACACTAGCTTTTCGTAAATTAACTGAAGTGTAATATTGTATGGCTATTCATAAACATCACAACCTCTACTGAAAAATTCCCATCTGGATCCTGGCTTACACTGGGAGATCCTGGGTGGGGAAAGCAGCTGACACAAATACCTCTGTTTGTTTTACTTATTTATTAATATTGGTTATTGTTAAATGTGTGGTCATTGCTAAATGTATGGTTGTCTCTTTTCACTTTCTACCTTTTATTCATCATGTAACATTTGTGTCACCACTCCTGAGGTATCACTGAGTGGTGTCTGTGGCCAATTGAATGATTCTAATTGTTGTCTAAAGATTGATGATAATGGTAAAGTTGTTGAACAAATTGCCCAGGGTATATGGAAAATAGCTCATGTTCCTGCCCAAACCTGGAAGGGCCTAGATGTTGATTTCTTTTCCTGGCTTCCAGGTGGCCCATGGGTCAAACGTATCCTGTTTTATCTACTATGTGTTGTTGCAACTCTTATGGTTGTACCTTGTATGATTCCATGTTTTATTCAACTTATACAACGTATTGTATCTTCCATGTATTTTGTAACTACTTCAACTGATGATGGACAAGTCCAACAGATCAGGGCAACATTTGTAACCAAGCCCAAGAAATCTTTTATAGTAATTGTGTAACGATTATCTTCCCCTTCTCCCCCTCTTCTTTCCCTCTTGCTTGTTTGCGGTCTTTTCATTTTCTCCCTTTTCTTTTCCTCACCACCATGGAGGGTCACTTATGCTTTATTTCAAGCAATCTTTGAGCCACGGGGTGGTGTGAGAATCCTTCTTTGTTTTTTGGCTCAAAGCTTGCTTCCTGAGGTATTTCTTGTGATAAGATTCTGAATGATTTGTTGAGGAGGCAACTAATGGGTGCTAACCGTGTGACAATCGATATCGCTTTGGGAACATTTGAAAGCCCCTTCCCCCAGAGCTGCTTGCTCTGTAGAAGAGCGGATGAGAGTGCTCAGGAGTGTTCACTGGCGGAAGATCTGGCCTGTGACTAAACAGCTCCAGCTGGTTGTGGGAAAATTGGGGAACGATACCATCGTGTTCTGTGAGAAACAGGATGCAGATGGGCATCCCTGCACCCTCTTATCTGCTGGCAAGGCCCGGAAGATGGGAACAAAGGTGTTTCTGCTGAGATCCCAGAGCCAGAAGCTGCCACTCCAGGGAGAGCTGACTCAACCACTTTGGATTTGAGCTGTCACTCCAAAGACAGCTGACTTGACCACTCTGAAACCATTGAAAAGGGGCCATCATCGCCATGGTCGTCGTCGTCGTTCTTCATGTCCTTCCTCGTCAATAGAACAACAATGCCCGACGACCCACCGCTACTGAAGATCAAAGACGGAACTACGAACCTCACTGGATCCATGGTGGTGACTATGTCCCTCTTGCTGCCTATAAAGACTCCTTGCTTCTTCTCTTCTATCTTTTCTATCGCCCTCCTTCCCTTCCCCATTACCCAAATTCATAATAGTCTCCGTCCTCCCCTTCCCCATTTCCCTAATTAAGATTTGTAATAAACTGGTCGGACCAACATTTGAACCGTTGCTTCTTAATCTCACGCCGGGTATATAGATAATAAAAGAACCTCCTCTCCCTCCTATAAATTGGAGCGAGACAACAGCAGGTCAGAAAAAGACTCGTGTAAATACTAAGGACAGAGAACTTTCTAAAAAGTAAGCAGCTAATCAGCAGTATTTAACCTGTAGGGAAAAAAAATTACTGTGCTTTGACTAATTAGAGAAATATTTACAAGGCCCCATTCATTCATGCATTCATTCATTCATTCATTCATTCATTCATGCATTCAGCCTGGACCCATCCACCCCTTGGCCAGGCTGGGCTG
Organism: Tetrao urogallus; assembly: GCF_951394365.1. NCBI lineage: Eukaryota > Metazoa > Chordata > Aves > Galliformes > Phasianidae > Tetrao > Tetrao urogallus. The sequence goes on along the minus strand of NC_136813.1, from coordinate 119,824,406 downwards.
CTCCAAGAGGCAGATGATGTGGCAGGGTGAGCAGGTGGAAGTGTGAGCAAAATTGTTTTAGAGGCAGAATGTTCTTGTTTCACAGTATTGCATATATGCAATCCTGCATTCAAGGTGGAAGAAAGCTGCCTAGAATTTCAAAGAGATATGATGCAAAGTGGACAGTGAGGGTCATTGCAAAAGTTGTCCTTCTTTAGGGAACAAAACTTGCCTCCTCTTGAGTTTAATGACAGTCCTGCTATTGATTTGCGCGTGCCCTACCTATTCATTTTTCTGCTCCCCTGATTTTTTATTTTTTATTTTTTTTTTCACTTTTGCTCAGATTAATGACTTGCTTCATTCCTTCTCTTTAACCTCTCTTCCCGAAAAGTGTTGTCACTTCAACTGGCTTAGCATATCTACTCTATTTATTCTGTAACACCCCCGAGTTTTACATTTCAGTTGAAAAATTCACTATCGCTATAATCACCAGGAAGAAGAAATAGTTGCTTTAAACTTCCAAAGAAGTAAGATCACTTCTGGAGAAGTAAGATCTCAATCCTATCAGTCCTACAACTGAGAGTGTGAGGAATGGATGTCAGGAAAGGAGAAAAGACACAATCATCGAGGAAATGTAAGGGTTAAGGAAAGGTACTATGTCACCTCATGGCAATAGTAACACTTTTCTGATCATACAAAACAGGGACAGTCAGCAGTATGCTAGGGTTGCATTCAGGATGGAGTACTCCCGAGGTGGTCTCACCAATGCAGAGCAGAGGGGCAGGATCATCTACCGGGACCAGCTGAGCACGATTCTTTTGGTGCAGTCCCGGACAGGAGTGGCTTTCTGGGCTGTGAGGGTGCACACTGCTAGTTCATGTCCACTTGCTATTTACTGGTATCCCTATGCCCATTGTGGCAGGGCTGTTCTCTGTCCTTACATCCTTCAACTTGTTCTGATACAAGGGGTTGGTTGCCATTACCCATGTGCAGTACCTTGCACTGGGATTTTTTGAACCTCATGAGCTTACACATGCAGGATGTAGTTCTAGAAGATACTGTCTACAGGTACTGCTGACAATTAAAAAAAAAAATAAATTACCATTCTTATTTATTCTTGGAAATATATTTCTTTGCTTACTATGAATCAGTGAATACTGAGCCATGGTCTTTTGCTGTGCTAGTGCACTTTATTGAATGGATCCAAGTCCATAAGACATATTGGTATTGTCACAATTAACCACAGAAACAAAGACTGTGTCTAAAAACAATTCCAAAGTTTTAGGAAGGAAGGATTATTATCGAATTCTGAGACTGCCTGATACAAGAAGAAAGAGGTTTAGGCAGAGTCACATAATTTGACTTAACACACTCATTCTCTATAAAAGAATTTAATCTCAAAGACGGGCAAGCAGAATTTTTAACAGGAACACTACTACGCAAATCAAAGAGCAATTCTGTTGTCATGCTATGTACTAACTGCCAGACACTTGTTTGCTTTCCAAAATATGCATTAATTTATCAAATTACCCCGCAAAATAAGCAAAACTGAAGGAAACCTATGCATTTAAAATGGTTAGGATTGGACAAAGAAAAAATATAAAAAGTTCAAAAGAAGCAAAGCCAATTTCTGTTTCTTCAGAAACAAGCTCATTTCAGGTAAAAGCTATTAGCTACTGCTATGTAAAGAAAATACAATTTAGAATGTTCAGTGTTACAAAGAAGAACTAATTTTGAAAAGATAATGAGTGGATTTCATGATGGCATAACTACATGAGCGGATGAGGAAAATGCTTGATGTCATCTATCTTCATGTCAGTAGGGACTTGGACATAGTCCCCATCATATCCTTCCTTTCACATTCAAAACGTGTGGATTTGAAAGGTGGACTGATGAACAAAGTTTAGTCTAGTCATACCTTGAGAGTGGTGGTCACTGGCTCAATGCCTGGCTAGAGAAAGGAACAAGTGGTGCTCGTCAGGGGTCAGTACTGGGACCAATGCTCTTTAATATCTTCAGCAGTGACACTGACAGTGGGATCAAGCACATTCTCGTCAAGTTTGTGGATGACAACAAGCTATGTGATAAGGTCAAGATGACTGAGGGATGGCATGCCACTCAGAGAGACTTAGACAGCCTTTGTCAGTGGGACAAGGAGAAGCTCATGAGGTTCAAAAAATCCCAGTGCAAGGTACTGCACATGGGTAATGGCAACCAACCCCTTGTATCAGAACAAGTTGAAGGATGTAAGGACAGAGAACAGCCCTGCCACAATGGGCATAGGGATACCAGTAAATAGCAAGTGGACATGAACTAGCAGTGTGCACCCTCACAGCCCAGAAAGCCACTCCTGTCCGGGACTGCACCAAAAGAATCGTGCTCAGCAGGTCCTGGTAGATGATCCTGCCCCTCTGCTCTGCATTGGTGAGACCACCTCTGGAGTACTCCATCCTGAATGCAACCCTAGCATACTGCTGACTGTCCCTGTTTTGTATGATCAGAAAAGTGTTACTATTGCCATGAGGTGACATAGTAGCTTTCCTTAACCCTTACATTTCCTCAATGATTGTGTCTTTTCTCCTTTTCTGACATCCATTCCTCACACTCTCAGTTGTAGGACTGATAGGATTGAGATCTTACTTCTGCAGAAGTGATCTTACTTCTTTGGAAGTTTAAAGCAACTATTTCTTCTTCCTGGTGATTATAGCGATAGTGAATTTTTCAACTGAAATGTAAAACTCGGGGGTGTTATAGAATAAATAGAGTAGATATGCTAAGCCAGTTGAAGTGACAACACTTTTCGGGAAGAGAGGAGAAAGAGAAGGAATGAAGCAAGTCATTAATCTGAGCAAAAGTGAAAAAAAAAAAATAAAAATCAGGGGAGCAGAAAAATGAATAGGTAGGGCACGCAGAAATCAATAGCAGGACTGCCATTAAACTCAAAAGGAGGCAAGTTTTGTTCCCTAAAGAAGGACAACTTTTGCAATGACCCTCACTGTCCACTTTGCATCATATCTCCTTGAAATTCTAGGCCCCTTTCTTCCATCTTGAATGCAGGATTGCATATATGCAATACTGTGAAACAAGAACATTCTGCCTCTAAAACAATTTTGCTCACACTTCCACCTGCTCACCCTGCCACATCATCTGCCTCGTGGAGCAGCCCAGCCTGGCCAAGGGGTGGATGGGGCCAGGCTGAATGAATGAAGGAATGAATGAAGGAATGAATGAATGAATGAATGAAGGGGCCTTGTAAATATTTCTCTAATTAGTCAAAGCAGAGTAATTTTTTTTCCCTACAGGTTAAATACTGCTGATTAGCTGCTTACTTTTTAGAAAGTTCTCTGTCCTTAGTATTTACACGAGTCTTTTTCTGACCTGCTGTAAGCCCGTTAGTCCCAACCAGATAAGGAGCCTAATTTTAGAGCTGGAGATAGTGTAACACTGTTACTAGTTGATACTTGCTATGTCATTGCATTCTAGGATGATGTACTAAACAAAAGAACTGCCTCGTAGAAGAGAATGACTTATCAATTACAATACAGTAGTGATCTTGTTTTTGGTGTTAGTATTGCACATGAATATCTGCCTTTGCATTGTTAGTTCTAGAAGATACTGTCTACAGGTACTGCTGACAATTCAAAAAAAAAATAAAGTACCATTCTTATTTATTCTTGGAAATGTATTTCTTTGCTTGCTATGAATCACTTCATACTGAGCCATGGTCTTTTGCTGTGCTAGTGCACTTTATTGAATGGATCCAAGTACATAAGACATATTGATATTGTCACGATTAAACACAGAAACAAAGACTGTGTCTAAAAACCATTCCAAAGTTTTAGGAAGGAAGGATTATTATCGAATTCTGAGACTGCCTGATACAAGAAGAAAGTGGTTTAGGCAGAGTCACATAATTTGACTTAACACACTCATTCTCTATAAAAGAATGTAATCTCAAAGACGGGCAAGCAGAATTTTTAACAGGAACACTACTACGCAAATCAAAGAGCAATTCTGTTGTCATGCTATGTACTAACTGCCAGACACTTGTTTTCTTTGCAAAATACGCATTAATTTATCAAATTACCCCGCAAAATAAGCAAAACTGAAGGAAACCTATGCATTTAAAATGGTTAGGATTGGACAAAGAAAAAATATAAAAAGTTCAAAAGTAGCAAAGCCAAATTCTGTTTCTTCAGAAACAAGCTCATTTCAGGTACAAGCTATTAGCTACTGCTATGTAAAGAAAATACAATTTAGAATGTTCAGTGTTACAAAGAAGAACTAATTTGGAAAAGATAATGAGTGGATTTCATGATGGCATAACTACATGAGCGGATGAGGAAAATGCTTGATGTCATCTACCTTCATGTCAGTAGAGACTTGGACATAGTCCCCATCATATCCTTCCTTTCACATTCAAAACGTGTGGATTTGAAAGGTGGACTGATGAACAAAGTTTAGTCTAGTCATACCTTGAGAGTGGTGGTCATTGGCTCAATGCCTGGCTAGAGAAAGGAACAAGTGGTGCTCGTCAGGGGTCAGTACTGGGACCAATGCTCTTTAATATCTTCAGCAGTGACACTGACAGTGGGATCAAGCACATTCTCCTCAAGTTTGTGGATGACAACAAGCTATGTGATAAGGTCAAGATGACTGAGGGATGGCATGCCACTCAGAGAGACTTAGACAGCCTTTGTCAGTGGGACAAGGAGAAGCTCATGAGGTTCAAAAAATCCCAGTGCAAGGTACTGCACATGGGTAATGGCAACCAACCCCTTGTATCAGAACAAGTTGAAGGATGTAAGGACAGAGAACAGCCCTGCCACAATGGGCATAGGGATACCAGTAAATAGCAAGTGGACATGAACTAGCAGTGTGCACACTCACAGCCCAGAAAGCCACTCCTGTCCGGGACTGCACCAAAAGAACCGTGCTCAGCAGGTCCCGGTAGATGATCCTGCCCCTCTGCTCTGCATTGGTGAGACCACCTCTGGAGTACTCCATCCTGAATGCAACCCTAGCATACTGCTGACTGTCCCTGTTTTGTATGATCAGAAAAGTGTTACTATTGCCATGAAGTGACATAGTAGCTTTCCTTAACCCTTACATTTCCTAGATGATTGTGTCTTTTCTCCTTTTCTGACATCCATTCCTCACACTCTCAGTTGTAGGACTGATAGGATTGAGATCTTACTTCTGCAGAAGTGATCTTACTTCTTTGGAAGTTTAAAGCAACTATTTCTTCTTCCTGGTGATTAAAGCGATAGTGAATTTTTCAACTAAAATGTAAAACTCGGGGGTGTTATAGAATAAATAGAGTAGATATGCTAAGCCAGTTGAAGTGACAACACTTTTCGGGAAGAGAGGAGAAAGAGAAGGAATGAAGCAAGTCATTAATCTGAGCAAAAGTGAAAAAAAAAAAATAAAAATCAGGGGAGCAGAAAAATGAATAGGTAGGGCACGCAGAAATCAATAGCAGGACTGCCATTAAACTCAAAAGGAGGCAAGTTTTGTTCCCTAAAGAAGGACAACTTTTGCAATGACCCTCACTGTCCACTTTGCATCATATCTCTTTGAAATTCTAGGCCCCTTTCTTCCACCTTGAATGCAGGATTGCATATATGCAATACTGTGAAACAAGAACATTCTGCCTCTAAAACAATTTTGCTCACACTTCCACCTGCTCACCCTGCCACATCATCTGCCTCGTGGAGCAGCCCAGCCTGGCCAAGGGGTGGATGGGGCCAGGCTGAATGAATGAAGGAATGAAGGAATGAATGAATGAATGAAGGGGCCTTGTAAATATTTCTCTAATTAGTCAAAGCAGAGTAATTTTTTTTCCCTACAGGTTAAATACTGCTGATTAGCTGCTTACTTTTTAGAAAGTTCTCTGTCCTTAGTATTTACACGAGTCTTTTTCTGACCTGCTGTAAGCCCGTTAGTCCCAACCAGATAAGGAGCCTAATTTTAGAGCTGGAGATAGTGTAACACTGTTACTAGTTGATACTTGCTATGTCATTGCATTCTAGGATGATGTACTAAACAAAAGAACTGCCTCGTAGAAGAGAATGACTTATCAATTACAATACAGTAGTGATCTTGTTTTTGGTGTTAGTATTGCACATGTATATCTGCCTTTGCATTGTTAGTTCTAGAAGATACTGTCTACAGGTACTGCTGACAATTAAAAAAAAAAATAAATTACCATTCTTATTTATTCTTGGAAATGTATTTCTTTGCTTGCTATGAATCAGTTAATACTGAGCCATGGTCTTTTGCTGTGCTAGTGCACTTTATTGAATGGATCCAAGTCCATAAGACATATTGATATTCTCACGATTAAACACAGAAACAAAGACTGTGTCTAAAAAACCATTCCAAAGTTTTAGGAAGGAAGGATTATTATCGAATTCTGAGACTGCCTGATACAAGAAGAAAGTGGTTTAGGCAGAGTCACATAATTTGACTTAACACACTCATTCTCTATAAAAGAATGTAATCTCAAAGACTGGCAAGCAGAATTTTTAACAGGAACACTACTACGCAAATCAAAGAGCAATTCTGTTGTCATGCTATGTACTAACTGCCAGACACTTGTTTGCTTTGCAAAATATGCATTAATTTATCAAATTACCCCGCAAAATAAGCAAAACTGAAGAAAACTATGCATTTAAAATGGTCAGGATTGGACAAAGAAAAAATATAAAAAGTTCGAAAGTAGCAAAGCCAATTTCTGTTTCTTCAGAAACAAGCTCATTTCAGGTAAAAGCTATTAGCTACTGCTATGTAAAGAAAATACAATTTAGAATGTTCAGTGTTACAAAGAAGAACTAATTTGGAAAAGATAATGAGTGGATTTCATGATGGCATAACTACATGAGCGGATGAGGAAAATGCTTGATGTCATCTACCTTCATGTCAGTATGATATGATAGTATCATAGTAGTATATAGATAGATAGTAAGATATGACTTGGACATAGTCCCCATCATATCCTTCCTTTCAAATTCAAAACGTGTGGATTTGAAAGGTGGACTGATGAACAAAGTTTAGTCTAGTCATACCTTGAGAGTGGTGGTTACTGGCTCAATGCCTGGCTAGAGATAGAAACAAGTGGTGCTCGTCAGGGGTCAGTACTGGGACCAATGCTCTTTAATATCTTCAGCAGTGACACTGACAGTGGGATCAAGCACATTCTCCTCAAGTTTGTGGATGACAACAAGCTATGTGATAAGGTCAAGATGACTGAGGGATGGCATGCCACTCAGAGAGACTTAGACAGCCTTTGTCAGTGGGACAAGGAGAAGCTCATGAGGTTCAAAAAATCCCAGTGCAAGGTACTGCACATGGGTAATGGCAACCAACCCCTTGTATCAGAACAAGTTGAAGGATGTAAGGACAGAGAACAGCCCTGCCACAATGGGCATAGGGATACCAGTAAATAGCAAGTGGACATGAACTAGCAGTGTGCACCCTCACAGCCCAGAAAGCCACTCCTGTCCGGGACTGCACCAAAAGAATCGTGCTCAGCAGGTCCCGGTAGATGATCCTGCCCCTCTGCTCTGCATTGGCGAGACCACCTCTGGAGTACTCCATCCTGAATGCAACCCTAGCATACTGCTGACTGTCCCTGTTTTGTATGATCAGAAAAGTGCTACTATTGCCATGAAGTGACATAGTACCTTTCCTTAACCCTTACATTTCCTAGATGATTGTGTCTTTTCTCCTTTTCTGACATCCATTCGTCACACTCTCAGTTGTAGGATTGATAGGAATGAGATCTTACTCCTCCAGAAGTGATCTTACTTCTTTAGAAGTTTAAAGCAGCTATTTCTTCTTCCTGGTGATTATAGCGATAGTGAATTTTTCAACTAAAATGTAAAACTCGGGGGTGTTATAGAATAAATAGAGTAGATATGCTAAGCCAGTTGAAGTGACAACACTTTTCGAAAAGAGAGGTTAAAGAGAAGGAATGAAGCAAGTCATTAATCTGAGCAAAAGTGAAAAAAAAAAAAAAATAAATAAGGGGAGCAGAAAAATGGATAGGTAGGGCACGCAGAAATCAATAGCAGGACTGTCATTAAACTCAAAAGGAGGCAAGTTTTGTTCCCTAAAGAAGGACAACTTTTGCAATGACCCTCACTGTCCACTTTGCATCATATCTCTTTGAAATTCTAGGCCCCTTTCTTCCATCTTGAATGCAGGATTGCATATATGCAATACTGTGAAACAAGAACATTCTGCCTCTAAAACAATTTTGCTCACACTTCCACCTGCTCACCCTGCCACATCATCTGCCTCGTGGAGCAGCCCAGCCTGGCCAAGGGGTGGATGAGGCCAGGCTGAATGAATTAATGAATGAATGAAAGAATGAATGAATGAATGAATGAATGAATGAAGGGGCCTTGTAAATATTTCTCTAATTAGTCAAAGCACAGTAATTTTTTTTCCCTACAGGTTAAATACTGCTGATTAGCTGCCTACTCTTTAGAAAGTTCTCTGTCCTTAGTATTTACACGAGTCTTTTTCTGACCTGCTGTAAGCCCGTTAGTCCCAACCAGATAAGGAGCCTAATTTTAGAGCTGGAGATAGTGTAACACTGTTACTAGTTGATACTTGCTATGTCATTGCATTCTAGGATGATGTACTAAACAAAAGAACTGCCTCGTAGAAGAGAATGACTTATCAATTACAATACAGTAGTGATCTTGTTTTTGGTGTTAGTATTGCACATGTATATCTGCCTTTGCATTGTTAGTTCTAGAAGATACTGTCTACAGGTACTGCTGACAATTCAAAAAAAAAATAAATTACCATTCTTATTTATTCTTGGAAATGTATTTCTTTGCTTGCTATGAATCACTTCATACTGAGCCATGGTCTTTTGCTGTGCTAGTGCACTTTATTGAATGGATCCAAGTCCATAAGACACATTGATATTGTCACAATTAAACACAGAAACAAAGACTGTGTCTAAAAACAATTCCAAAGTTTTAGGAAGGAAGGATTATTATCGAATTCTGAGACTGCCTGATACAAGAAGAATGTGGTTTAGGCAGAGTCACATAATTTGACTTAACACACTCATTCTCTATAAAAGAATGTAATCTCAAAGACTGGCAAGCAGAATTTTTTACAGGAACACTACTACGCAAATCAAAGAGCAATTCTGTTGTCATGCTATGTACTAACTGCCAGACACTTGTTTGCTTTGCAAAATATGCATTAATTTATCAAATTACCCCGCAAAATAAGCAAAACTGAAGGAAACCTATGCATTTAAAATGGTTAGGATTGGACAAAGAAAAAATATAAAAAGTTCAAAAGAAGCAAAGCCAATTTCTGTTTCTTCAGAAACAAGCTCATTTCAGGTAAAAGCTATTAGCTACTGCTATGTAAAGAAAATACAATTCAGAATGTTCAGTGTTACAAAGAAGAACTAATTTTGAAAAGATAATGAGTGGATTTCATGATGGCATAACTACATGAGCGGATGAGGAAAATGCTTGATGTCATCTACCTTCATGTCAGTAGAGACTTGGACATAGTCCCCATCATATCCTTCCTTTCACATTCAAAACGTGTGGATTTGAAAGGTGGACTGATGAACAAAGTTTAGTCTAGTCATACCTTGAGAGTGGTGGTCATTGGCTCAATGCCTGGCTAGAGAAAGGAACAAGTGGTGCTCGTCAGGGGTCAGTACTGGGACCAATGCTCTTTAATATCTTCAGCAGTGACATTGACAGTGGGATCAAGCACATTCTCCTCAAGTTTGTGGATGACAACAAGCTATGTGATAAGGTCAAGATGACTGAGGGATGGCATGCCACTCAGAGAGACTTAGACAGCCTTTGTCAGTGGGACAAGGAGAAGCTCATGAGGTTCAAAAAATCCCAGTGCAAGGTACTGCACATGGGTAATGGCAACCAACCCCTTGTATCAGAACAAGTTGAAGGATGTAAGGACAGAGAACAGCCCTGCCACAATGGGCATAGGGATACCAGTAAATAGCAAGTGGACATGAACTAGCAGTGTGCACCCTCACAGCCCAGAAAGCCACTCCTGTCCGGGACTGCACCAAAAGAACCGTGCTCAGCAGGTCCCGGTAGATGATCCTGCCCCTCTGCTCTGCATTGGTGAGACCACCTCGGGAGTACTCCATCCTGAATGCAACCCTAGCATACTGCTGACTGTCCCCGTTTTGTATGATCAGAAAAGTGTTACTATTGCCATGAAGTGACATAGTAGCTTTCCTTAACCCTTACATTTCCTCAATGATTGTGTCTTTTCTCCTTTTCTGACATCCATTCGTCACACTCTCAGTTGTAGGACTGATAGGATTGAGATCTTACTTCTTCAGAAGTGATCTTACTTCTTTGGAAGTTTAAAGCAACTATTTCTTCTTCCTGGTGATTATAGCGATAGTGAATTTTTCAACTAAAATGTAAAACTCGGGGGTGTTATAGAATAAATAGAGTAGATATGCTAAGCCAGTTGAAGTGACAACACTTTTCGGGAAGAGAGGTTAAAGAGAAGGAATGAAGCAAGTCATTAATCTGAGCAAAAGTGAAAAAAAAAAAAAAAAAATCAGGGGAGCAGAAAAATGAATAGGTAGGGCACGCACAAATCAATAGCAGGACCGTCATTAAACTCAAAAGGAGGCAAGTTTTGTTCCCTAAAGAAGGACAACTTTTGCAATGACCCTCACTGTCCACTTTGCATCATATCTCTTTGAAATTCTAGGCCCCTTTCTTCCACCTTGAATGCAGGATTGCATATATGCAATACTGTGAAACAAGAACATTCTGCCTCTAAAACAATTTTGCTCACACTTCCACCTGCTCACCCTGCCACATCATCTGCCTCGTGGAGCAGCCCAGCCTGGCCAAGGGGTGGATGGGGCCAGGCTGAATGAATGAATGAATGAATGAAGGAATGAATGAATGAATGAATGAATGAATGAATGAATGAATGAATGAATGAATGAATGAAGGGGCCTTGTAAGTATTTCTCTAATTAGTCAAAGCACAGTAATTTTTTTTCCCTACAGGTTAAATACTGCTGATTAGCTGCTTACTTTTTAGAAAGTTCTCTGTCCTTAGTATTTACACGAGTCTTTTTCTGACCTGCTGTAAGCCCGTTAGTCCCAACCAGATAAGGAGCCTAATTTTAGAGCTGGAGATAGTGTAACACTGTTACTAGTTGATACTTGCTATGTCATTGCATTCTAGGATGATGTACTAAACAAAAGAACTGCCTCGTAGAAGAGAATGACTTATCAATTACAATACAGTAGTGATCTTGTTTTTGGTGTTAGTATTGCATATGTATATCTGCCTTTGCATTGTTAGTTCTAGAAGATACTGTCTACAGGTACTGCTGACAATTAAAAAAAAAAATAAATTACCATTCTTATTTATTCTTGGAAATGTATTTCTTTGCTTGCTATGAATCAGTTAATACTGAGCCATGGTCTTTTGCTGTGCTAGTGCACTTTATTGAATGGATCCAAGTCCATAAGACATATTGATATTGTCACGATTAAACACAGAAACAAAGACTGTGTCTAAAAAACCATTCCAAAGTTTTAGGAAGGAAGGATTATTATCGAATTCTGAGACTGCCTGATACAAGAAGAAAGAGGTTTAGGCAGAGTCACATAATTTGACTTAACACACTCATTCTCTATAAAAGAATGTAATCTCAAAGACTGGCAAGCAGAATTTTTAACAGGAACACTACTACGCAAATCAAAGAGCAATTCTGTTGTCATGCTATGTACTAACTGCCAGACACTTGTTTGCTTTACAAAATACGCATTAATTTATCAAATTACCCCGCAAAATAAGCAAAACTGAGGGAAACCTATGCATTTAAAATGGTTAGGATTGGACAAAGAAAAAATATAAAAAGTTCAAAAGAAGCAAAGCCAAATTCTGTTTCTTCAGAAACAAGCTCATTTCAGGTACAAGCTATTAGCTACTGCTATGTAAAGAAAATACAATTTAGAGTGTTCAGTGTTACAAAGAAGAACTAATTTGGAAAAGATAATGAGTGGATTTCATGATGGCATAACTACATGAGCGGATGAGGAAAATGCTTGATGTCATCTATCTTCATGTCAGTAGAGACTTGGACATAGTCCCCATCATATCCTTCCTTTCACATTCAAAACGTGTGGATTTGAAAGGTGGACTGATGAACAAAGTTTAGTGTAGTCATACCTTGAGAGTGGTGGTCATTGGCTCAATGCCTGGCTAGAGAAAGGAACAAGTGGTGCTCGTCAGGGGTCAGTACTGGGACCAATGCTCTTTAATATCTTCAGCAGTGACACTGACAGTGGGATCAAGCACATTCTCCTCAAGTTTGTGGATGACAACAAGCTATGTGATAAGGTCAAGATGACTGAGGGATGGCATGCCACTCAGAGAGACTTAGACAGCCTTTGTCAGTGGGACAAGGAGAAGCTCATGAGGTTCAAAAAATCCCAGTGCAAGGTACTGCACATGGGTAATGGCAACCAACCCCTTGTATCAGAACAAGTTGAAGGATGTAAGGACAGAGAACAGCCCTGCCACAATGGGCATAGGGATACCAGTAAATAGCAAGTGGACATGAACTAGCAGTGTGCACCCTCACAGCCCAGAAAGCCACTCCTGTCCGGGACTGCACCAAAAGAATCGTGCTCAGCAGGTCCCGGTAGATGATCCTGCCCCTCTGCTCTGCATTGGTGAGACCACCTCTGGAGTACTCCATCCTGAATGCAACCCTAGCATACTGCTGACTGTCCCCGTTTTGTATGATCAGAAAAGTGTTACTATTGCCATGAAGTGACATAGTACCTTTCCTTAACCCTTACATTTCCTCGATGATTGTGTCTTTTCTCCTTTTCTGACATCCATTCCTCACACTCTCAGTTGTAGGACTGATAGGATTGAGATCTTACTTCTGCAGAAGTGATCTTACTTCTTTGGAACTTTAAAGCAACTATTTCTTCTTCCTGGTGATTATAGCGATAGTGAATTTTTCAACTAAAATGTAAAACTCGGGGGTGTTATAGAATAAATAGAGTAGATATGCTAAGCCAGTTGAAGTGACAACACTTTTCGAAAAGAGAGGTTAAAGAGAAGGAATGAAGCAAGTCATTAATCTGAGCAAAAGTGAAAAAAAAAAAAAAAAATATCAGGGGAGCAGAAAAATGAATAGGTAGGGCACGCAGAAATCAATAGCAGGACTGTCATTAAACTCAAAAGGAGGCAAGTTTTGTTCCCTAAAGAAGGACAACTTTTGCAATGACCCTCACTGTCCACTTTGCATCATATCTCTTTGAAATTCTAGGCCCCTTTCTTCCACCTTGAATGCAGGATTGCATATATGCAATACTGTGAAACAAGAACATTCTGCCTCTAAAACAATTTTGCTCACACTTCCACCTGCTCACCCTGCCACATCATCTGCCTCGTGGAGCAGCCCAGCCTGGCCAAGGGGTGGATGGGGCCAGGCTGAATGAATGAATGAATGAAGGAATGAATGAATGAATGAATGAATGAATGAATGAATGAATGAATGAATGAATGAAGGGGCCTTGTAAATATTTCTCAAATTAGTCAAAGCACAGTAATTTTTTTTCCCTACAGGTTAAATACTGCTGATTAGCTGCTTACTTTTTAGAAAGTTCTCTGTCCTTAGTATTTACACGAGTCTTTTTCTGACCTGCTGTAAGCCCGTTAGTCCCAACCAGATAAGGAGCCTAATTTTAGAGCTGGAGATAGTGTAACACTGTTACTAGTTGATACTTGCTATGTCATTGCATTCTAGGATGATGTACTAAACAAAAGAACTGCCTCGTAGAAGAGAATGACTTATCAATTACAATACAGTAGTGATCTTGTTTTTGGTGTTAGTATTGCATATGTATATCTGCCTTTGCATTGTTAGTTCTAGAAGATACTGTCTACAGGTACTGCTGACAATTCAAAAAAAAAATAAAGTACCATTCTTATTTATTCTTGGAAATGTATTTCTTTGCTTGCTATGAATCAGTTAATACTGAGCCATGGTCTTTTGCTGTGCTAGTGCACTTTATTGAATGGATCCAAGTCCATAAGACATATTGATATTGTCACGATTAAACACAGAAACAAAGACTGTGTCTAAAAAACCATTCCAAAGTTTTAGGAAGGAAGGATTATTATCGAATTCTGAGACTGCCTGATACAAGAAGAAAGTGGTTTAGGCAGAGTCACATAATTTGACTTAACACACTCATTCTCTATAAAAGAATGTAATCTCAAAGACTGGCAAGCAGAATTTTTAACAGGAACACTACTACGCAAATCAAAGAGCAATTCTGTTGTCATGCTATGTACTAATTGCCAGACACTTGTTTGCTTTACAAAATACGCATAAATTTATCAAATTACCCCGCAAAATAAGCAAAACTGAAGGAAACCTATGCATTTAAAATGGTTAGGATTGGACAAAGAAAAAATATAAAAAGTTCAAAAGAGGCAAAGCCAAATTCTGTTTCTTCAGAAACAAGCTCATTTCAGGTACAAGCTATTAGCTACTGCTATGTAAAGAAAATACAATTTAGAGTGTTCAGTGTTACAAAGAAGAACTAATTTGGAAAAGATAATGAGTGGATTTCATGATGGCATAACTACATGAGCGGATGAGGAAAATGCTTGATGTCATCTATCTTCATGTCAGTAGAGACTTGGACATAGTCCCCATCATATCCTTCCTTTCACATTCAAAACGTGTGGATTTGAAAGGTGGACTGATGAACAAAGTTTAGTCTAGTCATACCTTGAGAGTGGTGGTCATTGGCTCAATGCCTGGCTAGAGAAAGGAACAAGTGGTGCTCGTCAGGGGTCAGTACTGGGACCAATGCTCTTTAATATCTTCAGCAGTGACACTTACAGTGGGATCAAGCACATTCTCCTCAAGTTTGTGGATGACAACAAGCTATGTGATAAGGTCAAGATGACTGAGGGATGGCATGCCACTCAGAGAGACTTAGACAGCCTTTGTCAGTGGGACAAGGAGAAGCTCATGAGGTTCAAAAAATCCCAGTGCAAGGTACTGCACATGGGTAATGGCAACCAACCCCTTGTATCAGTACAAGTTGAAGGATGTAAGGACAGAGAACAGCCCTGCCACAATGGGCATAGGGATACCAGTAAATAGCAAGTGGACATGAACTAGCAGTGTGCACCCTCACAGCCCAGAAAGCCACTCCTGTCCGGGACTGCACCAAAAGAATCGTGCTCAGCAGGTCCCGGTAGATGATCCTGCCCCTCTGCTCTGCATTGGTGAGACCACCTCTGGAGTACTCCATCCTGAATGCAACCCTAGCATACTGCTGACTGTCCCCGTTTTGTATGATCAGAAAAGTGTTACTATTGCCATGAAGTGACATAGTAGCTTTCCTTAACCCTTACATTTCCTCGATGATTGTGTCTTTTCTCCTTTTCTGACATCCATTCCTCACACTCTCAGTTGTAGGACTGATAGGATTGAGATCTTACTTCTTCAGAAGTGATCTTACTTCTTTGGAAGTTTAAAGCAACTATTTCTTCTTCCTGGTGATTATAGCGATAGTGAATTTTTCAACTGAAATGTAAAACTCGGGGGTGTTATAGAATAAATAGAGTAGATATGCTAAGCCAGTTGAAGTGACAACACTTTTCGGGAAGAGAGGAGAAAGAGAAGGAATGAAGCAAGTCATTAATCTGAGCAAAAGTGAAAAAAAAAAAAAAAAAATCAGGGGAGCAGAAAAATGAATAGGTAGGGCACGCAGAAATCAATAGCAGGACTGTCATTAAACTCAAAAGGAGGCAAGTTTTGTTCCCTAAAGAAGGACAACTTTTGCAATGACCCTCACTGTCCACTTTGCATCATATCTCTTTGAAATTCTAGGCCCCTTTCTTCCACCTTGAATGCCGGATTGCATATATGCAATACTGTGAAACAAGAACATTCTGCCTCTAAAACAATTTTGCTCACACTTCCACCTGCTCACCCTGCCACATCATCTGCCTCGTGGAGCAGCCCAGCCTGGCCAAGGGGTGGATGGGGCCAGGCTGAATGAATGAATGAATGAAGGAATGAATGAATGAATGAATGCTTGAATGAATGCATGAATTAATGGGCCTTTGAAATATTTCTCTAATTAGTCAAAGCACAGTAATTTTTTTTCCCTACAGGTTAAATACTGCTGATTAGCTGCTTACTTTTTAGAAAGTTCTCTGTCCTTAGTATTTACACGAGTCTTTTTTCTGACCTGCTGTAAGCCCGTTAGTCCCAACCAGATAAGGAGCCTAATTTTAGAGCTGGAGATAGTGTAACACTGTTACTAGTTGATACTTGCTATGTCATTGCATTCTAGGATGATGTACTAAACAAAAGAACTGCCTCGTAGAAGAGAATGACTTATCAATTACAATACAGTAGTGATCTTGTTTTTGGTGTTAGTATTGCATATGTATATCTGCCTTTGCATTGTTAGTTCTAGAAGATACTGTCTACAGGTACTGCTGACAATTAAAAAAAAAAATAAATTACCATTCTTATTTATTCTTGGAAATGTATTTCTTTGCTTGCTATGAATCAGTTAATACTGAGCCATGGTCTTGTGCTGTGCTAGTGCACTTTATTGAATGGATCCAAGTCCATAAGACATATTGATATTGTCACGATTAAACACAGAAACAAAGACTGTGTCTAAAAAACCATTCCAAAGTTTTAGGAAGGAAGGATTATTATCGAATTCTGAGACTGCCTGATACAAGAAGAAAGAGGTTTAGGCAGAGTCACATAATTTGACTTAACACACTCATTCTCTATAAAAGAATGTAATCTCAAAGACTGGCAAGCAGAATTTTTAACAGGAACACTACTACGCAAATCAAAGAGCAATTCTGTTGTCATGCTATGTACTAACTGCCAGACACTTGTTTGCTTTGCAAAATATGCATTAATTTATCAAATTACCCCTCAAGATAAGCAAAACTGAAGGAAACCTATGCATTTAAAATGGTCAGGATTGGACAAAGAAAAAATATAAAAAGTTCAAAAGTAGCAAAGCCAATTTCTGTTTCTTCAGAAACAAGCTCATTTCAGGTACAAGCTATTAGCTACTGCTATGTAAAGAAAATACAATTTAGAATGTTCAGTGTTACAAAGAAGAACTAATTTTGAAAAGATAATGAGTGGATTTCATGGTGGCATAACTACATGAGCGGATGAGGAAAATGCTTGATGTCATCTACCTTCATGTCAGTAGGGACTTGGACATAGTCCCCATCATATCCTTCCTTTCAAATTCAAAACGTGTGGATTTGAAAGGTGGACTGATGAACAAAGTTTAGTCTAGTCATACCTTGAGAGTGGTGGTCATTGGCTCAATGCCTGGCTAGAGAAAGGAACAAGTGGTGCTCGTCAGGGGTCAGTACTGGGACCAATGCTCTTTAATATCTTCAGCAGTGACACTGACAGTGGGATCAAACACATTCTCCTCAAGTTTGTGGATGACAACAAGCTATGTGATAAGGTCAAGATGACTGAGGGATGGCATGCCACTCAGAGAGACTTAGACAGCCTTTGTCAGTGGGACAAGGAGAAGCTCATGAGGTTCAAAAAATCCCAGTGCAAGGTACTGCACATGGGTAATGGCAACCAACCCCTTGTATCAGAACAAGTTGAAGGATGTAAGGACAGAGAACAGCCCTGCCACAATGGGCATAGGGATACCAGTAAATAGCAAGTGGACATGAACTAGCAGTGTGCACCCTCACAGCCCAGAAAGCCACTCCTGTCCGGGACTGCACCAAAAGAATCGTGCTCAGCAGGTCCCGGTAGATGATCCTGCCCCTCTGCTCTGCATTGGTGAGACCACCTCTGGAGTACTCCATCCTGAATGCAACCCTAGCATACCGCTGACTGTCCCTGTTTTGTATGATCAGAAAAGTGTTACTATTGCCATGAGGTGACATAGTACCTTTCCTTAACCCTTACATTTCCTAGATGATTGTGTCTTTTCTCCTTTCCTGACATCCATTCCTCACACTCTCAGTTGTAGGACTGATAGGATTGAGATCTTACTTCTGCAGAAGTGATCTTACTTCTTTGGAAGTTTAAAGCAACTATTTCTTCTTCCTGGTGATTATAGCGATAGTGAAGTTTTCAACTAAAATGTAAAACTCGGGGGTGTTATAGAATAAATAGAGTAGATATGCTAAGCCAGTTGAAGTGACAACACTTTTCGGGAAGAGAGGTTAAAGAGAAGGAATGAAGCAAGTCATTAATCTGAGCAAAAGTGAAAAAAAAAAAAAAAAAAAAAAATCAGGGGAGCAGAAAAATGAATAGGTAGGGCACGCACAAATCAATAGCAGGACCGTCATTAAACTCAAAAGGAGGCAAGTTTTGTTCCCTAAAGAAGGACAACTTTTGCAATGACCCTCACTGTCCACTTTGCATCATATCTCTTTGAAATTCTAGGCCCCTTTCTTCCATCTTGAATGCAGGATTGCATATATGCAATACTGTGAAACAAGAACATTCTGCCTCTAAAACAATTTTGCTCACACTTCCACCTGCTCACCCTGCCACATCATCTGCCTCGTGGAGCAGCCCAGCCTGGCCAAGGGGTGGATGGGGCCAGGTTGAATGAATGAAGGAATGAATGAATGAATGAATGAACGAATGAAGGGGCCTTGTAAATATTTCTCTAATTAGTCAAAGCACAGTAATTTTTTTTCCCTACAGGTTAAATACTGCTGATTAGCTGCTTACTTTTTAGAAAGTTCTCTGTCCTTAGTATTTACACGAGTCTTTTTCTGACCTGCTGTAAGCCCGTTAGTCCCAACCAGATAAGGAGCCTAATTTTAGAGCTGGAGATAGTGTAACACTGTTACTAGTTGATAGTTGCTATGTCATTGCATTCTAGGATGATGTAATAAACAAAAGAACTGCCTCGTAGAAGAGAATGACTTATCAATTGCAATACAGTAGTGATCTTGTTTTTGGTGTTAGTATTGCATATGTATATCTGCCTTTGCATTGTTAGTTCTAGAAGATTCTGTCTACAGGTACTGCTGACAATTAAAAAAAAAAATAAATTACCATTCTTATTTATTCTTGGAAATGTATTTCTTTGCTTGCTATGAATCAGTTAATACTGAGCCATGGTCTTTTGCTGTGCTAGTGCACTTTATTGAATGGATCCAAGTCCATAAGACATATTGATATTGTCACGTTTAAACACAGAAACAAAGACTGTGTCTAAAAAACAATTCCAAAGTTTTCGGAAGGAAGGATTATTATCGAATTCTGAGACTGCCTGATACAAGAAGAAAGTGGTTTAGGCAGAGTCACATAATTTGACTTAACACACTCATTCTCTATAAAAGAATTTAATCTCAAAGACTGGCAAGCAGAATTTTTAACAGGAACACTACTACGCAAATCAAAGAGCAATTCTGTTGTCATGCTATGTACTAACTGCCAGACACTTGTTTGCTTTGCAAAATACGCATTAATTTATCAAATTACCCCGCAAAATAAGCAAAACTGAAGGAAACCTATGCATTTAAAATGGTCAGGATTTGACAAAGAAAAAATATAAAATGTTCAAAAGAAGCAAAGCCAGTTTTTGTTTCTTCAGAAACAAGCTCATTTCAGGTACAAGCTATTAGCTACTGCTATGTAAAGAAAATACAATTTAGAATGTTCAGTGTTACAAAGAAGAACTAATTTTGAAAAGATAATGAGTGGATTTCATGGTGGCAAAACTACATGAGCAGATGAGGAAAATGCTTGATGTCATCTACCTTCATGTCATTAGAGACTTGGACATAGTCCCCATCATATCCTTCCTTTCACATTCAAAACGCGTGGATTTGAAAGGTGGACTGATGAACAAAGTTTAGTCTAGTCATACCTTGAGAGTGGTGGTCATTGGCTCAATGCCAGGCAAGAGAAAGTAACAAGTGGTGCTCTTCAGGTGTCAGTATGACCCCTGGTCATGGTCAGCTTTTTCGAATGTGCTCCCTGACAGCACAACATCTGTCGCCCCACGAACGCCCAGCTGCCTCTTTAGGGAAAGTTCTCCCTTCCACTCTTCGTCACGGAACGCAGAAGTGGAGCCACGGAGAAGCACGCCGCAACGAACTGTCGCTCGCAGGAGAGGCACGGACACCGCGTTCCCAGCCAGGCGTAGTGCATCCTGCATGTACGTACGCCGGGCGAAGTCCAAAGCGCTCCTTTCCGATGCGCGGAGAAGAGCCCGCCACTCGGGGAAAGGCAGCCGCCCACGGTCGCTCTTTGGCGGCGAGCGAACGAAACGAGACCGCGGCTGAGCGCTGGAAGCGGCAACCGGGGAGATGCGCGATTTCTCGGGCTGCGAGTGCAAAGGCTCCGGAGCGATTCAGCGCGAATGCCGGTTTGCAGCCGTGAGAGCGAAGTCGTGCCGTTCCGATGGCGAGAAGGGGCGAATTCAGCGTGCCGCGGTCCCTCCGACGGGGGGTTTTTTCTGCGCGGTGTTGGAAGGCTCCCTCTCGCCTTTTTCGAATGTGCTCCCTGACAGCACAACATCTGTCGCCCCACGAACGCCCAGCTGCCTCTTTAGGGAAAGTTCTCGCTTCCACTCTTCGTCACGGAACGCAGAAGTGGAGCCACGGAGAAGCACGCCGCAACGAACTGTCGCTCGCAGGAGAGGCACGGACACCGCGTTCCCAGCCAGGCGTAGTGCATCCTGCATGTACGTACGCCGGGCGAAGTCCAAAGCGCTCCTTTCCGATGCGCGGGGAAGAGCCCGCCACTCGGGGAAAGGCAGCCGCCCACGGTCGCTCTTTGGCGGCGAGCGAACCAAACGAGACCGCGGCTGAGCGCTGGAAGCGGCAACCGGGGAGATGCGCGATTTCTCGGGCTGCGAGTGCAAAGGCTCCGGAGCGATTCCGCGCGAATGCCGGTTTGCAGCCGTGAGAGCGAAGTCGTGCCGTTCCGATGGCGAGAAGGGGCGAATTCAGCGTGCCGCGGTCCCTCCGACGGGGGGTTTTTTCTGCGCGGTGTTGGAAGGCTCCCTCTCGCCTTTTTCGAATGTGCTCCCTGACAGCACAACATCTGTCGCCCCACGAACGCCCAGCTGCCTCTTTAGGGAAAGTTCTCGCTTCCACTCTTCGTCACGGAACGCAGAAGTGGAGCCACGGAGAAGCACGCCGCAACGAACTGTCGCTCGCAGGAGAGGCACGGACACCGCGTTCCCAGCCAGGCGTAGTGCATCCTGCATGTACGTACGCCGGGCGAAGTCCAAAGCACTCCTTTCCGATGCGCGGAGAAGAGCCCGCCACTCGGGGAAAGGCAGCCGCCCACGGTCGCTCTTTGGCGGCGAGCGAACGAAACGAGACCGCGGCTGAGCGCTGGAAGCGGCAACCGGGGAGATGCGCGATTTCTCGGGCTGCGAGTGCAAAGGATCCGGAGCGATTCAGCGCGAATGCCGGTTTGCAGCCGTGAGAGCGAAGTCGTGCCGTTCCGATGGCGAGAAGGGGCGAATTCAGCGTGCCGCGGTCCCTCCGACGGGGGGTTTTTTCTGCGCGGTGTTGGAAGGCTCCCTCTCGCCTTTTTCGAATGTGCTCCCTGACAGCACAACATCTGTCGCCCCACGAACGCCCAGCTGCCTCTTTAGGGAAAGTTCTCGCTTCCACTCTTCGTCACGGAACGCAGAAGTGGAGCCACGGAGAAGCACGCCGCAACGAACTGTCGCTCGCAGGAGAGGCACGGACACCGCGTTCCCAGCCAGGCGTAGTGCATCCTGCATGTACGTACGCCGGGCGAAGTCCAAAGCGCTCCTTTCCGATGCGCGGGCAAGAGCCCGCCACTCGGGGAAAGGCAGCCGCCCACGGTCGCTCTTTGGCGGCGAGCGAACCAAACGAGACCGCGGCTGAGCGCTGGAAGCGGCAACCGGGGAGATGCGCGATTTCTCGGGCTGCGAGTGCAAAGGCTCCGGAGCGATTCCGCGCGAATGCCGGTTTGCAGCCGTGAGAGCGAAGTCGTGCCGTTCCGATGGCGAGAAGGGGCGAATTCAGCGTGCCGCGGTCCCTCCGACGGGGGGTTTTTTCTGCGCGGTGTTGGAAGGCTCCCTCTCGCCTTTTTCGAATGTGCTCCCTGACAGCACAACATCTGTCGCCCCACGAACGCCCAGCTGCCTCTTTAGGGAAAGTTCTCCCTTCCACTCTTCGTCACGGAACGCAGAAGTGGAGCCACGGAGAAGCACGCCGCAACGAACTGTCGCTCATAGGAGAGGCACGGACACCGCGTTCCCAGCCAGGCGTAGTGCATCCTGCATGTACGTACGCCGGGCGAAGTCCAAAGCGCTCCTTTCCGATGCGCGGAGAAGAGCCCGCCACTCGGGGAAAGGCAGCCGCCCACGGTCGCTCTTTGGCGGCGAGCGAACCAAACGAGACCGCGGCTGAGCGCTGGAAGCGGCAACCGGGGAGATGCGCGATTTCTCGGGCTGCGAGTGCAAAGGCTCCGGAGCGATTCAGCGCGAATGCCGGTTTGCAGCCGTGAGAGCGAAGTCGTGCCGTTCCGATGGCGAGAAGGGGCGAATTCAGCGTGCCGCGGTCCCTCCGACGGGGGGTTTTTTCTGCGCGGTGTTGGAAGGCTCCCTCTCGCCTTTTTCGAATGTGCTCCCTGACAGCACAACATCTGTCGCCCCACGAACGCCCAGCTGCCTCTTTAGGGAAAGTTCTCCCTTCCACTCTTCGTCACGGAACGCAGAAGTGGAGCCACGGAGAAGCACGCCGCAACGAACTGTCGCTCGCAGGAGAGGCACGGAAACCGCGTTCCCAGCCAGGCGTAGTGCATCCTGCATGTACGTACGCCGGGCGAAGTCCAAAGCGCTCCTTTCCGATGCGCGGAGAAGAGCCCGCCACTCGGGGAAAGGCAGCCGCCCACGGTCGCTCTTTGGCGGCGAGCGAACCAAACGAGACCGCGGCTGAGCGCTGGAAGCGGCAACCGGGGAGATGCGCGATTTCTCGGGCTGCGAGTGCAAAGGCTCCGGAGCGATTCCGCGCGAATGCCGGTTTGCAGCCGTGAGAGCGAAGTCGTGCCGTTCCGATGGCGAGAAGGGGCGAATTCAGCGTGCCGCGGTCCCTCCGACGGGGGGCTTTTTCTGCGCGGTGTTGGAAGGCTCCCTCTCGCCTTTTTCGAATGTGCTCCCTGACAGCACAACATCTGTCGCCCCACGAATGCCCAGCTGCCTCTTTAGGGAAAGTTCTCCCTTCCACTCTTCGGGTCCTGCTGAGCACGATTCTTTTGGTGCAGTCCCGGACAGGAGTGGCTTTCTGGGCTGTGAGGGTGCACACTGCTAGTTCATGTCCACTTGCTATTTACTGGTATCCCTATGCCCATTGTGGCAGGGCTGTTCTCTGTCCTTACATCCTTCAACTTGTTCTGATACAAGGGGTTGGTTGCCATTACCCATGTGCAGTACCTTGCACTGGGATTTTTTGAACCTCATGAGCTTCTCCTTGTCCCACTGACAAAGGCTGTCTAAGTCTCTCTGAGTGGCATGCCATCCCTCAGTCATCTTGACCTTATCACATAGCTTGTTGTCATCCACAAACTTGAGGAGAATGTGCTTGATCCCACTGTCAATGTCACTGCTGAAGATATTAAAGAGCATTGGTCCCAGTACTGACCCCTGACGAGCACCACTTGTTCCTTTCTCTAGCCAGGCATTGAGCCAATGACCACCACTCTCAAGGTATGACTAGACTAAACTTTGTTCATCAGTCCACCTTTCAAATCCACACGTTTTGAATGTGAAAGGAAGGATATGATGGGGACTATGTCCAAGTCTCTACTGACATGAAGGTAGATGACATCAAGCATTTTCCTCATCCGCTCATGTAGTTATGCCATCATGAAATCCACTCATTATCTTTTCCAAATTAGTTCTTCTTTGTAACACTGAACATTCTAAATTGTATTTTCTTTACATAGCAGTAGCTAATAGCTTTTACCTGAAATGAGCTTGTTTCTGAAGAAACAGAAATTGGCTTTGCTACTTTTGAACTTTTTACATTTTTTCTTTGTCCAATCCTGACCATTTTAAATGCATAGGTTTCCTTCAGTTTTGCTTATCTTGCGGGGTAATTTGATAAATTAATGCATATTTTGCAAAGCAAACAAGTGTCTGGCAGTTAGTACATAGCATGACAACAGAATTGCTCTTTGATTTGCGTAGTAGTGTTCCTGTTAAAAATTCTGCTTGCCAGTCTTTGAGATTACATTCTTTTATAGAGAATGAGTGTGTTAAGTCAAATTATGTGACTCTGCCTAAACCTCTTTCTTCTTGTATCAGGCAGTCTCAGAATTCGATAATAATCCTTCCTTCCTAAAACTTTGGAATTGTTTTTTAGACACAGTCTTTGTTTCTGTGTTTAATCGTGACAATATCAATATGTCTTATGGACTTGGATCCATTCAATAAAGTGCACTAGCACAGCAAAAGACCATGGCTCAGTATTAACTGATTCATAGCAAGCAAAGAAATACATTTCCAAGAATAAATAAGAATGGTAATTTATTTTTTTTTTTAATTGTCAGCAGTACCTGTAGACAGTATCTTCTAGAACTAACAATGCAAAGGCAGATATACATGTGCAATACTAACACCAAAAACAAGATCACTACTGTATTGTAATTGATAAGTCATTCTCTTCTACGAGGCAGTTCTTTTGTTTATTACATCATCCTAGAATGCAATGACATAGCAAGTATCAACTAGTAACAGTGTTACACTATCTCCAGCTCTAAAATTAGGCTCCTTATCTGGTTGGGACTAACGGGCTTACAGCAGGTCAGAAAAAGACTCGTGTAAATACTAAGAACAGAGAACTTTCTAAAAGTAAGCAGCTAATCAGCAGTATTTAACCTGTAGGGAAAAAACTTACTCTGCTTTGACTAATTAGAGAAATATTTCAAAGGCCCCATTCATTCATGCATTCATTCATTCATTCATTCATGCATTCATTCATTCACTCATTCATTCATTCATTCAGCCTGGCCCCATCCACCCCTTGGCCAGGCTGGGCTGCTCCACGAGGCAGATGATGTGGCAGGGTGAGCAGGTGGAAGTGTGAGCAAAATTGTTTTAGAGGCAGAATGTTCTTGTTTCACAGTATTGCATATATGCAATCCTGCATTCAAGGTGGAAGAAAGGGGCCTAGAATTTCAAAGAGATATGATGCAAAGTGGACAGTGAGGGTCATTGCAAAAGTTGTCCTTCTTTAGGGAACAAAACTTGCCTCCTTTTGAGTTTAATGACAGTCCTGCTATTGATTTCTGCGTGCCCTACCTATTCATTTTTCTGCTCCCCTGATTTTTTTTTTTTTTTTTTCACTTTTGCTCAGATTAATGACTTGCTTCATTCCTTCTCTTTCTCCTCTCTTCCCGAAAAGTGTTGTCACTTCAACTGGCTTAGCATATCTACTCTATTTATTCTATAACACCCCCGAGTTTTACATTTTAGTTGAAAAATCCACTATTGCTATAATCACCAGGAAGAAGAAATAGTTGCTTTAAACTTCCAAAGAAGTAAGATCACTTCTGGAGAAGTAAGATCTCAATCCTATCAGTCCTACAACTGAGAGTGTGAGGAATGGATGTCAGAAAAGGAGAAAAGACACAATCATCTAGGAAATGTAAGGGTTAAGGAAAGGTACTATGTCACCTCATGGCAATAGTAACACTTTTCTGATCATACAAAACAGGGACAGTCAGCAGTATGCTAGGGTTGCATTCAGGATGGAGTACTCCAGAGGTGGTCTCACCAATGCAGAGCAGAGGGGCAGGATCATCTACCGGGACCTGCTGAGCACGATTCTTTTGGTGCAGTCCCGGACAGGAGTGGCTTTCTGGGCTGTGAGGGTGCACACTGCTAGTTCATGTCCACTTGCTATTTACTGGTATCCCTATGCCCATTGTGGCAGGGCTGTTCTCTGTCCTTACATCCTTCAACTTGTACTGATACAAGGGGTTGGTTGCCATTACCCATGTGCAGTACCTTGCACTGGGATTTTTTGAACCTCATGAGCTTCTCCTTGTCCCACTGACAAAGGCTGTCTAAGTCTCTCTGAGTGGCATGCCATCCCTCAGTCATCTTGACCTTATCACATAGCTTGTTGTCATCCACAAACTTGACGAGAATGTGCTTGATCCCACTGTCAGTGTCACTGCTGAAGATATTAAAGAGCATTGGTCCCAGTACTGACCCCTGACGAGCACCACTTGTTCCTTTCTCTAGCCAGGCATTGAGCCAATGACCACCACTCTCAAGGTATGACTAGACTAAACTTTGTTCATCAGTCCACCTTTCAAATCCACACGTTTTGAATGTGAAAGGAAGGATATGATGGGGACTATGTCCAAGTCTCTACTGACATGAAGGTAGATGACATCAAGCATTTTCCTCATCCGCTCATGTAGTTATGCCATCATGAAATCCACTCATTATCTTTTCCAAATTAGTTCTTCTTTGTAACACTGAACATTCTAAATTGTATTTTCTTTACATAGCAGTAGCTAATAGCTTTTACCTGAAATGAGCTTGTTTCTGAAGAAACAGAAATTGGCTTTGCTACTTTTGAACTTTTTATATTTTTTCTTTGTCAAATCCTGACCATTTTAAATGCATAGGTTTCCTTCAGTTTTGCTTATTTTGCGGGGTAATTTGATAAATTAATGCGTATTTTGCAAAGCAAACAAGTGTCTGGCAGTTAGTACATAGCATGACAACAGAATTGCTCTTTGATTTGCGTAGTAGTGTTCCTGTTAAAAATTCTGCTTGCCAGTCTTTGAGATTACATTCTTTTATAGAGAATGAGTGTGTTAAGTCAAATTATGTGACTCTGCCTAAACCTCTTTCTTCTTGTATCAGGCAGTCTCAGAATTCGATAATAATCCTTCCTTCCTAAAACTTTGGAATTGTTTTTTAGACACAGTCTTTGTTTCTGTGTTTAATCGTGACAATATCAATATGTCTTATGGACTTGGATCCATTCAATAAAGTGCACTAGCACAGCAAAAGACCATGGCTCAGTATTAACTGATTCATAGCAAGCAAAGAAATACATTTCCAAGAATAAATAAGAATGGTAATTTATTTTTTTTTTTAATTGTCAGCAGTACCTGTAGACAGTATCTTCTAGAACTAACAATGCAAAGGCAGATATACATGTGCAATACTAACACCAAAAACAAGATCACTACTGTATTGTAATTGATAAGTCATTCTCTTCTACGAGGCAGTTCTTTTGTTTATTACATCATCCTAGAATGCAATGACATAGCAAGTATCAACTAGTAACAGTGTTACACTATCTCCAGCTCTAAAATTAGGCTCCTTATCTGGTTGGGACTAACGGGCTTACAGCAGGTCAGAAAAAGACTCGTGTAAATACTAAGAACAGAGAACTTTCTAAAAAGTAAGCAGCTAATCAGCAGTATTTAACCTGTAGGGAAAAAACTTACTCTGCTTTGACTAATTAGAGAAATATTTCAAAGGCCCCATTCATTCATGCATTCATTCATTCATTCATTCATGCATTCATTCATTCACTCATTCATTCATTCATTCAGCCTGGCCCCATCCACCCCTTGGCCAGGCTGGGCTGCTCCACGAGGCAGATGATGTGGCAGGGTGAGCAGGTGGAAGTGTGAGCAAAATTGTTTTAGAGGCAGAATGTTCTTGTTTCACAGTATTGCATATATGCAATCCTGCATTCAAGGTGGAAGAAAGGGGCCTAGAATTTCAAAGAGATATGATGCAAAGTGGACAGTGAGGGTCATTGCAAAAGTTGTCCTTCTTTAGGGAACAAAACTTGCCTCCTTTTGAGTTTAATGACAGTCCTGCTATTGATTTCTGCGTGCCCTACCTATTCATTTTTCTGCTCCCCTGATTTTTTTTTTTTTTTTTTCACTTTTGCTCAGATTAATGACTTGCTTCATTCCTTCTCTTTCTCCTCTCTTCCCGAAAAGTGTTGTCACTTCAACTGGCTTAGCATATCTACTCTATTTATTCTATAACACCCCCGAGTTTTACATTTTAGTTGAAAAATCCACTATTGCTATAATCACCAGGAAGAAGAAATAGTTGCTTTAAACTTCCAAAGAAGTAAGATCACTTCTGGAGAAGTAAGATCTCAATCCTATCAGTCCTACAACTGAGAGTGTGAGGAATGGATGTCAGAAAAGGAGAAAAGACACAATCATCTAGGAAATGTAAGGGTTAAGGAAAGGTACTATGTCACCTCATGGCAATAGTAACACTTTTCTGATCATACAAAACAGGGACAGTCAGCAGTATGCTAGGGTTGCATTCAGGATGGAGTACTCCAGAGGTGGTCTCACCAATGCAGAGCAGAGGGGCAGGATCATCTACCGGGACCTGCTGAGCACGATTCTTTTGGTGCAGTCCCGGACAGGAGTGGCTTTCTGGGCTGTGAGGGTGCACACTGCTAGTTCATGTCCACTTGCTATTTACTGGTATCCCTATGCCCATTGTGGCAGGGCTGTTCTCTGTCCTTACATCCTTCAACTTGTACTGATACAAGGGGTTGGTTGCCATTACCCATGTGCAGTACCTTGCACTGGGATTTTTTGAACCTCATGAGCTTCTCCTTGTCCCACTGACAAAGGCTGTCTAAGTCTCTCTGAGTGGCATGCCATCCCTCAGTCATCTTGACCTTATCACATAGCTTGTTGTCATCCACAAACTTGAGGAGAATGTGCTTGATCCCACTGTCAATGTCACTGCTGAAGATATTAAAGAGCATTGGTCCCAGTACTGACCCCTGACGAGCACCACTTGTTCCTTTCTCTAGCCAGGCATTGAGCCAATGACCACCACTCTCAAGGTATGACTAGACTAAACTTTGTTCATCAGTCCACCTTTCAAATCCACACGTTTTGAATGTGAAAGGAAGGATATGATGGGGACTATGTCCAAGTCTCTACTGACATGAAGGTAGATGACATCAAGCATTTTCCTCATCCGCTCATGTAGTTATGCCATCATGAAATCCACTCATTATCTTTTCCAAATTAGTTCTTCTTTGTAACACTGAACATTCTAAATTGTATTTTCTTTACATAGCAGTAGCTAATAGCTTTTACCTGAAATGAGCTTGTTTCTGAAGAAACAAAAACTGGCTTTGCTTCTTTTGAACTTTTTATATTTTTTCTTTGTCCAATCCTGACCATTTTAAATGCATAGGTTTCCTTCAGTTTTGCTTATTTTGCGGGGTAATTTGATAAATTAATGCGTATTTTGCAAAGCAAACAAGTGTCTGGCAGTTAGTACATAGCATGACAACAGAATTGCTCTTTGATTTGCGTAGTAGTGTTCCTGTTAAAAATTCTGCTTGCCAGTCTTTGAGATTACATTCTTTTATAGAGAATGAGTGTGTTAAGTCAAATTATGTGACTCTGCCTAAACCTCTTTCTTCTTGTATCAGGCAGTCTCAGAATTCGATAATAATCCTTCCTTCCTAAAACTTTGGAATGGTTTTTTAGACACAGTCTTTGTTTCTGTGTTTAATCGTGACAATATCAATATGTCTTATGGACTTGGATCCATTCAATAAAGTGCACTAGCACAGCAAAAGACCATGGCTCAGTATTAACTGATTCATAGCAAGCAAAGAAATACATTTCCAAGAATAAATAAGAATGGTAATTTATTTTTTTTTTTAATTGTCAGCAGTACCTGTAGACAGTATCTTCTAGAACTAACAATGCAAAGGCAGATATACATATGCAATACTAACACCAAAAACAAGATCACTACTGTATTGTAATTGATAAGTCATTCTCTTCTACGAGGCAGTTCTTTTGTTTAGTACATCATCCTAGAATGCAATGACATAGCAAGTATCAACTAGTAACAGTGTTACACTATCTCCAGCTCTAAAATTAGGCTCCTTATCTGGTTGGGACTAACGGGCTTACAGCAGGTCAGAAAAAGACTCGTGTAAATACTAAGGACAGAGAACTTTCTAAAGAGTAAGCAGCTAATCAGCAGTATTTAACCTGTAGGGAAAAAAAATTACTGTGCTTTGACTAATTAGAGAAATATTTACAAGGCCCCTTCATTCATTCATTCATTCATTCATTCATTCATTCATTCATTCATTCATTCATTCATTCATTCCTTCATTCAGCCTGGCCCCATCCACCCCTTGGCCAGGCTGGGCTGCTCCACGAGGCAGATGATGTGGCAGGGTGAGCAGGTGGAAGTGTGAGCAAAATTGTTTTAGAGGCAGAATGTTCTTGTTTCACAGTATTGCATATATGCAATCCTGCATTCAAGGTGGAAGAAAGGGGCCTAGAATTTCAAAGAGATATGATGCAAAGTGGACAGTGAGGGTCATTGCAAAAGTTGTCCTTCTTTAGGGAACAAAACTTGCCTCCTTTTGAGTTTAATGACGGTCCTGCTATTGATTTGTGCGTGCCCTACCTATTCATTTTTCTGCTCCCCTGATTTTTTTTTTTTTTTTTTCACTTTTGCTCAGATTAATGACTTGCTTCATTCCTTCTCTTTAACCTCTCTTCCCGAAAAGTGTTGTCACTTCAACTGGCTTAGCATATCTACTCTATTTATTCTATAACACCCCCGAGTTTTACATTTTAGTTGAAAAATTCACTCTCGCTATAATCACCAGGAAGAAGAAATAGTTGCTTTAAACTTCCAAAGAAGTAAGATCACTTCTGGAGAAGTAAGATCTCAATCCTATCAGTCCTACAACTGAGAGTGTGACGAATGGATGTCAGAAAAGGAGAAAAGACACAATCATCGAGTAAATGTAAGGGTTAAG
Organism: Tetrao urogallus; assembly: GCF_951394365.1. NCBI lineage: Eukaryota > Metazoa > Chordata > Aves > Galliformes > Phasianidae > Tetrao > Tetrao urogallus. The sequence goes on along the minus strand of NC_136813.1, from coordinate 119,793,540 downwards.
GAAAGGTACTATGTGACCTCATGGCAATAGTAGCACTTTACTGATCATACAAAACGGGGACAGTCAGCAGTATGCTAGGGTTGCATTCAGGATGGAGTACTCCAGAGGTGGTCTCACCAATGCAGAGCAGAGGGGCTGGATCATCTACCGGGACCTGCTGAGCACGGTTCTTTTGGTGTAGTCCCGGACAGGAGTGGCTTTCTGGGCTGTGAGGGTGCACACTGCTAGTTCATGTCCACTTGCTATTTACTGGTATCCCTATGCCCATTGTGGCAGGGCTGTTCTCTGTCCTTACATCCTTCAACTTGTACTGATACAAGGGGTTGGTTGCCATTACCCATGTGCAGTACCTTGCACTGGGATTTTTTGAACCTCATGAGCTTCTCCTTGTCCCACTGACAAAGGCTGTCTAAGTCTCTCTGAGTGGCATGCCATCCCTCAGTCATCTTGACCTAATCACATAGCTTGTTGTCATCCACAAACTTGACGAGAATGTGCTTGATCCCACTGTCAGTGTCACTGCTGAAGATATTAAAGAGCATTGGTCCCAGTACTGACCCCTGACGAGCACCACTTGTTCCTTTCTCTAGCCAGGCATTGAGCCAGTGACCACCACTCTCAAGGTATGACTAGACTAAACTTTGTTCATCAGTCCACCTTTCAAATCCACACGTTTTGAATGTGAAAGGAAGGATATGATGGGGACTATGTCCAAGTCCCTACTGACATGAAGGTAGATGACATCAAGCATTTTCCTCATCCGCTCATGTAGTTATGCCATCATGAAATCCACTCATTATCTTTTCCAAATTAGTTCTTCTTTGTAACACTGAACATTCTAAATTGTATTTTCTTTACATAGCAGTAGCTAATAGCTTGTACCTGAAATGAGCTTGTTTCTGAAGAAACAGAAATTGGCTTTGCTACTTTTGAACTTTTTATATTTTTTCTTTGTCAAATCCTGACCATTTTAAATGCATAGGTTTCCTTCAGTTTTGCTTATTTTGCGGGGTAATTTGATAAATTAATGCATATTTTGCAAAGCAAACAAGTGTCTGGCAGTTAGTACATAGCATGACAACAGAATTGCTCTTTGATTTGCGTAGTAGTGTTCCTGTTAAAAATTCTGCTTGCCAGTCTTTGAGATTAAATTCTTTTATAGAGAATGAGTGTGTTAAGTCAAATTATGTGACTCTGCCTAAACCACTTTCTTCTTGTATCAGGCAGTCTCAGAATTCGATAATAATCCTTCCTTCCTAAAACTTTGGAATGGTTTTTTAGACACAGTCTTTGTTTCTGTGTTTAATCGTGACAATATCAATATGTCTTATGGACTTGGATCCATTCAATAAAGTGCACTAGCACAGCAAAAGACCATGGCTCAGTATTCACTGATTCATAGCAAGCAAAGAAATACATTTCCAAGAATAAATAAGAATGGTAATTTATTTTTTTTTTTAATTGTCAGCAGTACCTGTAGACAGTATCTTCTAGAACTAACAATGCAAAGGCAGATATACATATGCAATACTAACACCAAAAACAAGATCACTACTGTATTGTAATTGATAAGCAGTTCTTTTGTTTAGTACATCATCCTAGAATGCAATGACATAGCAAGTATCAACTAGTAACAGTGTTACACTATCTCCAGCTCTAAAATTAGGCTCCTTATCTGGTTGGGACTAACGGGCTTACAGCAGGTCAGAAAAAGACTCGTGTAAATACTAAGGACAGCGAACTTTCTAAAAAGTAAGCAGCTAATCAGCAGTATTTAACCTGTAGGGAAAAAAAATTACTGTGCTTTGACTAATTAGAGAAATATTTACAAGGCCCCTTCATTCATTCATTCATTCATTCATTCCTTCATTCAGCCTGGCCCCATCCACACCTTGGCCAGGCTGGGCTGCTCCACGAGGCAGATGATGTGGCAGGGTGAGCAGGTGGAAGTGTGAGCAAAATTGTTTTAGAGGCAGAATGTTCTTGTTTCACAGTATTGCATATATGCAATCCTGCATTCACGGTGGAAGAAAGGGGCCTAGAATTTCAAAGAGATATGATGCAAAGTGGACAGTGAGGGTCATTGCAAAAGTTGTCCTTCTTTAGGGAACAAAACTTGCCTCCTTTTGAGTTTAATGGCGGTCCTGCTATTGATTTCTGCGTGCGCTACCTATTCATTTTTCTGCTCCCCTGATTTTTATTTTTTTTTTTTTCACTTTTGCTCAGATTAATGACTTGCTTCATTCCTTCTCTTTCTCCTCTCTTCCCGAAAAGTGTTGTCACTTAAACTGGCTTAGCATATCTACTCTATTTATTCTATAAGACCCCCGAGTTTTACATTTTAGTTGAAAAATTCACTATTGCTTTAATCACCAGGAAGAAGAAATAGTTGCTTTAAACTTCCAAAGAAGTAAGATCACTTCTGCAGAAGTAAGATCTCAATCCTATCAGTCCTACAACTGAGAGTGTGAGGAATGGATGTCAGAAAAGGAGAAAAGACACAATCATCTAGGAAATGTAAGGGTTAAGGAAAGGTACTATGTCACCTCATGGCAATAGTAACACTTTTCTGATCATACAAAACAGGGACAGTCAGCAGTATGCTAGGGTTGCATTCAGGATGGAGTACTCCAGAGGTGGTCTCACCAATGCAGAGCAGAGGGGCAGGATCATCTACCGGGACCTGCTGAGCACGATTCTTTTGGTGCAGTCCCGGACAGGAGTGGCTTTCTGGGCTGTGAGGGTGCACACTGCTAGTTCATGTCCACTTGCTATTTACTGGTATCCCTATGCCCATTGTGGCAGGGCTGTTCTCTGGCCTTACATCCTTCAACTTGTACTGACACAAGGGGTTGGTTGCCATTACCCATGTGCAGTACCTTGCACTTGGATTTTTTGAACCTCATGAGCTTCTCCTTGTCCCACTGACAAAGGCTGTCTAAGTCTCTCTGAGTGGCATGCCATCCCTCAGTCATCTTGACCTTATCACATAGCTTGTTGTCATCCACAAACTTGAGGAGAATGTGCTTGATCCCACTGTCAGTGTCACTGCTGAAGATATTAAAGAGCATTGGTCCCAGTACTGACCCCTGACGAGCACCACTTGTTTCTTTCTCTAGCCAGGCATTGAGCCAGTGACCACCACTCTCAAGGTATGACTAGACTAAACTTTGTTCATCAGTCCACCTTTCAAATCCACACGTTTTGAATTTGAAAGGAAGGATATGATGGGGACTATGTCCAAGTCCCTACTGACATGAAGGTAGATGACATCAAGCATTTTCCTCATCCGCTCATGTAGTTATGCCATCATGAAATCCACTCATTATCTTTTCAAAATTAGTTCTTCTTTGTAACACTGAACATTCTAAATTGTATTTTCTTTACATAGCAGTAGCTAATAGCTTTTACCTGAAATGAGCTTGTTTCTGAAGAAACAGAAATTGGCTTTGCTACTTTTGAACTTTTTATATTTTTTCTTTGTCCAATCCTAACCATTTTAAATGCATAGGTTTCCTTCAGTTTTGCTTATTTTGCGGGGTAATTTGATAAATTAATGCATATTTTGCAAAGCAAACAAGTGTCTGGCAGTTAGTACATAGCATGACAACAGAATTGCTCTTTGATTTGCGTAGTAGTGTTCCTGTTAAAAATTCTGCTTGCCAGTCTTTGAGATTACATTCTTTTATAGAGAATGAGTGTGTTAAGTCAAATTATGTGACTCTGCCTAAACCACTTTCTTCTTGTATCAGGCAGTCTCAGAATTCGATAATAATCCTTCCTTCCTAAAACTTTGGAATGGATTTTAGACACAGTCTTTGTTTCTGTGTTTAATCGTGACAATATCAATATGTCTTATGGACTTGGATCCATTCAATAAAGTGCACTAGCACAGCAAAAGACCATGGCTCAGTATTCACTGATTCATAGCAAGCAAAGAAATACATTTCCAAGAATAAATAAGAATGGTAATTTATTTTTTTTTTTAATTGTCAGCAGTACCTGTAGACAGTATCTTCTAGAACTAACAATGCAAAGGCAGATATACATATGCAATACTAACACCAAAAACAAGATCACTACTGTATTGTAATTGATAAGTCATTCTCTTCTACGAGGCAGTTCTTTTGTTTAGTACATCATCCTAGAATGCAATGACATAGCAAGTATCAACTAGTAACAGTGTTACACTATCTCCAGCTCTAAAATTAGGCTCCTTATCTGGTTGGGACTAACGGGCTTACAGCAGGTCAGAAAAAGACTCGTGTAAATACTAAGGACAGAGAACTTTCTAAAAAGTAAGCAGCTAATCAGCAGTATTTAACCTGTAGGGAAAAGAAATTACTGTGCTTTGACTAATTAGAGAAATATTTACAAGGCCCCTTCATTCATGCATTCATTCATTCATTCATTCATTCATTCAGCCTGGCCCCATCCACCCCTTGGCCAGGCTGGGCTGCTCCACGAGGCAGATGATGTGGCAGGGTGAGCAGGTGGAAGTGTGAGCAAAATTGTTTTAGAGGCAGAATGTTCTTGTTTCACAGTATTGCATATATGCAATCCTGCATTCAAGGTGGAAGAAAGGGGCCTAGAATTTCAAAGAGATATGATGCAAAGTGGACAGTGAGGGTCATTGCAAAAGTTGTCCTTCTTTAGGGAACAAAACTTGCCTCCTTTTGAGTTTAATGACAGTCCTGCTATTGATTTGTGCGTGCCCTACCTATTCATTTTTCTGCTCCCCTGGTATTTTTTTTTTTTTTTTTTCACTTTTGCTCAGATTAATGACTTGCTTCATTCCTTCTCTTTCTCCTCTCTTCCCGAAAAGTGTTGTCACTTAAACTGGCTTAGCATATCTACTCTATTTATTCTATAAGACCCCCGAGTTTTACATTTTAGTTGAAAAATTCACTATCGCTTTAATCACCAGGAAGAAGAAATAGTTGCTTTAAACTTCCAAAGAAGTAAGATCACTTCTGAAGAAGTAAGATCTCAATCCTATCAGTCCTACAACTGAGAGTGTGAGGAATGGATGTCAGAAAAGGAGAAAAGACACAATCATCTAGGAAATGTAAGGGTTAAGGAAAGGTACTATGTCACCTCATGGCAATAGTAACACTTTTCTGATCATACAAAACAGGGACAGTCAGCAGTATGCTAGGGTTGCATTCAGGATGGAGTACTCCAGAGGTGGTCTCACCAATGCAGAGCAGAGGGGCAGGATCATCTACCGGGACCTGCTGAGCACGATTCTTTTGGTGCAGTCCCGGACAGGAGTGGCTTTCTGGGCTGTGAGGGTGCACACTGCTAGTTCATGTCCACTTGCTATTTACTGGTATCCCTATGCCCATTGTGGCAGGGCTGTTCTCTGGCCTTACATCCTTCAACTTGTTCTGATACAAGGGGTTGGTTGCCATTACCCATGTGCAGTACCTTGCACTGGGATTTTTTGAACCTCATGAGCTTCTCCTTGTCCCACTGACAAAGGCTGTCTAAGTCTCTCTGAGTGGCATGCCATCCCTCAGTCATCTTGACCTTATCACATAGCTTGTTGTCATCCACAAACTTGAGGAGAATGTGCTTGATCCCACTGTCAGTGTCACTGCTGAAGATATTAAAGAGCATTGGTCCCAGTACTGACCCCTGACGAGCACCACTTGTTCCTTTCTCTAGCCAGGCATTGAGCCAGTGACCACCACTCTCAAGGTATGACTACACTAAACTTTGTTCATCAGTCCACCTTTCAAATCCACACGTTTTGAATTTGAAAGGAAGGATATGATGGGGACTATGTCCAAGTCCCTACTGACATGAAGGTAGATGACATCAAGCATTTTCCTCATCCGCTCATGTAGTTATGCCATCATGAAATCCACTCATTATCTTTTCAAAATTAGTTCTTCTTTGTAACACTGAACATTCTAAATTGTATTTTCTTTACATAGCAGTAGCTAATAGCTTTTACCTGAAATGAGCTTGTTTCTGAAGAAACAGAAATTGGCTTTGCTACTTTTGAACTTTTTATATTTTTTCTTTGTCCAATCCTAACCATTTTAAATGCATAGGTTTCCTTCAGTTTTGCTTATTTTGCGGGGTAATTTGATAAATTAATGCATATTTTGCAAAGCAAACAAGTGTCTGGCAGTTAGTACATAGCTTGACAACAGAATTGCTCTTTGATTTGCGTAGTAGTGTTCCTGTTAAAAATTCTGCTTGCCAGTCTTTGAGATTAAATTCTTTTATAGAGAATGAGTGTGTTAAGTCAAATTATGTGACTCTGCCTAAACCACTTTCTTCTTGTATCAGGCAGTCTCAGAATTCGATAATAATCCTTCCTTCCTAAAACTTTGGAATTGTTTTTAGACACAGTCTTTGTTTCTGTGGTTAATCGTGACAATATCAATATGTCTTATGGACTTGGATCCATTCAATAAAGTGCACTAGCACAGCAAAAGACCATGGCTCAGTATTCACTGATTCATAGCAAGCAAAGAAATACATTTCCAAGAATAAATAAGAATGGTAATTTATTTTTTTTTTTAATTGCCAGCAGTACCTGTAGACAGTATCTTCTAGAACTACATCCTGCATATGTAAGCTCATGAGGTTCAAGAAATCCAAGTGCAAGGTACTGCACATGGGTAATGGCAACCAACCCCTTGTATCAGAACAAGTTGAAGGATGTAAGGCCAGAGAACAGCCCTGCCACAATGGGCATAGGGATACCAGTAAATAGCAAGTGGACATGAACTAGCAGTGTGCACCCTCACAGCCCAGAAAGCCACTCCTGTCCGGGACTGCACCAAAAGAATCGTGCTCAGCAGGTCCCGGTAGATGATCCTGCCCCTCTGCTCTGCATTGGTGAGACCACCTCTGGAGTACTCCATCCTGAATGCAACCCTTGCATACTGTTGACTGTCCCTGTTTTGTATGATCAGAAAAGTGTTACTATTGCCATGAGGTGACATAGTACCTTTCCTTAACACTTACATTTCCTCAATGATTGTGTCTTTTCTCCTTTCCTGACATCCATTCCTCACACTCTCAGTTGTAGGACTGATAGGATTGAGATCTTACTTCTCCAGAAGTGATCTTACTTCTTTGGAAGTTTAAAGCAACTATTTCTTCTTCCTGGTGATTATAGCGATAGTGAATTTTTCAACTAAAATGTAAAACTCGGGGGTGTTATAGAATAAAAAGAGTAGATATGCTAAGCCAGTTGAAGTGACAACACTTTTCGGGAAGAGAGGAGAAAGAGAAGGAATGAAGCAAGTCATTAATCTGAGCAAAAGTGAAAAAAAAAAAAAAAAATCAGGGGAGCAGAAAAATGAATAGGTAGGGCACGCAGAAATCAATAGCAGGACTGTCATTAAACTCAAAAGGAGGCAAGTTTTGTTCCCTAAAGAAGGACAACTTTTGCAATGACCCTCACTGTCCACTTTGCATCATATCTCTTTGAAATTCTAGGCCCCTTTCTTCCACCTTGAATGCAGGATTGCATATATGCAATACTGTGAAACAAGAACATTCTGCCTCTAAAACAATTTTGCTCACACTTCCACCTGCTCACCCTGCCACATCATCTGCCTCTTGGAGCAGCCCAGCCTGGCCAAGGGGTGGATGGGTCCAGGCTGAATGCATGAATGAATGAATGAATGAATGAATGAATGCATGAATGAAGGGGCCTTGTAAATATTTCTCAAATTAGTCAAAGCACAGTAATTTTTTTTCCCTACAGGTTAAATACTGCTGATTAGCTGCTTACTTTTTAGAAAGTTCTCTGTCCTTAGTATTTACACGAGTCTTTTTCTGACCTGCTGTTGTCTCGCTCCAATTTATAGGAGGGAGAGGAGGTTCTTTTATTATCTATATACCCGGCGTGAGATTAAGAAGCAACGGTTCAAATGTTGGTCCGACCAGTTTATTACAAATCTTAATTAGGGAAATGGGGAAGGGGAGGACGGAGACTATTATGAATTTGGGTAATGGGGAAGGGAAGGAGGGCGATAGAAAAGATAGAAGAGAAGAAGCAAGGAGTCTTTATAGGCAGCAAGAGGGACATAGTCACCACCATGGATCCAGTGAGGTTCGTAGTTCCGTCTTTGATCTTCAGTAGCGGTGGGTCGTCGGGCATTGTTGTTCTATTGACGAGGAAGGACATGAAGAACGACGACGACGACCATGGCGATGATGGCCCCTTTTCAATGGTTTCAGAGTGGTCGAGTCAGCTGTCTTTGGAGTGACAGCTCAAATCCAAAGTGGTTGAGTCAGCTCTCCCTGGAGTGGCAGCTTCTGGCTCTGGGATCTCAGCAGAAACACCTTTGTTCCCATCTTCCGGGCCTTGCCAGCAGATAAGAGGGTGCAGGGATGCCCATCTGCATCCTGTTTCTCACAGAACACGATGGTATCGTTCCCCAATTTTCCCACAACCAGCTGGAGCTGTTTAGTCACAGGCCAGATCTTCCGCCAGTGAACACTCCTGAGCACTCTCATCCGCTCTTCTACAGAGCAAGCAGCTCTGGGGGAAGGGGCTTTCAAATGTTCCCAAAGCGATATCGATTGTCACACGGTTAGCACCCATTAGTTGCCTCCTCAACAAATCATTCAGAATCTTATCACAAGAAATACCTCAGGAAGCAAGCTTTGAGCCAAAAAACAAAGAAGGATTCTCACACCACCCCGTGGCTCAAAGATTGCTTGAAATAAAGCATAAGTGACCCTCCATGGTGGTGAGGAAAAGAAAAGGGAGAAAATGAAAAGACCGCAAACAAGCAAGAGGGAAAGAAGAGGGGGAGAAGGGGAAGATAATCGTTACACAATTACTATAAAAGATTTCTTGGGCTTGGTTACAAATGTTGCCCTGATCTGTTGGACTTGTCCATCATCAGTTGAAGTAGTTACAAAATACATGGAAGATACAATACGTTGTATAAGTTGAATAAAACATGGAATCATACAAGGTACAACCATAAGAGTTGCAACAACACATAGTAGATAAAACAGGATACGTTTGACCCATGGGCCACCTGGAAGCCAGGAAAAGAAATCAACATCTAGGCCCTTCCAGGTTTGGGCAGGAACATGAGCTATTTTCCATATACCCTGGGCAATTTGTTCAACAACTTTACCATTATCATCAATCTTTAGACAACAATTAGAATCATTCAATTGGCCACAGACACCACTCAGTGATACCTCAGGAGTGGTGACACAAATGTTACATGATGAATAAAAGGTAGAAAGTGAAAAGAGACAACCATACATTTAGCAATGACCACACATTTAACAATAACCAATATTAATAAATAAGTAAAACAAACAGAGGTATTTGTGTCAGCTGCTTTCCCCACCCAGGATCTCCCAGTGTAAGCCAGGATCCAGATGGGAATTTTTCAGTAGAGGTTGTGATGTTTATGAATAGCCATACAATATTACACTTCAGTTAATTTACGAAAAGCTAGTGTATCTAGTTTAATTTGAAACTAGACTAGTATCTAGTCTAATTTGACAATATGTGGACTTGCCATGTAATGTTTTCTAAGATGATTTAGTGTCTCAAGAACTTTTCACTTGAGCATTTCCAAAGCAATTCAAATGCTGAGAGATACAAACATTAGTTTGGCAAGTTCAAGTATTGTTACAGTCCACAGAACTTTTCACAGGACAGTGTGTGCAGGATACCCCCACAGTACAAACCATCAAGGAGGGGTAATCCCAGAAACACACACATCTCTTTTTAAAACTTAGGCACTTTCCAACAACCATGTTTTGGATGGAACTCCTGGACTGGTGTGACACTGAAAAGCATCAGCACAAAAGGCTTTCTGATAGATTTCTTTTGTGACCACATCTAACAGATATTAGATGGGTCCCTTGATTCATTTCCCAGTTTGTTAGGAATTTGGAAACACTGTGGAGGAATTACATGCAAATCATAATCAGTTTGGTAAAAACGGGTGAAAGAAGGGGTCAAAAGAAATGGTATCACTGTGCAGGGAGTACCAGTAAGCCAGGATGACCTGTAAAAACCCTGAACCCAGTTGTTAAGTTTAACAGATCCAAGGACTGGTACAAATCACCACCCATACCCATAACAACACAAAACATAACACTACTGAAACCAAAAAATGTAATCAAGAGGTACATTCAGTGCTCTAGCATGATCAAATCTTCAGTATTTCCGTCACAAAACACAAATAGTTAAAATCAGCTATTAGCCTTTTTGTGTTCTGTCAAGGTCCCACGGGGATCTTCTGTGAAATAAAACAAGATACAAACTTGCCCTTTTTGGGCTTTGTTAATAGGGTTAAAAAAAAATGAGGGAACAATCCAGCAAGTTTTGATTTCATATTCCTTTTTCGGGGTGTCTTTAGCCTTCCGAAGATATTTGTTAAGGGATCCTGTTAAGGTTAGGGAAACTGGCCTCAGGTTAGCTGAGTCAATCGACACAGTCTGGCCAGGGAGGTAAGAGTGTTTCCCTGGCTTATCAGCTACTGGATCGTGACTCACAGGGATAACTGGCAAGAGTGGTGAGTCCTTTAGCAAAAGGTGTTAAATCGACGATCTTGCTTCCCTTTGTTGTGAGCTTTCTCATGCATCCACCCTTCACCGCCCCCACCCTGCTCACTAGGGAGGGGCGAAGACATCAGTTTTCTAACGGCTTGGAGAGCCGTTCAGGTTCCCTGGGAGAGACCCTAGGACCTGGGGTTTTGCTTTCCTCGAGATTCTGGAGCTTTTGTTCTGGCCACCAGTTAACTAATTTCTCTAACCTGACAGTGGGTAATCCATTCATCAAATCTCGTGGAACACCCTTTTGCCAGCCCAGTGTCCAGAGACAATTACGTTTATGATCAATATTTCGCCTACCTGTTTTTACTGACAGTGAGACCCTTCCAGTCCCACTGAGTTTTGAGCTAGGAGGCCTGGGGGCAAGGCTGACTGCTGCAAGTCTTACTTCTCTTGGCTCAAATTTAGTGGAGGAAGAAACCACTGGCCCATATTTCCTTCCATAGTTAATTAACTCTTGGGCAACCTCTCCCCACGTCCATACTTTGTTTCCTGACTGCAGATGGTTGGGGGTTACAGTTCCTTCTAACACTGTCCGGGTTCTCTCTCCCCGAGGCATTACCTGTATTTTTCCTTGCAGTCGTATACCTATAGGTTTTAACGACTCTGGAAGCCCCCTAATTAAAGCAGTCATTCTCTCAGGATCAACAGGCATCATCATAGGTGATTCATGGTGCGGCTGCAGCTTTCTATCATACATCATTTGGAGACAAGCAGCCTTTTGAACACTCTCTACTAACGGATCAACTGTTCCAGTAATGGCAAGAGGGTCTCCCCTTTCTAAAGGGTTGAGACCACCTGCCCAATAGGCAGCCCTTTGTGTTAAGGACCAGGGAGCACGACTGTTGCCAGTAGTTAAAAATACTCCTGGTCCCCAATAACCTTCCGCCTCCTTTTCTGTTAGCAGAATCTGGTCTCCACCAGTGAGGCTAACCCTCCATACATACTCTGTTTCAGATTCCTTTGGAGGGCGGCTAAAATCTTTTTTCAATTTTGCTAGTTCAGTGGCTGAGAAGGGAATTTCCTTAACATTCATTTGAGGATCTAGATCCTCACTGTTATCGAATGTGTATTCAGTTTTTATCAAAGGACGCAATGGGGCTATTGGAGTTTCTAATTTATCTAGCCTTTCCTTCATTCCTGGTAGTTCCACCTGAGGAAAAGTTTTTTCTCGAGGCAAACTATGGGTGACGGTATGGCTGGCATGCTTACACGTTAGCAGTTCCTTAAAAGCCATTTGCAACAAAGCCGAATTACATTTCTCTCTTTCTAATTGTTCCTCAAGATTCACTATTTGATTCTGCAGAGTTTTCACCAATTCTTGTGTAACTCTAACCGATTCCTGTAGTGCTTCTATGGTTTGGAGTTCTGCCGAATGCTTTTCATTTCGGAACTCCACAGCAGCTTTTAAAGTAGCCCCGAGTACGGCACAAATAAACGACTTTCCTTTTCCAGCTCGGGTACGAGCCTCATTCTGTAAGACACTAATGCGGTCCGAAACACTCTGTAAATTATGCCAATTCTGTCGTGCCCAATCCATACCTGATAAAGAGGGTCGAGCACCATGTTTTTCTAAAAGATCAAATAATACATCTTCACTTTTCATGGTGGCAATGCTGTCGCTCATTTTTTCAATACAATGAAAGACCAACACTAAGGGAGGAGGAGGTACACGTATTCAAAAGCTCAGTTACTTCTCACCTCTCCACCCAAGGAGATACACCACACCTAAACAAATGCAAATGATCCAATCACTCCTCCTTTCTTTGGGGGAGCACAAAAAATGTGAAGCTAAGGCAACACTTTCTAGGTTTCAATAGAGTAAATAAACTTTCTTGGAGAGGCACACACGTTTAAGTTTATCACTTCAAGTTTCGCACTTCAGTTACCAAATAACCAGAGAGGTCTTCCCGAGGAGGCACACACGTATTAAACAAAATGCAAGTATTCAAAATACGTCCCCGAGAGGTACACACATAAAAGGTAAAGTTTCAGAATATGGAGCGGTCTTCCTGGAGAAGGACTCACGTCTAAATTTTCAAAACTATCGCTCCTTGCAACTCCAGGAGCTGCACACAGAAAAAAAAGTTTCAAACTAGATCTGGAAGGACAACACTCTCACAGCGGGGATTCTGCCGACTACGCCATTAAATAAATGTCTCGCTCCAATTTATAGGAGGGAGAGGAGGTTCTTTTATTATCTATATACCCGGCGTGAGATTAAGAAGCAACGGTTCAAATGTTGGTCCGACCAGTTTATTACAAATCTTAATTAGGGAAATGGGGAAGGGGAGGACGGACACTATTATGAATTAGGGTAATGGGGAAGGGAAGGAGGGCGATAGAAAAGATAGAAGAGAAGAAGCAAGGAGTCTTTATAGGCAGCAAGAGGGACATAGTCACCACCATGGATCCAGTGAGGTTCGTAGTTCCGTCTTTGATCTTCAGTAGCGGTGGGTCGTCGGGCATTGTTGTTCTATTGACGAGGAAGGACATGAAGAACGACGACGACGACCATGGCGATGATGGCCCCTTTTCAATGGTTTCAGAGTGGTCGAGTCAGCTGTCTTTGGAGTGACAGCTCAAATCCAAAGTGGTTGAGTCAGCTCTCCCTGGAGTGGCAGCTTCTGGCTCTGGGATCTCAGCAGAAACACCTTTGTTCCCATCTTCCGGGCCTTGCCAGCAGATAAGAGGGTGCAGGGATGCCCATCTGCATCCTGTTTCTCACAGAACACGATGGTATCGTTCCCCAATTTTCCCACAACCAGCTGGAGCTGTTTAGTCACAGGCCAGATCTTCCGCCAGTGAACACTCCTGAGCACTCTCATCCGCTCTTCTACAGAGCAAGCAGCTCTGGGGGAAGGGGCTTTCAAATGTTCCCAAAGCGATATCGATTGTCACACGGTTAGCACCCATTAGTTGCCTCCTCAACAAATCATTCAGAATCTTATCACAAGAAATACCTCAGGAAGCAAGCTTTGAGCCAAAAAACAAAGAAGGATTCTCACACCACCCCGTGGCTCAAAGATTGCTTGAAATAAAGCATAAGTGACCCTCCATGGTGGTGAGGAAAAGAAAAGGGAGAAAATGAAAAGACCGCAAACAAGCAAGAGGGAAAGAAGAGGGGGAGAAGGGGAAGATAATCGTTACACAATTACTATAAAAGATTTCTTGGGCTTGGTTACAAATGTTGCCCTGATCTGTTGGACTTGTCCATCATCAGTTGAAGTAGTTACAAAATACATGGAAGATACAATACGTTGTATAAGTTGAATAAAACATGGAATCATACAAGGTACAACCATAAGAGTTGCAACAACACATAGTAGATAAAACAGGATACGTTTGACCCATGGGCCACCTGGAAGCCAGGAAAAGAAATCAACATCTAGGCCCTTCCAGGTTTGGGCAGGAACATGAGCTATTTTCCATATACCCTGGGCAATTTGTTCAACAACTTTACCATTATCATCAATCTTTAGACAACAATTAGAATCATTCAATTGGCCACAGACACCACTCAGTGATACCTCAGGAGTGGTGACACAAATGTTACATGATGAATAAAAGGTAGAAAGTGAAAAGAGACAACCATACATTTAGCAATGACCACACATTTAACAATAACCAATATTAATAAATAAGTAAAACAAACAGAGGTATTTGTGTCAGCTGCTTTCCCCACCCAGGATCTCCCAGTGTAAGCCAGGATCCAGATGGGAATTTTTCAGTAGAGGTTGTGATGTTTATGAATAGCCATACAATATTACACTTCAGTTAATTTACGAAAATTGACGAAAAGCTAGTGTATCTAGTTTAATTTGAAACTAGACTAGTATCTAGTCTAATTTGACAATATGTGGACTTGCCATGTAATGTTTTCTAAGATGATTTAGTGTCTCAAGAACTTTTTCTGACCTGCTGTAAGCCCGTTAGTCCCAACCAGGTAAGGAGCCTAATTTTAGAGCTGGAGATAGTGTAACACTGTTACTAGTTGATACTTGCTATGTCATTGCATTCTAGGATGATGTAATAAACAAAAGAACTGCCTCGTAGAAAGGTGACTCATTTGAAAGGTGGACTGATGAACAAAGTTTAGTCTAGTCATACCTTGAGAGTGGTGGTCATTGGCTCAATGCCTGGCTAGAGAAAGGAACAAGTGGTGCTCGTCAGGGGTCAGTACTGGGACCAATGCTCTTTAATATCTTCAGCAGTGACATTGACAGTGGGATCAAGCACATTCTCCTCAAGTTTGTGGATGACAACAAGCTATGTGATAAGGTCAAGATGACTGAGGGATGGCATGCCACTCAGAGAGACTTAGACAGCCTTTGTCAGTGGGACAAGGAGAAGCTCATGAGGTTCAAAAAATCCCAGTGCAAGGTACTGCACATGGGTAATGGCAACCAACCCCTTGTATCAGAACAAGTTGAAGGATGTAAGGACAGAGAACAGCCCTGCCACAATGGGCATAGGGATACCAGTAAATAGCAAGTGGACATGAACTAGCAGTGTGCACCCTCACAGCCCAGAAAGCCACTCCTGTCCGGGACTGCACCAAAAGAATCGTGCTCAGCAGGTCCCGGTAGATGATCCTGCCCCTCTGCTCTGCATTGGTGAGACCACCTCTGGAGTACTCCATCCTGAATGCAACCCTAGCATACTGCTGACTGTCCCTGTTTTGTATGATCAGAAAAGTGTTACTATTGCCATGAGGTGACATAGTACCTTTCCTTAACCCTTACATTTCCTCAATGATTGTGTCTTTTCTCCTTTCCTGACATCCATTCCTCACACTCTCAGTTGTAGGACTGATAGGATTGAGATCTTACTTCTCCAGAAGTGATCTTACTTCTTTGGAAGTTTAAAGCAACTATTTCTTCTTCCTGGTGATTATAGCGAGAGTGAATTTTTCAACTAAAATGTAAAACTCGGGGGTGTTATAGAATAAATAGAGTAGATATGCTAAGCCAGTTGAAGTGACAACACTTTTCGGGAAGAGAGGAGAAAGAGAAGGAATGAAGCAAGTCATTAATCTGAGCAAAAGTGAAAAAAAAAAAAAAAAAAAAATCAGGGGAGCAGAAAAATGAATAGGTAGGGCACGCACAAATCAATAGCAGGACCGTCATTAAACTCAAGAGGAGGCAAGTTTTGTTCCCTAAAGAAGGACAACTTTTGCAATGACCCTCACTGTCCACTTTGCATCATATCTCTTTGAAATTCTAGGCCCCTTTCTTCCGCCTTGAATGCAGGATTGCATATATGCAATACTGTGAAACAAGAACATTCTGCCTCTAAAACAATTTTGCTCACACTTCCACCTGCTCACCCTGCCACATCATCTGCCTCGTGGAGCAGCCCAGCCTGGCCAAGGGGTGGATGGGGCCAGGCTGAATGAATGAATGAAGGAATGAATGAATGAATGAATGAATGAATGAATGAATGAATGAATGAATGAAGGGGCCTTGTAAATATTTCTCAAATTAGTCAAAGCACAGTAATTTTTTTTCCCTACAAGTTAAATACTGCTGATTAGCTGCTTACTTTTTAGAAAGTTCTCTGTCCTTAGTATTTACACGAGTCTTTTTCTGACCTGCTGTAAGCCCGTTAGTCCCAACCAGATAAGGAGCCTAATTTTAGAGCTGGAGATAGTGTAACACTGTTACTAGTTGATACTTGCTATGTCATTGCATTCTAGGATGATGTACTAAACAAAAGAACTGCCTCGTAGAAGAGAATGACTTATCAATTACAATACAGTAGTGATCTTGTTTTTGGTGTTAGTATTGCACATGTATATCTGCCTTTGCATTGTTAGTTCTAGAAGATACTGTCTACAGGTACTGCTGACAATTAAAAAAAAAAAAAATTACCATTCTTATTTATTCTTGGAAATATATTTCTTTGCTTGCTATGAATCAGTTAATACTGAGCCATGGTCTTTTGCTGTGCTAGTGCACTTTATTGAATGGATCCAAGTCCATAAGACATATTGATATTGTCACGATTAAACACAGAAACAAAGACTGTGTCTAAAAAACCATTCCAAAGTTTTAGGAAGGAAGGATTATTATCGAATTCTGAGACTGCCTGATACAAGAAGAAAGTGGTTTAGGCAGAGTCACATAATTTGACTTAACACACTCATTCTCTATAAAAGAATGTAATCTCAAAGACTGGCAAGCAGAATTTTTAACAGGAACACTACTACGCAAATCAAAGAGCAATTCTGTTGTCATGCTATGTACTAACTGCCAGACACTTGTTTGCTTTGCAAAATATGCATTAATTTATCAAATTACCCCACAAAATAACCAAAAATGAAGGAAACCTATGCATTCAAAATGGTTAGGATTGGACAAAGAAAAAATATAAAATGTTCAAAAGTAGCAAAGCCAATTTCTGTTTCTTCAGAAACAAGCTCATTTCAGGTACAAGCTATTAGCTACTGCTATGTAAAGAAAATACAATTTAGAATGTTCAGTGTTACAAAGAAGAACTAGTTTTGAAAAGATAATGAGTGGATTTCATGATGGCATAACTACATGAGCGGATGAGGAAAATGCTTGATGTCATCTACCTTCATGTCAGTAGGGACTTGGACATAGTCCCCATCATATCCTTCCTTTCACATTCAAAACGTGTGGATTTGAAAGGTGGACTGATGAACAAAGTTTAGTCTAGTCATACCTTGAGAGTGGTGGTCATTGGCTCAATGCCTGGCTAGAGAAAGGAACAAGTGGTGCTCGTCAGGGGTCAGTACTGGGACCAATGCTCTTTAATATCTTCAGCAGTGACACTGACAGTGGGATCAAGCACATTCTCCTCAAGTTTGTGGATGACAACAAGCTATGTGATAAGGTCAAGATGACTGAGGGATGGCATGCCACTCAGAGAGACTTAGACAGCCTTTGTCAGTGGGACAAGGAGAAGCTCATGAGGTTCAAAAAATCCCAGTGCAAGGTACTGCACATGGGTAATGGCAACCAACCCCTTGTATCAGAACAAGTTGAAGGATGTAAGGACAGAGAACAGCCCTGCCACAATGGGCATAGGGATACCAGTAAATAGCAAGTGGACATGAACTAGCAGTGTGCACCCTCACAGCCCAGAAAGCCACTCCTGTCCGGGACTGCACCAAAAGAATCGTGCTCAGCAGGTCCCGGTAGATGATCCTGCCCCTCTGCTCTGCATTGGTGAGACCACCTCTGGAGTACTCCATCCTGAATGCAACCCTAGCATACTGCTGACTGTCCCTGTTTTGTATGATCAGAAAAGTGTTACTATTGCCATGAAGTGACATAGTACCTTTCCTTAACCCTTACATTTCCTAGATGATTGTGTCTTTTCTCCTTTTCTGACATCCATTCGTCACACTCTCAGTTGTAGGACTGATAGGATTGAGATCTTACTTCTCCAGAAGTGATCTTACTTCTTTAGAAGTTTAAAGCAACTATTTCTTCTTCCTGGCGATTATAGCGAGAGTGAATTTTTCAACTGAAATGTAAAACTCGGGGGTGTTATAGAATAAATAGAGTAGATATGCTAAGCCAGTTGAAGTGACAACACTTTTCGGGAAGAGAGGAGAAAGAGAAGGAATGAAGCAAGTCATTAATCTGAGCAAAAGTGAAAAAAAAATAAATAAATCAGGGGAGCAGAAAAATGAATAGGTAGGGCACGCACAAATCAATAGCAGGACTGCCATTAAACTCAAAAGGAGGCAAGTTTTGTTCCCTAAAGAAGGACAACTTTTGCAATGACCCTCACTGTCCACTTTGCATCATATCTCTTTGAAATTCTAGGCCCCTTTCTTCCACCTTGAATGCAGGATTGCATATATGCAATACTGTGAAACAAGAACATTCTGCCTCTAAAACAATTTTGCTCACACTTCCACCTGCTCACCCTGCCACATCATCTGCCTCGTGGAGCAGCCCAGCCTGGCCAAGGGGTGGATGGGGCCAGGCTGAATGAATGAATGAATGAATGAATGAATGAAGGAATGAATGAATGAATGAATGAATGAATGAATGAATGAATGAATGAATGAATGAATGAATGAAGGGGCCTTGTAAATATTTCTCTAATTAGTCAAAGCACAGTAATTTTTTTTCCCTACAGGTTAAATACTGCTGATTAGCTGCTTACTTTTTAGAAAGTTCTCTGTCCTTAGTATTTACACGAGTCTTTTTCTGACCTGCTGTAAGCCCGTTAGTCCCAACCAGATAAGGAGCCTAATTTTAGAGCTGGAGATAGTGTAACACTGTTACTAGTTGATACTTGCTATGTCATTGCATTCTAGGATGATGTACTAAACAAAAGAACTGCCTCGTAGAAGAGAATGACTTATCAATTACAATACAGTAGTGATCTTGTTTTTGGTGTTAGTATTGCACATGTATATCTGCCTTTGCATTGTTAGTTCTAGAAGATACTGTCTACAGGTACTGCTGACAATTCAAAAAAAAAATAAATTACCATTCTTATTTATTCTTGGAAATGTATTTCTTTGCTTGCTATGAATCAGTTAATACTGAGCCATGGTCTTTTGCTGTGCTAGTGCACTTTATTGAATGGATCCAAGTCCATAAGACATATTGGTATTGTCACGATTAAACACAGAAACAAAGACTGTGTCTAAAAAACAATTCCAAAGTTTTAGGAAGGAAGGATTATTATCGAATTCTGAGACTGCCTGATACAAGAAGAAAGTGGTTTAGGCAGAGTCACATAATTTGACTTAACACACTCATTCTCTATAAAAGAATTTAATCTCAAAGACTGGCAAGCAGAATTTTTAACAGGAACACTACCACGCAAATCAAAGAGCAATTCTGTTGTCATGCTATGTACTAACTGCCAGACACTTGTTTTCCTTGCAAAATATGCATTAATTTATCAAATTGCCCCGCAAAATAAGCAAAACTGAAGAAAACCTATGCATTTAAAATGGTTAGGATTTGACAAAGAAAAAATATAAAAAGTTCAAAAGTAGCAAAGCCAATTTTTGTTTCTTCAGAAACAAGCTCATTTCAGGTACAAGCTATTAGCTACTGCTATGTAAAGAAAATACAATTTAGAATGTTCAGTGTTACAAAGAAGAACTAATTTGGAAAAGATAATGAGTGGATTTCATGATGGCATAACTACATGAGCGGATGAGGAAAATGCTTGATGTCATCTACCTTCATGTCAGTAGGGACTTGGACATAGTCCCCATCATATCCTTCCTTTCACATTCAAAACGTGTGGATTTGAAAGGTGGACTGATGAACAAAGTTTAGTCTAGTCATACCTTGAGAGTGGTGGTCATTGGCTCAATGCCTGGCTAGAGAAAGAAACAAGTGGTGCTCGTCAGGGGTCAGTACTGGGACCAATGCTCTTTAATATCTTCAGCAGTGACACTGACAGTGGGATCAAGCACATTCTCCTCAAGTTTGTGGATGACAACAAGCTATGTGATAAGGTCAAGATGACTGAGGGATGGCATGCCACTCAGAGAGACTTAGACAGCCTTTGTCAGTGGGACAAGGAGAAGCTCATGAGGTCCAAAAAATCCCAGTGCAAGGTACTGCACATGGGTAATGGCAACCAACCCCTTGTATCAGAACAAGTTGAAGGATGTAAGGACAGAGAACAGCCCTGCCACAATGGGCATAGGGATACCAGTAAATAGCAAGTGGACACGAACTAGCAGTGTGCACCCTCACAGCCCAGAAAGCCACTCCTGTCCGGGACTGCACCAAAAGAATCGTGCTCAGCAGGTCCCGGTAGATGATCCTGCCCCTCTGCTCTGCATTGGTGAGACCACCTCTGGAGTACTCCATCCTGAATGCAACCCTAGCATACTGCTGACTGTCCCTGTTTTGTATGATCAGAAAAGTGTTACTATTGCCATGAAGTGACATAGTACCTTTCCTTAACCCTTACATTTCCTAGATGATTGTGTCTTTTCTCCTTTTCTGACATCCATTCCTCACACTCTCAGTTGTAGGACTGATAGGATTGAGATCTTACTTCTCCAGAAGTGATCTTACTTCTTTGGAAGTTTAAAGCAACTATTTCTTCTTCCTGGTGATTATAGCAATAGTGAATTTTTCAACTGAAATGTAAAACTCGGGGGTGTTATAGAATAAATAGAGTAGATATGCTAAGCCAGTTGAAGTGACAACACTTTTCCAAAAGAGAGGTTAAAGAGAAGGAATGAAGCAAGTCATTAATCTGAGCAAAAGTGAAAAAAAAAAAAAAAAAAAATCAGGGGAGCAGAAAAATGAATAGGTAGGGCACGCACAAATCAATAGCAGGACTGTCATTAAACTCAAAAGGAGGCAAGTTTTGTTCCCTAAAGAAGGACAACTTTTGCAATGACCCTCACTGTCCACTTTGCATCATATCTCTTTGAAATTCTAGGCCCCTTTCTTCCACCTTGAATGCAGGATTGCATATATGCAATACTGTGAAACAAGAACATTCTGCCTCTAAAACAATTTTGCTCACACTTCCACCTGCTCACCCTGCCACATCATCTGCCTCTTGGAGCAGCCCAGCCTGGCCAAGGGGTGGATGGGGCCAGGCTGAATGAATGAAGGAATGAATGAATGAAGGAATGAATGAATGAATGAATGAATGAAGGGGCCTTGTAAATATTTCTCTAATTAGTCAAAGCAGAGTAAGTTTTTTCCCTACAGGTTAAATACTGCTGATTAGCTGCTTACTTTTTAGAAAGTTCTCTGTCCTTAGTATTTACACGAGTCTTTTTCTGACCTGCTGTAAGCCCGTTAGTCCCAACCAGATAAGGAGCCTAATTTTAGAGCTGGAGATAGTGTAACACTGTTACTAGTTGATACTTGCTATGTCATTGCATTCTAGGATGATGTACTAAACAAAAGAACTGCCTCGTAGAAGAGAATGACTTATCAATTACAATACAGTAGTGATCTTGTTTTTGGTGTTAGTATTGCACATGTATATCTGCCTTTGCATTGTTAGTTCTAGAAGATACTGTCTACAGGTACTGCTGACAATTAAAAAAAAAAATAAATTACCATTCTTATTTATTCTTGGAAATGTATTTCTTTGCTTGCTATGAATCAGTTAATACTGAGCCATGGTCTTTTGCTGTGCTAGTGCACTTTATTGAATGGATCCAAGTCCATAAGACATATTGGTATTGTCACGATTAAACACAGAAACAAAGACTGTGTCTAAAAAACAATTCCAAAGTTTTAGGAAGGAAGGATTATTATCGAATTCTGAGACTGCCTGATACAAGAAGAAAGTGGTTTAGGCAGAATCACATAATTTGACTTAACACACTCATTCTCTATAAAAGAATGTAATCTCAAAGACTGGCAAGCAGAATTTTTAACAGGAACACTACTACGCAAATCAAAGAGCAATTCTGTTGTCATGCTATGTACTAACTGCCAGACACTTGTTTGCCTTGCAAAATATGCATTAATTTATCAAATTACCCCGCAAAATAAGCAAAACTGAAGAAAACCTATGCATTTAAAATGGTTAGGATTTGACAAAGAAAAAATATAAAAAGTTCAAAAGTAGCAAAGCCAATTTCTGTTTCTTCAGAAACAAGCTCATTTCAGGTAAAAGCTATTAGCTACTGCTATGTAAAGAAAATACAATTTAGAATGTTCAGTGTTACAAAGAAGAACTAATTTTGAAAAGATAATGAGTGGATTTCATGATGGCATAACTACATGAGCGGATGAGGAAAATGCTTGATGTCATCTACCTTCATGTCAGTAGAGACTTGGACATAGTCCCCATCATATCCTTCCTTTCACATTCAAAACGTGTGGATTTGAAAGGTGGACTGATGAACAAAGTTTAGTGTAGTCATACCTTGAGAGTGGTGGTCATTGGCTCAATGCCTGGCTAGAGAAAGGAACAAGTGGTGCTCGTCAGGGGTCAGTACTGGGACCAATGCTCTTTAATATCTTCAGCAGTGACATTGACAGTGGGATCAAGCACATTCTCCTCAAGTTTGTGGATGACAACAAGCTATGTGATAAGGTCAAGATGACTGAGGGATGGCATGCCACTCAGAGAGACTTAGACAGCCTTTGTCAGTGGGACAAGGAGAAGCTCATGAGGTTCAAAAAATCCCAGTGCAAGGTACTGCACATGGGTAATGGCAACCAACCCCTTGTATCAGAACAAGTTGAAGGATGTAAGGACAGAGAACAGCCCTGCCACAATGGGCATAGGGATACCAGTAAATAGCAAGTGGACATGAACTAGCAGTGTGCACCCTCACAGCCCAGAAAGCCACTCCTGTCCGGGACTGCACCAAAAGAACCGTGCTCAGCAGGTCCCGGTAGATGATCCTGCCCCTCTGCTCTGCATTGGTGAGACCACCTCTGGAGTACTCCATCCTGAATGCAACCCTAGCATACTGCTGACTGTCCCTGTTTTGAATGATCAGAAAAGTGTTACTATTGCCATGAGGTGACATAGTACCTTTCCTTAACACTTACATTTCCTAGATGATTGTGTCTTTTCTCCTTTCCTGACATCCATTCCTCACACTCTCAGTTGTAGGACTGATAGGATTGAGATCTTACTTCTCCAGAAGTGATCTTACTTCTTTGGAAGTTTAAAGCAACTATTTCTTCTTCCTGGTGATTATAGCAATAGTGGATTTTTCAACTAAAATGTAAAACTCGGGGGTGTGTATAGAATAAATAGAGTAGATATGCTAAGCCAGTTGAAGTGACAACACTTTTCGGGAAGAGAGGTTAAAGATAAGGAATGAAGCAAGTCATTAATCTGAGCAAAAGTGAAAAAAAAAAAAAAAAAAAAAAATCAGGGGAGCAGAAAAATGAATAGGTAGGGCACGCACAAATCAATAGCAGGACTGTCATTAAACTCAAAAGGAGGCAAGTTTTGTTCCCTAAAGAAGGACAACTTTTGCAATGACCCTCACTGTCCACTTTGCATCATATCTCTTTGAAATTCTAGGCCCCTTTCTTCCACCTTGAATGCAGGATTGCATATATGCAATACTGTGAAACAAGAACATTCTGCCTCTAAAACAATTTTGCTCACACTTCCACCTGCTCACCCTGCCACATCATCTGCCTCGTGGAGCAGCCCAGCCTGGCCAAGGGGTGGATGGGGCCAGGCTGAATGAATGAATGAATGAATGAAGGAATGAATGAATGAATGAATGAATGCATGAATGAATGAATGAATGAATGAATGAATGAAGGGGCCTTGTAAATATTTCTCTAATTAGTCAAAGCACAGTAATTTTTTTTCCCTACAGGTTAAATACTGCTGATTAGCTGCTTACTTTTTAGAAAGTTCTCTGTCCTTAGTATTTACACGAGTCTTTTTCTGACCTGCTGTAAGCCCGTTAGTCCCAACCAGATAAGGAGCCTAATTTTAGAGCTGGAGATAGTGTAACACTGTTACTAGTTGATAGTTGCTATGTCATTGCATTCTAGGATGATGTACTAAACAAAAGAACTGCCTCGTAGAAGAGAATGACTTATCAATTACAATACAGTAGTGATCTTGTTTTTGGTGTTAGTATTGCATATGTATATCTGCCTTTGCATTGTTAGTTCTAGAAGATACTGTCTACAGGTACTGCTGACAATTAAAAAAAAAAATAAATTACCATTCTTATTTATTCTTGGAAATGTATTTCTTTGCTTGCTATGAATCACTTCATACTGAGCCATGGTCTTTTGCTGTGCTAGTGCACTTTATTGAATGGATCCAAGTCCATAAGACATATTGATATTGTCACGATTAAACACAGAAACAAAGACTGTGTCTAAAAAACCATTCCAAAGTTTTAGGAAGGAAGGATTATTATCGAATTCTGAGACTGCCTGATACAAGAAGAAAGTGGTTAAGGCAGAGTCACATAATTTGACTTAACACACTCATTCTCTATAAAAGAATGTAATCTCAAAGACTGGCAAGCAGAATTTTTAACAGGAACACTACTACGCAAATCAAAGAGCAATTCTGTTGTCATGCTATGTACTAACTGCCAGACACTTGTTTGCCTTGCAAAATATGCATTAATTTATCAAATTACCCCGCAAAATAAGCAAAACTGAAGGAAACCTATGCATTTAAAATGGTTAGGATTGGACTAAGAAAAAAAATATAAAAAGTTCAAAAGTAGCAAAGCCAATTTCTGTTTCTTCAGAAACAAGCTCATTTCAGGTAAAAGCTATTAGCTACTGCTATGCAAAGAAAATACAATTTAGAATGTTCAGTGTTACAAAGAAGAACTAATTTTGAAAAGATAATGAGTGGATTTCATGATGGCATAACTACATGAGCGGATGAGGAAAATGCTTGATGTCATCTACCTTCATGTCAGTAGAGACTTGGACATAGTCCCCATCATATCCTTCCTTTCAAATTCAAAACGTGTGGATTTGAAAGGTGGACTGATGAACAAAGTTTAGTCTAGTCATACCTTGAGAGTGGTGGTCATTGGCTCAATGCCTGGCTAGAGAAAGGAACAAGTGGTGCTCGTCAGGGGTCAGTACTGGGACCAATGCTCTTTAATATCTTCAGCAGTGACACTGACAGTGGGATCAAGCACATTCTCCTCAAGTTTGTGGATGACAACAAGCTATGTGATAAGGTCAAGATGACTGAGGGATGGCATGCCACTCAGAGAGACTTAGACAGCCTTTGTCAGTGGGACAAGGAGAAGCTCATGAGGTTCAAAAAATCCCAGTGCAAGGTACTGCACATGGGTAATGGCAACCAACCCCTTGTATCAGAACAAGTTGAAGGATGTAAGGACAGAGAACAGCCCTGCCACAGTGGGCATAGGGATACCAGTAAATAGCAAGTGGACATGAACTAGCAGTGTGCACCCTCACAGCCCAGAAAGCCACTCCTGTCCGGGACTGCACCAAAAGAACCGTGCTCAGCAGGTCCCGGTAGATGATCCTGCCCCTCTGCTCTGCATTGGTGAGACCACCTCTGGAGTACTCCATCCTGAATGCAACCCTAGCATACTGCTGACTGTCCCTGTTTTGAATGATCAGAAAAGTGTTACTATTGCCATGAGGTGACATAGTACCTTTCCTTAACACTTACATTTCCTAGATGATTGTGTCTTTTCTCCTTTCCTGACATCCATTCCTCACACTCTCAGTTGTAGGACTGATAGGATTGAGATCTTACTTCTCCAGAAGTGATCTTACTTCTTTGGAAGTTTAAAGCAACTATTTCTTCTTCCTGGTGATTATAGCAATAGTGAATTTTTCAACTAAAATGTAAAACTCGGGGGTGTTATAGAATAAATAGAGTAGATATGCTAAGCCAGTTGAAGTGACAACACTTTTCGGGAAGAGAGGAGAAAGAGAAGGAATGAAGCAAGTCATTAATCTGAGCAAAAGTGAAAAAAAAAAAAAAAAAAAAAAAATCAGGGGAGCAGAAAAATGAATAGGTAGGGCACGCACAAATCAATAGCAGGACTGTCATTAAACTCAAAAGGAGGCAAGTTTTGTTCCCTAAAGAAGGACAACTTTTGCAATGACCCTCACTGTCCACTTTGCATCATATCTCTTTGAAATTCTAGGCCCCTTTCTTCCACCTTGAATGCAGGATTGCATATATGCAATACTGTGAAACAAGAACATTCTGCCTCTAAAACAATTTTGCTCACACTTCCACCTGCTCACCCTGCCACATCATCTGCCTCCTGGAGCAGCCCAGCCTGGCCAAGGGGTGGATGGGGCCAGGCTGAATGAATGAATGAATGAATGAAGGAATGAATGAATGAATGAATGAATGCATGAATGAATGAATGAATGAATGAATGAATGAAGGGGCCTTGTAAATATTTCTCTAATTAGTCAAAGCACAGTAATTTTTTTTCCCTACAGGTTAAATACTGCTGATTAGCTGCTTACTTTTTAGAAAGTTCTCTGTCCTTAGTATTTACACGAGTCTTTTTCTGACCTGCTGTAAGCCCGTTAGTCCCAACCAGATAAGGAGCCTAATTTTAGAGCTGGAGATAGTGTAACACTGTTACTAGTTGATACTTGCTATGTCATTGCATTCTAGGATGATGTACTAAACAAAAGAACTGCCTCGTAGAAGAGAATGACTTATCAATTACAATACAGTAGTGATCTTGTTTTTGGTGTTAGTATTGCATATGTATATCTGCCTTTGCATTGTTAGTTCTAGAAGATACTGTCTACAGGTACTGCTGACAATTAAAAAAAAAAATAAATTACCATTCTTATTTATTCTTGGAAATGTATTTCTTTGCTTGCTATGAATCACTTCATACTGAGCCATGGTCTTTTGCTGTGCTAGTGCACTTTATTGAATGGATCCAAGTCCATAAGACATATTGATATTGTCACGATTAAACACAGAAACAAAGACTGTGTCTAAAAAACCATTCCAAAGTTTTAGGAAGGAAGGATTATTATCGAATTCTGAGACTGCCTGATACAAGAAGAAAGTGGTTAAGGCAGAGTCACATAATTTGACTTAACACACTCATTCTCTATAAAAGAATGTAATCTCAAAGACTGGCAAGCAGAATTTTTAACAGGAACACTACTACGCAAATCAAAGAGCAATTCTGTTGTCATGCTATGTACTAACTGCCAGACACTTGTTTGCCTTGCAAAATATGCATTAATTTATCAAATTACCCCGCAAAATAAGCAAAACTGAAGAAAACCTATGCATTTAAAATGGTTAGGATTGGACTAAGAAAAAAAATATAAAAAGTTCAAAAGTAGCAAAGCCAATTTCTGTTTCTTCAGAAACAAGCTCATTTCAGGTACAAGCTATTAGCTACTGCTATGTAAAGAAAATACAATTTAGAATGTTCAGTGTTACAAAGAAGAACTAATTTTGAAAAGATAATGAGTGGATTTCATGATGGCATAACTACATGAGCGGATGAGGAAAATGCTTGATGTCATCTACCTTCATGTCAGTAGAGACTTGGACATAGTCCCCATCATATCCTTCCTTTCACATTCAAAACGTGTGGATTTGAAAGGTGGACTGATGAACAAAGTTTAGTCTAGTCATACCTTGAGAGTGGTGGTCATTGGCTCAATGCCTGGCTAGAGAAAGGAACAAGTGGTGCTCGTCAGGGGTCAGTACTGGGACCAATGCTCTTTAATATCTTCAGCAGTGACACTGACAGTGGGATCAAGCACATTCTCGTCAAGTTTGTGGATGACAACAAGCTATGTGATAAGGTCAAGATGACTGAGGGATGGCATGCCACTCAGAGAGACTTAGACAGCCTTTGTCAGTGGGACAAGGAGAAGCTCATGAGGTTCAAAAAATCCCAGTGCAAGGTACTGCACATGGGTAATGGCAACCAACCCCTTGTATCAGAACAAGTTGAAGGATGTAAGGACAGAGAACAGCCCTGCCACAATGGGCATAGGGATACCAGTAAATAGCAAGTGGACATGAACTAGCAGTGTGCACCCTCACAGCCCAGAAAGCCACTCCTGTCCGGGACTGCACCAAAAGAACCGTGCTCAGCAGGTCCCGGTAGATGATCCTGCCCCTCTGCTCTGCATTGGTGAGACCACCTCTGGAGTACTCCATCCTGAATGCAACCCTAGCATACTGCTGACTGTCCCTGTTTTGTATGATCAGAAAAGTGTTACTATTGCCATGAGGTGACATAGTACCTTTCCTTAACACTTACATTTCCTAGATGATTGTGTCTTTTCTCCTTTCCTGACATCCATTCCTCACACTCTCAGTTGTAGGACTGATAGGATTGAGATCTTACTTCTCCAGAAGTGATCTTACTTCTTTGGAAGTTTAAAGCAACTATTTCTTCTTCCTGGTGATTATAGCAATAGTGGATTTTTCAACTAAAATGTAAAACTCGGGGGTGTGTATAGAATAAATAGAGTTGATATGCTAAGCCAGTTGAAGTGACAACACTTTTCGGGAAGAGAGGTTAAAGATAAGGAATGAAGCAAGTCATTAATCTGAGCAAAAGTGAAAAAAAAAAAAAAAAAAAAAAATCAGGGGAGCAGAAAAATGAATAGGTAGGGCACGCACAAATCAATAGCAGGACTGTCATTAAACTCAAAAGGAGGCAAGTTTTGTTCCCTAAAGAAGGACAACTTTTGCAATGACCCTCACTGTCCACTTTGCATCATATCTCTTTGAAATTCTAGGCCCCTTTCTTCCACCTTGAATGCAGGATTGCATATATGCAATACTGTGAAACAAGAACATTCTGCCTCTAAAACAATTTTGCTCACACTTCCACCTGCTCACCCTGCCACATCATCTGCCTCGTGGAGCAGCCCAGCCTGGCCAAGGGGTGGATGGGGCCAGGCTGAATGAATGAAGGAATGAATGAATGAAGGAATGAATGAATGAATGAATGAATGGGGCCTTGTAAATATTTCTCTAATTAGTCAAAGCAGAGTAAGTTTTTTCCCTACAGGTTAAATACTGCTGATTAGCTGCTTACTTTTTAGAAAGTTCTCTGTCCTTAGTATTTACACGAGTCTTTTTCTGACCTGCTGTAAGCCCGTTAGTCCCAACCAGATAAGGAGCCTAATTTTAGAGCTGGAGATAGTGTAACACTGTTACTAGTTGATACTTGCTATGTCATTGCATTCTAGGATGATGTAATAAACAAAAGAACTGCCTCGTAGAAGAGAATGACTTATCAATTACAATACAGTAGTGATCTTGTTTTTGGTGTTAGTATTGCACATGTATATCTGCCTTTGCATTGTTAGTTCTAGAAGATACTGTCTACAGGTACTGCTGACAATTAAAAAAAAAAATAAATTACCATTCTTATTTATTCTTGGAAATGTATTTCTTTGCTTGCTATGAATCAGTTAATACTGAGCCATGGTCTTTTGCTGTGCTAGTGCACTTTATTGAATGGATCCAAGTCCATAAGACATATTGGTATTGTCACGATTAAACACAGAAACAAAGACTGTGTCTAAAAAACAATTCCAAAGTTTTAGGAAGGAAGGATTATTATCGAATTCTGAGACTGCCTGATACAAGAAGAAAGTGGTTTAGGCAGAATCACATAATTTGACTTAACACACTCATTCTCTATAAAAGAATGTAATCTCAAAGACTGGCAAGCAGAATTTTTAACAGGAACACTACTACGCAAATCAAAGAGCAATTCTGTTGTCATGCTATGTACTAACTGCCAGACACTTGTTTGCCTTGCAAAATATGCATTAATTTATCAAATTACCCCGCAAAATAAGCAAAACTGAAGAAAACCTATGCATTTAAAATGGTTAGGATTGGACTAAGAAAAAATATAAAAAGTTCAAAAGTAGCAAAGCCAATTTTTGTTTCTTCAGAAACAAGCTCATTTCAGGTAAAAGCTATTAGCTACTGCTATGTAAAGAAAATACAATTTAGAATGTTCAGTGTTACAAAGAAGAACTAATTTTGAAAAGATAATGAGTGGATTTCATGATGGCATAACTACATGAGCGGATGAGGAAAATGCTTGATGTCATCTATCTTCATGTCAGTAGAGACTTGGACATAGTCCCCATCATATCCTTCCTTTCACATTCAAAACGTGTGGATTTGAAAGGTGGACTGATGAACAAAGTTTAGTGTAGTCATACCTTGAGAGTGGTGGTCATTGTCTCAATGCCTGGCTAGAGAAAGGAACAAGTGGTGCTCGTCAGGGGTCAGTACTGGGACCAATGCTCTTTAATATCTTCAGCAGTGACACTGACAGTGGGATCAAGCACATTCTCGTCAAGTTTGTGGATGACAACAAGCTATGTGATAAGGTCAAGATGACTGAGGGATGGCATGCCACTCAGAGAGACTTAGACAGCCTTTGTCAGTGGGACAAGGAGAAGCTCATGAGGTTCAAAAAATCCCAGTGCAAGGTACTGCACATGGGTAATGGCAACCAACCCCTTGTATCAGAACAAGTTGAAGGATGTAAGGACAGAGAACAGCCCTGCCACAATGGGCATAGGGATACCAGTAAATAGCAAGTGGACATGAACTAGCAGTGTGCACCCTCACAGCCCAGAAAGCCACTCCTGTCCGGGACTGCACCAAAAGAACCGTGCTCAGCAGGTCCCGGTAGATGATCCTGCCCCTCTGCTCTGCATTGGTGAGACCACCTCTGGAGTACTCCATCCTGAATGCAACCCTAGCATACTGCTGACTGTCCCTGTTTTGAATGATCAGAAAAGTGTTACTATTGCCATGAGGTGACATAGTACCTTTCCTTAACACTTACTTTTCCTAGATGATTGTGTCTTTTCTCCTTTCCTGACATCCATTCGTCACACTCTCAGTTGTAGGACTGATAGGATTGAGATCTTACTTCTCCAGAAGTGATCTTACTTCTTTGGAAGTTTAAAGCAACTATTTCTTCTTCCTGGTGATTATAGCAATAGTGGATTTTTCAACTAAAATGTAAAACTCGGGGGTGTTATAGAATAAATAGAGTAGATATGCTAAGCCAGTTGAAGTGACAACACTTTTCGGGAAGAGAGGTTAAAGATAAGGAATGAAGCAAGTCATTAATCTGAGCAAAAGTGAAAAAAAAAAAAAAAAAAAAAATCAGGGGAGCAGAAAAATGAATAGGTAGGGCACGCACAAATCAATAGCAGGACTGTCATTAAACTCAAAAGGAGGCAAGTTTTGTTCCCTAAAGAAGGACAACTTTTGCAATGACCCTCACTGTCCACTTTGCATCATATCTCTTTGAAATTCTAGGCCCCTTTCTTCCACCTTGAATGCAGGATTGCATATATGCAATACTGTGAAACAAGAACATTCTGCCTCTAAAACAATTTTGCTCACACTTCCACCTGCTCACCCTGCCACATCATCTGCCTCGTGGAGCAGCCCAGCCTGGCCAAGGGGTGGATGGGGCCAGGCTGAATGAATGAAGGAATGAATGAATGAAGGAATGAATGAATGAATGAATGAATGAATGAAGGGGCCTTGTAAATATTTCTCTAATTAGTCAAAGCAGAGTAAGTTTTTTCCCTACAGGTTAAATACTGCTGATTAGCTGCTTACTTTTTAGAAAGTTCTCTGTCCTTAGTATTTACACGAGTCTTTTTCTGACCTGCTGTAAGCCCGTTAGTCCCAACCAGATAAGGAGCCTAATTTTAGAGCTGGAGATAGTGTAACACTGTTACTAGTTGATACTTGCTATGTCATTGCATTCTAGGATGATGTACTAAACGAAAGAACTGCCTCGTAGAAGAGAATGACTTATCAATTACAATACAGTAGTGATCTTGTTTTTGGTGTTAGTATTGCACATGTATATCTGCCTTTGCATTGTTAGTTCTAGAAGATACTGTCTACAGGTACTGCTGACAATTAAAAAAAAAAATAAATTACCATTCTTATTTATTCTTGGAAATGTATTTCTTTGCTTGCTATGAATCAGTTAATACTGAGCCATGGTCTTTTGCTGTGCTAGTGCACTTTATTGAATGGATCCAAGTCCATAAGACATATTGATATTGTCACGATTAAACACAGAAACAAAGACTGTGTCTAAAAAACAATTCCAAAGTTTTAGGAAGGAAGGATTATTATCGAATTCTGAGACTGCCTGATACAAGAAGAAAGTGGTTTAGGCAGAGTCACATAATTTGACTTAACACACTCATTCTCTATAAAAGAATGTAATCTCAAAGACTGGCAAGCAGAATTTTTAACAGGAACACTACTACGCAAATCAAAGAGCAATTCTGTTGTCATGCTATGTACTAACTGCCAGACACTTGTTTGCTTTGCAAAATATGCATTAATTTATCAAATTACCCCACAAAATAACCAAAAATGAAGGAAACCTATGCATTCAAAATGGTTAGGATTGGACTAAGAAAAAAAATATAAAAAGTTCAAAAGTAGCAAAGCCAATTTCTGTTTCTTCAGAAACAAGCTCATTTCAGGTAAA
Organism: Tetrao urogallus; assembly: GCF_951394365.1. Classification (NCBI taxonomy): domain Eukaryota; kingdom Metazoa; phylum Chordata; class Aves; order Galliformes; family Phasianidae; genus Tetrao; species Tetrao urogallus. The sequence continues at coordinate 119,761,022 of NC_136813.1, read as the reverse complement.
AGCTATTAGCTACTGCTATGTAAAGAAAATACAATTTTAAATGTTCAGTGTTACAAAGAAGAACTAATTTTGAAAAGATAATGAGTGGATTTCATGATGGCATAACTACATGAGCGGATGAGGAAAATGCTTGATGTCATCTACCTTCATGTCAGTAGAGACTTGGACATAGTCCCCATCATATCCTTCCTTTCACATTCAAAACGTGTGGATTTGAAAGGTGGACTGATGAACAAAGTTTAGTGTAGTCATACCTTGAGAGTGGTGGTCATTGGCTCAATGCCTGGCTAGAGAAAGGAACAAGTGGTGCTCGTCAGGGGTCAGTACTGGGACCAATGCTCTTTAATATCTTCAGCAGTGACACTGACAGTGGGATCAAGCACATTCTCGTCAAGTTTGTGGATGACAACAAGCTATGTGATAAGGTCAAGATGACTGAGGGATGGCATGCCACTCAGAGAGACTTAGACAGCCTTTGTCAGTGGGACAAGGAGAAGCTCATGAGGTTCAAAAAATCCCAGTGCAAGGTACTGCACATGGGTAATGGCAACCAACCCCTTGTATCAGAACAAGTTGAAGGATGTAAGGCCAGAGAACAGCCCTGCCACAATGGGCATAGGGATACCAGTAAATAGCAAGTGGACATGAACTAGCAGTGTGCACCCTCACAGCCCAGAAAGCCACTCCTGTCCGGGACTGCACCAAAAGAACCGTGCTCAGCAGGTCCCGGTAGATGATCCTGCCCCTCTGCTCTGCATTGGTGAGACCACCTCTGGAGTACTCCATCCTGAATGCAACCCTAGCATACTGCTGACTGTCCCTGTTTTGAATGATCAGAAAAGTGTTACTATTGCCATGAGGTGACATAGTACCTTTCCTTAACCCTTACATTTCCTCGATGATTGTGTCTTTTCTCCTTTCCTGACATCCATTCCTCACACTCTCAGTTGTAGGACTGATAGGATTGAGATCTTACTTCTGCAGAAGTGATCTTACTTCTTTGGAAGTTTAAAGCAACTATTTCTTCTTCCTGGTGATTATAGCAATAGTGGATTTTTCAACTGAAATGTAAAACTCGGGGGTGTTATAGAATAAATAGAGTAGATATGCTAAGCCAGTTGAAGTGACAACACTTTTCGGGAAGAGAGGAGAAAGAGAAGTAATGAAGCAAGTCATTAATCTGAGCAAAAGTGAAAAAAAAAAAAAAAAAAAATCAGGGGAGCAGAAAAATGAATAGGTAGGGCACGCACAAATCAATAGCAGGACTGTCATTAAACTCAAAAGGAGGCAAGTTTTGTTCCCTAAAGAAGGACAACTTTTGCAATGACCCTCACTGTCCACTTTGCATCATATCTCTTTGAAATTCTAGGCCCCTTTCTTCCACCTTGAATGCAGGATTGCATATATGCAATACTGTGAAACAAGAACATTCTGCCTCTAAAACAATTTTGCTCACACTTCCACCTGCTCACCCTGCCACATCATCTGCCTCGTGGAGCAGCCCAGCCTGGCCAAGGGGTGGATGGGGCCAGGCTGAATGAATGAAGGAATGAATGAATGAAGGAATGAATGAATGAATGAATGAATGGGGCCTTGTAAATATTTCTCTAATTAGTCAAAGCAGAGTAAGTTTTTTCCCTACAGGTTAAATACTGCTGATTAGCTGCTTACTTTTTAGAAAGTTCTCTGTCCTTAGTATTTACACGAGTCTTTTTCTGACCTGCTGTAAGCCCGTTAGTCCCAACCAGATAAGGAGCCTAATTTTAGAGCTGGAGATAGTGTAACACTGTTACTAGTTGATACTTGCTATGTCATTGCATTCTAGGATGATGTACTAAACAAAAGAACTGCCTCGTAGAAGAGAATGACTTATCAATTACAATACAGTAGTGATCTTGTTTTTGGTGTTAGTATTGCACATGTATATCTGCCTTTGCATTGTTAGTTCTAGAAGATACTGTCTACAGGTACTGCTGACAATTAAAAAAAAAAATAAATTACCATTCTTATTTATTCTTGGAAATGTATTTCTTTGCTTGCTATGAATCAGTTAATACTGAGCCATGGTCTTTTGCTGTGCTAGTGCACTTTATTGAATGGATCCAAGTCCATAAGACATATTGGTATTGTCACGATTAAACACAGAAACAAAGACTGTGTCTAAAAAACAATTCCAAATTTTTCGGAAGGAAGGATTATTATCGAATTCTGAGACTGCCTGATACAAGAAGAAAGTGGTTTAGGCAGAATCACATAATTTGACTTAACACACTCATTCTCTATAAAAGAATGTAATCTCAAAGACTGGCAAGCAGAATTTTTAACAGGAACACTACTACGCAAATCAAAGAGCAATTCTGTTGTCATGCTATGTACTAACTGCCAGACACTTGTTTGCCTTGCATAATATGCATTAATTTATCAAATTACCCCGCAAAATAAGCAAAACTGAAGAAAACCTATGCATTTAAAATGGTTAGGATTTGACAAAGAAAAAATATAAAAAGTTCAAAAGTAGCAAAGCCAATTTCTGTTTCTTCAGAAACAAGCTCATTTCAGGTACAAGCTATTAGCTACTGCTATGTAAAGAAAATACAATTTAGAATGTTCAGTGTTACAAAGAAGAACTAATTTTGAAAAGATAATGAGTGGATTTCATGATGGCATAACTACATGAGCGGATGAGGAAAATGCTTGATGTCATCTATCTTCATGTCAGTAGAGACTTGGACATAGTCCCCATCATATCCTTCCTTTCACATTCAAAACGTGTGGATTTGAAAGGTGGACTGATGAACAAAGTTTAGTCTAGTCATACCTTGAGAGTGGTGGTCATTGGCTCAATGCCTGGCTAGAGAAAGGAACAAGTGGTGCTCGTCAGGGGTCAGTACTGGGACCAATGCTCTTTAATATCTTCAGCAGTGACACTGACAGTGGGATCAAGCACATTCTCCTCAAGTTTGTGGATGACAACAAGCTATGTGATAAGGTCAAGATGACTGAGGGATGGCATGCCACTCAGAGAGACTTAGACAGCCTTTGTCAGTGGGACAAGGAGAAGCTCATGAGGTTCAAAAAATCCCAGTGCAAGGTACTGCACATGGGTAATGGCAACCAACCCCTTGTATCAGAACAAGTTGAAGGATGTAAGGACAGAGAACAGCCCTGCCACAATGGGCATAGGGATACCAGTAAATAGCAAGTGGACATGAACTAGCAGTGTGCACCCTCACAGCCCAGAAAGCCACTCCTGTCCGGGACTGCACCAAAAGAACCGTGCTCAGCAGGTCCCGGTAGATGATCCTGCCCCTCTGCTCTGCATTGGTGAGACCACCTCTGGAGTACTCCATCCTGAATGCAACCCTAGCATACTGCTGACTGTCCCTGTTTTGAATGATCAGAAAAGTGTTACTATTGCCATGAGGTGACATAGTACCTTTCCTTAACACTTACTTTTCCTAGATGATTGTGTCTTTTCTCCTTTCCTGACATCCATTCCTCACACTCTCAGTTGTAGGACTGATAGGATTGAGATCTTACTTCTCCAGAAGTGATCTTACTTCTTTGGAAGTTTAAAGCAACTATTTCTTCTTCCTGGTGATTATAGCAATAGTGGATTTTTCAACTAAAATGTAAAACTCGGGGGTGTTATAGAATAAATAGAGTAGATATGCTAAGCCAGTTGAAGTGACAACACTTTTCGGGAAGAGAGGTTAAAGATAAGGAATGAAGCAAGTCATTAATCTGAGCAAAAGTGAAAAAAAAAAAAAAAAAAAAAAATCAGGGGAGCAGAAAAATGAATAGGTAGGGCACGCAGAAATCAATAGCAGGACTGTCATTAAACTCAAAAGGAGGCAAGTTTTGTTCCCTAAAGAAGGACAACTTTTGCAATGACCCTCACTGTCCACTTTGCATCATATCTCTTTGAAATTCTAGGCCCCTTTCTTCCACCTTGAATGCAGGATTGCATATATGCAATACTGTGAAACAAGAACATTCTGCCTCTAAAACAATTTTGCTCACACTTCCACCTGCTCACCCTGCCACATCATCTGCCTCGTGGAGCAGCCCAGCCTGGCCAAGGGGTGGATGGGGCCAGGCTGAATGAATGAAGGAATGAATGAATGAAGGAATGAATGAATGAATGAATGAATGAATGAAGGGGCCTTGTAAATATTTCTCTAATTAGTCAAAGCAGAGTAAGTTTTTTCCCTACAGGTTAAATACTGCTGATTAGCTGCTTACTTTTTAGAAAGTTCTCTGTCCTTAGTATTTACACGAGTCTTTTTCTGACCTGCTGTAAGCCCGTTAGTCCCAACCAGATAAGGAGCCTAATTTTAGAGCTGGAGATAGTGTAACACTGTTACTAGTTGATACTTGCTATGTCATTGCATTCTAGGATGATGTACTAAACAAAAGAACTGCCTCGTAGAAGAGAATGACTTATCAATTACAATACAGTAGTGATCTTGTTTTTGGTGTTAGTATTGCACATGTATATCTGCCTTTGCATTGTTAGTTCTAGAAGATACTGTCTACAGGTACTGCTGACAATTAAAAAAAAAAATAAATTACCATTCTTATTTATTCTTGGAAATGTATTTCTTTGCTTGCTATGAATCAGTTAATACTGAGCCATGGTCTTTTGCTGTGCTAGTGCACTTTATTGAATGGATCCAAGTCCATAAGACATATTGATATTGTCACGATTAAACACAGAAACAAAGACTGTGTCTAAAAAACAATTCCAAAGTTTTAGGAAGGAAGGATTATTATCGAATTCTGAGACTGCCTGATACAAGAAGAAAGTGGTTTAGGCAGAGTCACATAATTTGACTTAACACACTCATTCTCTATAAAAGAATGTAATCTCAAAGACTGGCAAGCAGAATTTTTAACAGGAACACTACTACGCAAATCAAAGAGCAATTCTGTTGTCATGCTATGTACTAACTGCCAGACACTTGTTTGCTTTGCAAAATATGCATTAATTTATCAAATTACCCCGCAAAATAAGCAAAACTGAAGGAAACCTATGCATTTAAAATGGTTAGGATTGGACTAAGAAAAAAAATATAAAAAGTTCAAAAGTAGCAAAGCCAATTTCTGTTTCTTCAGAAACAAGCTCATTTCAGGTACAAGCTATTAGCTACTGCTATGTAAAGAAAATACAATTTTAAATGTTCAGTGTTACAAAGAAGAACTAATTTTGAAAAGATAATGAGTGGATTTCATGATGGCATAACTACATGAGCGGATGAGGAAAATGCTTGATGTCATCTACCTTCATGTCAGTAGAGACTTGGACATAGTCCCCATCATATCCTTCCTTTCACATTCAAAACGTGTGGATTTGAAAGGTGGACTGATGAACAAAGTTTAGTCTAGTCATACCTTGAGAGTGGTGGTCATTGGCTCAATGCCTGGCTAGAGAAAGGAACAAGTGGTGCTCGTCAGGGGTCAGTACTGGGACCAATGCTCTTTAATATCTTCAGCAGTGACACTGACAGTGGGATCAAGCACATTCTCCTCAAGTTTGTGGATGACAACAAGCTATGTGATAAGGTCAAGATGACTGAGGGATGGCATGCCACTCAGAGAGACTTAGACAGCCTTTGTCAGTGGGACAAGGAGAAGCTCATGAGGTTCAAAAAATCCCAGTGCAAGGTACTGCACATGGGTAATGGCAACCAACCCCTTGTATCAGAACAAGTTGAAGGATGTAAGGCCAGAGAACAGCCCTGCCACAATGGGCATAGGGATACCAGTAAATAGCAAGTGGACATGAACTAGCAGTGTGCACCCTCACAGCCCAGAAAGCCACTCCTGTCCGGGACTGCACCAAAAGAACCGTGCTCAGCAGGTCCCGGTAGATGATCCTGCCCCTCTGCTCTGCATTGGTGAGACCACCTCTGGAGTACTCCATCCTGAATGCAACCCTAGCATACTGCTGACTGTCCCTGTTTTGAATGATCAGAAAAGTGTTACTATTGCCATGAGGTGACATAGTACCTTTCCTTAACCCTTACATTTCCTAGATGATTGTGTCTTTTCTCCTTTCCTGACATCCATTCCTCACACTCTCAGTTGTAGGACTGATAGGATTGAGATCTTACTTCTGCAGAAGTGATCTTACTTCTTTGGAAGTTTAAAGCAACTATTTCTTCTTCCTGGTGATTATAGCAATAGTGGATTTTTCAACTAAAATGTAAAACTCGGGGGTGTTATAGAATAAATAGAGTAGATATGCTAAGCCAGTTGAAGTGACAACACTTTTTGGGAAGAGAGGTTAAAGATAAGGAATGAAGCAAGTCATTAATCTGAGCAAAAGTGAAAAAAAAAAAAAAAAAAAAATCAGGGGAGCAGAAAAATGAATAGGTAGGGCACGCACAAATCAATAGCAGGACTGTCATTAAACTCAAAAGGAGGCAAGTTTTGTTCCCTAAAGAAGGACAACTTTTGCAATGACCCTCACTGTCCACTTTGCATCATATCTCTTTGAAATTCTAGGCCCCTTTCTTCCACCTTGAATGCAGGATTGCATATATGCAATACTGTGAAACAAGAACATTCTGCCTCTAAAACAATTTTGCTCACACTTCCACCTGCTCACCCTGCCACATCATCTGCCTCGTGGAGCAGCCCAGCCTGGCCAAGGGGTGGATGGGGCCAGGCTGAATGAATGAAGGAATGAATGAATGAAGGAATGAATGAATGAATGAATGAATGAATGAAGGGGCCTTGTAAATATTTCTCTAATTAGTCAAAGCAGAGTAAGTTTTTTCCCTACAGGTTAAATACTGCTGATTAGCTGCTTACTTTTTAGAAAGTTCTCTGTCCTTAGTATTTACACGAGTCTTTTTCTGACCTGCTGTAAGCCCGTTAGTCCCAACCAGATAAGGAGCCTAATTTTAGAGCTGGAGATAGTGTAACACTGTTACTAGTTGATACTTGCTATGTCATTGCATTCTAGGATGATGTACTAAACAAAAGAACTGCCTCGTAGAAGAGAATGACTTATCAATTACAATACAGTAGTGATCTTGTTTTTGGTGTTAGTATTGCACATGTATATCTGCCTTTGCATTGTTAGTTCTAGAAGATACTGTCTACAGGTACTGCTGACAATTAAAAAAAAAAATAAATTACCATTCTTATTTATTCTTGGAAATGTATTTCTTTGCTTGCTATGAATCACTTCATACTGAGCCATGGTCTTTTGCTGTGCTAGTGCACTTTATTGAATGGATCCAAGTCCATAAGACATATTGATATTGTCACGATTAAACACAGAAACAAAGACTGTGTCTAAAAAACAATTCCAAAGTTTTAGGAAGGAAGGATTATTATCGAATTCTGAGACTGCCTGATACAAGAAGAAAGTGGTTTAGGCAGAGTCACATAATTTGACTTAACACACTCATTCTCTATAAAAGAATGTAATCTCAAAGACTGGCAAGCAGAATTTTTAACAGGAACACTACTACGCAAATCAAAGAGCAATTCTGTTGTCATGCTATGTACTAACTGCCAGACACTTGTTTGCTTTGCAAAATATGCATTAATTTATCAAATTACCCCGCAAAATAAGCAAAACTGAAGGAAACCTATGCATTTAAAATGGTTAGGATTGGACTAAGAAAAAAAATATAAAAAGTTCAAAAGAAGCAAAGCCAATTTCTGTTTCTTCAGAAACAAGCTCATTTCAGGTAAAAGCTATTAGCTACTGCTATGTAAAGAAAATACAATTTAGAATGTTCAGTGTTACAAAGAAGAACTAATTTTGAAAAGATAATGAGTGGATTTCATGATGGCATAACTACATGAGCGGATGAGGAAAATGCTTGATGTCATCTATCTTCATGTCAGTAGAGACTTGGACATAGTCCCCATCATATCCTTCCTTTCACATTCAAAACGTGTGGATTTGAAAGGTGGACTGATGAACAAAGTTTAGTCTAGTCATACCTTGAGAGTGGTGGTCATTGGCTCAATGCCTGGCTAGAGAAAGGAACAAGTGGTGCTCGTCAGGGGTCAGTACTGGGACCAATGCTCTTTAATATCTTCAGCAGTGACACTGACAGTGGGATCAAGCACATTCTCCTCAAGTTTGTGGATGACAACAAGCTATGTGATAAGGTCAAGATGACTGAGGGATGGCATGCCACTCAGAGAGACTTAGACAGCCTTTGTCAGTGGGACAAGGAGAAGCTCATGAGGTTCAAAAAATCCCAGTGCAAGGTACTGCACATGGGTAATGGCAACCAACCCCTTGTATCAGAACAAGTTGAAGGATGTAAGGACAGAGAACAGCCCTGCCACAATGGGCATAGGGATACCAGTAAATAGCAAGTGGACATGAACTAGCAGTGTGCACCCTCACAGCCCAGAAAGCCACTCCTGTCCGGGACTGCACCAAAAGAACCGTGCTCAGCAGGTCCCGGTAGATGATCCTGCCCCTCTGCTCTGCATTGGTGAGACCACCTCTGGAGTACTCCATCCTGAATGCAACCCTAGCATACTGCTGACTGTCCCTGTTTTGAATGATCAGAAAAGTGTTACTATTGCCATGAGGTGACATAGTACCTTTCCTTAACACTTACTTTTCCTAGATGATTGTGTCTTTTCTCCTTTCCTGACATCCATTCGTCACACTCTCAGTTGTAGGACTGATAGGATTGAGATCTTACTTCTGCAGAAGTGATCTTACTTCTTTGGAAGTTTAAAGCAACTATTTCTTCTTCCTGGTGATTATAGCAATAGTGGATTTTTCAACTAAAATGTAAAACTCGGGGGTGTTATAGAATAAATAGAGTAGATATGCTAAGCCAGTTGAAGTGACAACACTTTTCGGGAAGAGAGGTTAAAGATAAGGAATGAAGCAAGTCATTAATCTGAGCAAAAGTGAAAAAAAAAAAAAAAAAAATAAATCAGGGGAGCAGAAAAATGAATAGGTAGGGCACGCAGAAATCAATAGCAGGACTGTCATTAAACTCAAAAGGAGGCAAGTTTTGTTCCCTAAAGAAGGACAACTTTTGCAATGACCCTCACTGTCCACTTTGCATCATATCTCTTTGAAATTCTAGGCCCCTTTCTTCCACCTTGAATGCAGGATTGCATATATGCAATACTGTGAAACAAGAACATTCTGCCTCTAAAACAATTTTGCTCACACTTCCACCTGCTCACCCTGCCACATCATCTGCCTCGTGGAGCAGCCCAGCCTGGCCAAGGGGTGGATGGGGCCAGGCTGAATGAATGAAGGAATGAATGAATGAAGGAATGAATGAATGAATGAATGAATGAATGAAGGGGCCTTGTAAATATTTCTCTAATTAGTCAAAGCAGAGTAAGTTTTTTCCCTACAGGTTAAATACTGCTGATTAGCTGCTTACTTTTTAGAAAGTTCTCTGTCCTTAGTATTTACACGAGTCTTTTTCTGACCTGCTGTAAGCCCGTTAGTCCCAACCAGATAAGGAGCCTAATTTTAGAGCTGGAGATAGTGTAACACTGTTACTAGTTGATACTTGCTATGTCATTGCATTCTAGGATGATGTACTAAACAAAAGAACTGCCTCGTAGAAGAGAATGACTTATCAATTACAATACAGTAGTGATCTTGTTTTTGGTGTTAGTATTGCATATGTATATCTGCCTTTGCATTGTTAGTTCTAGAAGATACTGTCTACAGGTACTGCTGACAATTAAAAAAAAAAATAAATTACCATTCTTATTTATTCTTGGAAATGTATTTCTTTGCTTGCTATGAATCACTTCATACTGAGCCATGGTCTTTTGCTGTGCTAGTGCACTTTATTGAATGGATCCAAGTCCATAAGACATATTGATATTGTCACGATTAAACACAGAAACAAAGACTGTGTCTAAAAAACAATTCCAAAGTTTTAGGAAGGAAGGATTATTATCGAATTCTGAGACTGCCTGATACAAGAAGAAAGTGGTTTAGGCAGAGTCACATAATTTGACTTAACACACTCATTCTCTATAAAAGAATGTAATCTCAAAGACTGGCAAGCAGAATTTTTAACAGGAACACTACTACGCAAATCAAAGAGCAATTCTGTTGTCATGCTATGTACTAACTGCCAGACACTTGTTTGCTTTGCAAAATATGCATTAATTTATCAAATTACCCCACAAAATAACCAAAAATGAAGGAAACCTATGCATTTAAAATGGTTAGGATTGGACTAAGAAAAAAAATATAAAAAGTTCAAAAGAAGCAAAGCCAATTTCTGTTTCTTCAGAAACAAGCTCATTTCAGGTAAAGCTATTAGCTACTGCTATGTAAAGAAAATACAATTTAGAATGTTCAGTGTTACAAAGAAGAACTAATTTTGAAAAGATAATGAGTGGATTTCATGATGGCATAACTACATGAGCGGATGAGGAAAATGCTTGATGTCATCTATCTTCATGTCAGTAGAGACTTGGACATAGTCCCCATCATATCCTTCCTTTCACATTCAAAACGTGTGGATTTGAAAGGTGGACTGATGAACAAAGTTTAGTGTAGTCATACCTTGAGAGTGGTGGTCATTGGCTCAATGCCTGGCTAGAGAAAGGAACAAGTGGTGCTCGTCAGGGGTCAGTACTGGGACCAATGCTCTTTAATATCTTCAGCAGTGACACTGACAGTGGGATCAAGCACATTCTCCTCAAGTTTGTGGATGACAACAAGCTATGTGATAAGGTCAAGATGACTGAGGGATGGCATGCCACTCAGAGAGACTTAGACAGCCTTTGTCAGTGGGACAAGGAGAAGCTCATGAGGTTCAAAAAATCCCAGTGCAAGGTACTGCACATGGGTAATGGCAACCAACCCCTTGTATCAGAACAAGTTGAAGGATGTAAGGACAGAGAACAGCCCTGCCACAATGGGCATAGGGATACCAGTAAATAGCAAGTGGACATGAACTAGCAGTGTGCACCCTCACAGCCCAGAAAGCCACTCCTGTCCGGGACTGCACCAAAAGAACCGTGCTCAGCAGGTCCCGGTAGATGATCCTGCCCCTCTGCTCTGCATTGGTGAGACCACCTCTGGAGTACTCCATCCTGAATGCAACCCTAGCATACTGCTGACTGTCCCTGTTTTGAATGATCAGAAAAGTGTTACTATTGCCATGAGGTGACATAGTACCTTTCCTTAACACTTACTTTTCCTAGATGATTGTGTCTTTTCTCCTTTCCTGACATCCATTCCTCACACTCTCAGTTGTAGGACTGATAGGATTGAGATCTTACTTCTCCAGAAGTGATCTTACTTCTTTGGAAGTTTAAAGCAACTATTTCTTCTTCCTGGTGATTATAGCAATAGTGGATTTTTCAACTAAAATGTAAAACTCGGGGGTGTTATAGAATAAATAGAGTAGATATGCTAAGCCAGTTGAAGTGACAACACTTTTCGGGAAGAGAGGTTAAAGAGAAGGAATGAAGCAAGTCATTAATCTGAGCAAAAGTGAAAAAAAAAAAAAAAAAAAAAAATCAGGGGAGCAGAAAAATGAATAGGTAGGGCACGCAGAAATCAATAGCAGGACTGTCATTAAACTCAAAAGGAGGCAAGTTTTGTTCCCTAAAGAAGGACAACTTTTGCAATGACCCTCACTGTCCACTTTGCATCATATCTCTTTGAAATTCTAGGCCCCTTTCTTCCACCTTGAATGCAGGATTGCATATATGCAATACTGTGAAACAAGAACATTCTGCCTCTAAAACAATTTTGCTCACACTTCCACCTGCTCACCCTGCCACATCATCTGCCTCGTGGAGCAGCCCAGCCTGGCCAAGGGGTGGATGGGGCCAGGCTGAATGAATGAAGGAATGAATGAATGAAGGAATGAATGAATGAATGAATGAATGAATGAAGGGGCCTTGTAAATATTTCTCTAATTAGTCAAAGCAGAGTAAGTTTTTTCCCTACAGGTTAAATACTGCTGATTAGCTGCTTACTTTTTAGAAAGTTCTCTGTCCTTAGTATTTACACGAGTCTTTTTCTGACCTGCTGTAAGCCCGTTAGTCCCAACCAGATAAGGAGCCTAATTTTAGAGCTGGAGATAGTGTAACACTGTTACTAGTTGATAGTTGCTATGTCATTGCATTCTAGGATGATGTACTAAACAAAAGAACTGCCTCGTAGAAGAGAATGACTTATCAATTACAATACAGTAGTGATCTTGTTTTTGGTGTTAGTATTGCATATGTATATCTGCCTTTGCATTGTTAGTTCTAGAAGATACTGTCTACAGGTACTGCTGACAATTAAAAAAAAAAATAAATTACCATTCTTATTTATTCTTGGAAATGTATTTCTTTGCTTGCTATGAATCACTTCATACTGAGCCATGGTCTTTTGCTGTGCTAGTGCACTTTATTGAATGGATCCAAGTCCATAAGACATATTGATATTGTCACGATTAAACACAGAAACAAAGACTGTGTCTAAAAAACCATTCCAAAGTTTTAGGAAGGAAGGATTATTATCGAATTCTGAGACTGCCTGATACAAGAAGAAAGTGGTTTAGGCAGAGTCACATAATTTGACTTAACACACTCATTCTCTATAAAAGAATGTAATCTCAAAGACTGGCAAGCAGAATTTTTAACAGGAACACTACTACGCAAATCAAAGAGCAATTCTGTTGTCATGCTATGTACTAACTGCCAGACACTTGTTTGCTTTGCAAAATATGCATTAATTTATCAAATTACCCCGCAAGATAAGCAAAAATGAGGGAAACCTATGCATTTAAAATGGTTAGGATTGGACTAAGAAAAAAAATATAAAAAGTTCAAAAGTAGCAAAGCCAATTTCTGTTTCTTCAGAAACAAGCTCATTTCAGGTAAAAGCTATTAGCTACTGCTATGTAAAGAAAATACAATTTTAAATGTTCAGTGTTACAAAGAAGAACTAATTTTGAAAAGATAATGAGTGGATTTCATGATGGCATAACTACATGAGCGGATGAGGAAAATGCTTGATGTCATCTACCTTCATGTCAGTAGAGACTTGGACATAGTCCCCATCATATCCTTCCTTTCACATTCAAAACGTGTGGATTTGAAAGGTGGACTGATGAACAAAGTTTAGTCTAGTCATACCTTGAGAGTGGTGGTCATTGGCTCAATGCCTGGCTAGAGAAAGGAACAAGTGGTGCTCGTCAGGGGTCAGTACTGGGACCAATGCTCTTTAATATCTTCAGCAGTGACACTGACAGTGGGATCAAGCACATTCTCCTCAAGTTTGTGGATGACAACAAGCTATGTGATAAGGTCAAGATGACTGAGGGATGGCATGCCACTCAGAGAGACTTAGACAGCCTTTGTCAGTGGGACAAGGAGAAGCTCATGAGGTTCAAAAAATCCCAGTGCAAGGTACTGCACATGGGTAATGGCAACCAACCCCTTGTATCAGAACAAGTTGAAGGATGTAAGGACAGAGAACAGCCCTGCCACAATGGGCATAGGGATACCAGTAAATAGCAAGTGGACATGAACTAGCAGTGTGCACCCTCACAGCCCAGAAAGCCACTCCTGTCCGGGACTGCACCAAAAGAACCGTGCTCAGCAGGTCCCGGTAGATGATCCTGCCCCTCTGCTCTGCATTGGTGAGACCACCTCTGGAGTACTCCATCCTGAATGCAACCCTAGCATACTGCTGACTGTCCCTGTTTTGAATGATCAGAAAAGTGTTACTATTGCCATGAGGTGACATAGTACCTTTCCTTAACACTTACTTTTCCTAGATGATTGTGTCTTTTCTCCTTTCCTGACATCCATTCGTCACACTCTCAGTTGTAGGACTGATAGGATTGAGATCTTACTTCTCCAGAAGTGATCTTACTTCTTTGGAAGTTTAAAGCAACTATTTCTTCTTCCTGGTGATTATAGCAATAGTGGATTTTTCAACTAAAATGTAAAACTCGGGGGTGTTATAGAATAAATAGAGTAGATATGCTAAGCCAGTTGAAGTGACAACACTTTTCCAAAAGAGAGGTTAAAGAGAAGGAATGAAGCAAGTCATTAATCTGAGCAAAAGTGAAAAAAAAAAAAAAAAAAATAAATCAGGGGAGCAGAAAAATGAATAGGTAGGGCACGCAGAAATCAATAGCAGGACTGTCATTAAACTCAAAAGGAGGCAAGTTTTGTTCCCTAAAGAAGGACAACTTTTGCAATGACCCTCACTGTCCACTTTGCATCATATCTCTTTGAAATTCTAGGCCCCTTTCTTCCACCTTGAATGCAGGATTGCATATATGCAATACTGTGAAACAAGAACATTCTGCCTCTAAAACAATTTTGCTCACACTTCCACCTGCTCACCCTGCCACATCATCTGCCTCGTGGAGCAGCCCAGCCTGGCCAAGGGGTGGATGGGGCCAGGCTGAATGAATGAAGGAATGAATGAATGAAGGAATGAATGAATGAATGAATGAATGAATGAATGAAGGGGCCTTGTAAATATTTCTCTAATTAGTCAAAGCAGAGTAAGTTTTTTCCCTACAGGTTAAATACTGCTGATTAGCTGCTTACTTTTTAGAAAGTTCTCTGTCCTTAGTATTTACACGAGTCTTTTTCTGACCTGCTGTAAGCCCGTTAGTCCCAACCAGATAAGGAGCCTAATTTTAGAGCTGGAGATAGTGTAACACTGTTACTAGTTGATAGTTGCTATGTCATTGCATTCTAGGATGATGTACTAAACAAAAGAACTGCCTCGTAGAAGAGAATGACTTATCAATTACAATACAGTAGTGATCTTGTTTTTGGTGTTAGTATTGCATATGTATATCTGCCTTTGCATTGTTAGTTCTAGAAGATACTGTCTACAGGTACTGCTGACAATTAAAAAAAAAAATAAATTACCATTCTTATTTATTCTTGGAAATGTATTTCTTTGCTTGCTATGAATCACTTCATACTGAGCCATGGTCTTTTGCTGTGCTAGTGCACTTTATTGAATGGATCCAAGTCCATAAGACATATTGATATTGTCACGATTAAACACAGAAACAAAGACTGTGTCTAAAAAACAATTCCAAAGTTTTAGGAAGGAAGGATTATTATCGAATTCTGAGACTGCCTGATACAAGAAGAAAGTGGTTTAGGCAGAGTCACATAATTTGACTTAACACACTCATTCTCTATAAAAGAATGTAATCTCAAAGACTGGCAAGCAGAATTTTTAACAGGAACACTACTACGCAAATCAAAGAGCAATTCTGTTGTCATGCTATGTACTAACTGCCAGACACTTGTTTGCTTTGCAAAATATGCATTAATTTATCAAATTACCCCGCAAAATAAGCAAAACTGAAGGAAACCTATGCATTTAAAATGGTCAGGATTGGACAAAGAAAAAATATAAAAAGTTCAAAAGAAGCAAAGCCAATTTCTGTTTCTTCAGAAACAAGCTCATTTCAGGTAAAAGCTATTAGCTACTGCTATGTAAAGAAAATACAATTTAGAATGTTCAGTGTTACAAAGAAGAACTAATTTGGAAAAGATAATGAGTGGATTTCATGATGGCATAACTACATGAGCGGATGAGGAAAATGCTTGATGTCATCTATCTTCATGTCAGTAGGGACTTGGACATAGTCCCCATCATATCCTTCCTTTCACATTCAAAACGTGTGGATTTGAAAGGTGGACTGATGAACAAAGTTTAGTCTAGTCATACCTTGAGAGTGGTGGTCATTGGCTCAATGCCTGGCTAGAGAAAGGAACAAGTGGTGCTCTTCAGGGGTCAGTATGACCCCTGGTCATGGTCAGCTTTTTCGAATGTGCTCCCTGACAGCACAACATCTGTCGCCCCACGAACGCCCAGCTGCCTCTTTAGGGAAAGTTCTCGCTTCCACTCTTCGTCACGGAACGCAGAAGTGGAGCCACGGAGAAGCACGCCGCAACGAACTGTCGCTCGCAGGAGAGGCACGGACACCGCGTTCCCAGCCAGGCGTAGTGCATCCTGCATGTACGTACGCCGGGCGAAGTCCAAAGCGCTCCTTTCCGATGCGCGGGGAAGAGCCCGCGACTCGGGGAAAGGCAGCCGCCCACGGTCGCTCTTTGGCGGCGAGCGAACGAAACGAGACCGCGGCTGAGCGCTGGAAGCGGCAACCGGGGAGATGCGCGATTTCTCGGGCTGCGAGTGCAAAGGCTCCGGAGCGATTCAGCGCGAATGCCGGTTTGCAGCCGTGAGAGCGAAGTCGTGCCGTTCCGATGGCGAGAAGGGGCGAATTCAGCGTGCCGCGGTCCCTCCGACGGGGGGTTTTTTCTGCGCGGTGTTGGAAGGCTCCCTCTCGCCTTTTTCGAATGTGCTCCCTGACAGCACAACATCTGTCGCCCCACGAACGCCCAGCTGCCTCTTTAGGGAAAGTTCTCGCTTCCACTCTTCGTCACGGAACGCAGAAGTGGAGCCACGGAGAAGCACGCCGCAACGAACTGTCGCTCGCAGGAGAGGCACGGACACCGCGTTCCCAGCCAGGCGTAGTGCATCCTGCATGTACGTACGCCGGGCGAAGTCCAAAGCGCTCCTTTCCGATGCGCGGGGAAGAGCCCGCCACTCGGGGAAAGGCAGCCGCCCACGGTCGCTCTTTGGCGGCGAGCGAACGAAACGAGACCGCGGCTGAGCGCTGGAAGCGGCAAACGGGGAGATGCGCGATTTCTCGGGCTGCGAGTGCAAAGGCTCCGGAGCGATTCAGCGCGAATGCCGGTTTGCAGCCGTGAGAGCGAAGTCGTGCCGTTCCGATGGCGAGAAGGGGCGAATTCAGCGTGCCGCGGTCCCTCCGACGGGGGGTTTTTTCTGCGCGGTGTTGGAAGGCTCCCTCTCGCCTTTTTCGAATGTGCTCCCTGACAGCACAACATCTGTCGCCCCACGAACGCCCAGCTGCCTCTTTAGGGAAAGTTCTCCCTTCCACTCTTCGGGTCCTGCTGAGCACGATTCTTTTGGTGCAGTCCCGGACAGGAGTGGCTTTCTGGGCTGTGAGGGTGCACACTGCTAGTTCATGTCCACTTGCTATTTACTGGTATCCCTATGCCCATTGTGGCAGGGCTGTTCTCTGTCCTTACATCCTTCAACTTGTTCTGATACAAGGGGTTGGTTGCCATTACCCATGTGCAGTACCTTGCACTGGGATTTTTTGAACCTCATGAGCTTCTCCTTGTCCCACTGACAAAGGCTGTCTAAGTCTCTCTGAGTGGCATGCCATCCCTCAGTCATCTTGACCTTATCACATAGCTTGTTGTCATCCACAAACTTGAGGAGAATGTGCTTGATCCCACTGTCAATGTCACTGCTGAAGATATTAAAGAGCATTGGTCCCAGTACTGACCCCTGACG
Organism: Tetrao urogallus; assembly: GCF_951394365.1. NCBI lineage: Eukaryota > Metazoa > Chordata > Aves > Galliformes > Phasianidae > Tetrao > Tetrao urogallus. Next base: position 119,743,669 of record NC_136813.1, on the reverse strand, counting down.
AGCACCACTTGTTCCTTTCTCTAGCCAGGCATTGAGCCAATGACCACCACTCTCAAGGTATGACTACACTAAACTTTGTTCATCAGTCCACCTTTCAAATCCACACGTTTTGAATGTGAAAGGAAGGATATGATGGGGACTATGTCCAAGTCTCTACTGACATGAAGGTAGATGACATCAAGCATTTTCCTCATCCGCTCATGTAGTTATGGCATCATGAAATCCACTCATTATCTTTTCAAAATTAGTTCTTCTTTGTAACACTGAACATTCTAAATTGTATTTTCTTTACATAGCAGTAGCTAATAGCTTGTACCTGAAATGAGCTTGTTTCTGAAGAAACAAAAATTGGCTTTGCTACTTTTGAACTTTTTATATTTTTTCTTTGTCAAATCCTGACCATTTCAAATGCATAGGTTTTCTTCAGTTTTGCTTATCTTGCGGGGTAATTTGATAAATTAATGCGTATTTTGCAAAGCAAACAAGTGTCTGGCAGTTAGTACATAGCATGACAACAGAATTGCTCTTTGATTTGCGTAGTAGTGTTCCTGTTAAAAATTCTGCTTGCCAGTCTTTGAGATTAAATTCTTTTATAGAGAATGAGTGTGTTAAGTCAAATTATGTGACTCTGCCTAAACCACTTTCTTCTTGTATCAGGCAGTCTCAGAATTCGATAATAATCCTTCCTTCCTAAAACTTTGGAATGGTTTTTTAGACACAGTCTTTGTTTCTGTGTTTAATCGTGACAATATCAATATGTCTTATGGACTTGGATCCATTCAATAAAGTGCACTAGCGCAGCAAAAGACCATGGCTCAGTATTCACTGATTCATAGCAAGCAAAGAAATACATTTCCAAGAATAAATAAGAATGGTAATTTATTATTTTTTTGAATTGTCAGCAGTACCTGTAGACAGTATCTTCTAGAACTAACAATGCAAAGGCAGATATACATGTGCAATACTAACACCAAAAACAAGATCACTACTGTAGTGTAATTGATAAGTCATTCTCTTCTACGAGGCAGTTCTTTTGTTTAGTACATCATCCTAGAATGCAATGACATAGCAACTATCAACTAGTAACAGTGTTACACTATCTCCAGCTCTAAAATTAGGCTCCTTATCTGGTTGGGACTAACGGGCTTACAGCAGGTCAGAAAAAGACTCGTGTAAATACTAAGGACAGAGAACTTTCTAAAAAGTAAGCAGCTAATCAGCAGTATTTAACCTGTAGGGAAAAAAAGTTACTGTGCTTTGACTAATTAGAGAAATATTTACAAGGACCCTTTCATTCATGCATTCATTCATTCATTCATTCATTCATGCATTCATTTATTCATTCATTCATTCATTCATTCAGCCTGGCCCCATCCACCCCTTGGCCAGGCTGGGCTGCTCCACGAGGCAGATGATGTGGCAGGGTGAGCAGGTGGAAGTGTGAGCAAAATTGTTTTAGAGGCAGAATGTTCTTGTTTCACAGTAATGCATATATGCAATCCTGCATTCAAGGTGGAAGAAAGGGGCCTAGAATTTCAAAGAGATATGATGCAAAGTGGACAGTGAGGGTCATTGCAAAAGTTGTCCTTCTTTAGGGAACAAAACTTGCCTCCTTTTGAGTTTAATGACAGTCCTGCTATTGATTTGTGCGTGCCCTACCTATTCATTTTTCTGCTCCCCTGATTTTTTTTTTTTTTTTTTTTTCACTTTTGCTCAGATTAATGACTTGATTCATTCCTTCTCTTTCTCCTCTCTTCCCGAAAAGTGTTGTCACTTCAACTGGCTTAGCATATCTACTCTATTTATTCTATAACACCCCTGAGTTTTACATTTCAGTTGAAAAATTCACTATCGCTTTAATCACCAGGAAGAAGAAATAGTTGCTTTAAACTTCCAAAGAAGTAAGATCACTTCTGCAGAAGTAAGATCTCAATCCTATCAGTCCTACAACTGAGAGTGTGACGAATGGATGTCAGGAAAGGAGAAAAGACACAATCATCGAGGAAATGTAAGGGTTAAGGAAAGGTACTATGTCACCTCATGGCAATAGTAACACTTTTCTGATCATACAAAACAGGGACAGTCAGCAGTATGCTAGGGTTGCATTCAGGATGGAGTACTCCAGAGGTGGTCTCACCAATGCAGAGCAGAGGGGCAGGATCATCTACCGGGACCTGCTGAGCACGATTCTTTTGGTGCAGTCCCGGACAGGAGTGGCTTTCTGGGCTGTGAGGGTGCACACTGCTAGTTCATGTCCACTTGCTATTTACTGGTATCCCTATGCCCATTGTGGCAGGGCTGTTCTCTGTCCTTACATCCTTCAACTTGTACTGATACAAGGGGTTGGTTGCCATTACCCATGTGCAGTACCTTGCACTGGGATTTTTTGAACCTCATGAGCTTCTCCTTGTCCCACTGACAAAGGCTGTCTAAGTCTCTCTGAGTGGCATGCCATCCCTCAGTCATCTTGACCTTATCACATAGCTTGTTGTCATCCACAAACTTGAGGAGAATGTGCTTGATCCCACTGTCAATGTCACTGCTGAAGATATTAAAGAGCATTGGTCCCAGTACTGACCCCTGACGAGCACCACTTGTTCCTTTCTCTAGCCAGGCATTGAGCCAATGACCACCACTCTCAAGGTATGACTAGACTAAACTTTGTTCATCAGTCCACCTTTCAAATCCACACGTTTTGAATGTGAAAGGAAGGATATGATGGGGACTATGTCCAAGTCTCTACTGACATGAAGGTAGATGACATAAAGCATTTTCCTCATCCGCTCATGTAGTTATGCCATCATGAAATCCACTCATTATCTTTTCCAAATTAGTTCTTCTTTGTAACACTGAACATTCTAAATTGTATTTTCTTTACATAGCAGTAGCTAATAGCTTTTACCTGAAATGAGCTTGTTTCTGAAGAAACAGAAATTGGCTTTGCTTCTTTTGAACTTTTTATATTTTTTCTTTGTCAAATCCTGACCATTTCAAATGCATAGGTTTCCTTCATTTTTGGTTATTTTGTGGGGTAATTTGATAAATTAATGCGTATTTTGCAAAGCAAACAAGTGTCTGGCAGTTAGTACATAGCATGACAACAGAATTGCTCTTTGATTTGCGTAGTAGTGTTCCTGTTAAAAATTCTGCTTGCCAGTCTTTGAGATTAAATTCTTTTATAGAGAATGAGTGTGTTAAGTCAAATTATGTGACTCTGCCTAAACCACTTTCTTCTTGTATCAGGCAGTCTCAGAATTCGATAATAATCCTTCCTTCCTAAAACTTTGGAATGGTTTTTTAGACACAGTCTTTGTTTCTGTGTTTAATCGTGACAATATCAATATGTCTTATGGACTTGGATCCATTCAATAAAGTGCACTAGCGCAGCAAAAGACCATGGCTCAGTATTCACTGATTCATAGCAAGCAAAGAAATACATTTCCAAGAATAAATAAGAATGGTAATTTATTATTTTTTTGAATTGTCAGCAGTACCTGTAGACAGTATCTTCTAGAACTAACAATGCAAAGGCAGATATACATGTGCAATACTAACACCAAAAACAAGATCACTACTGTAGTGTAATTGATAAGTCATTCTCTTCTACGAGGCAGTTCTTTTGTTTAGTACATCATCCTAGAATGCAATGACATAGCAACAATCAACTAGTAACAGTGTTACACTATCTCCAGCTCTAAAATTAGGCTCCTTATCTGGTTGGGACTAACGGGCTTACAGCAGGTCAGAAAAAGACTCGTGTAAATACTAAGGACAGAGAACTTTCTAAAAAGTAAGCAGCTAATCAGCAGTATTTAACCTGTAGGGAAAAAAAGTTACTGTGCTTTGACTAATTAGAGAAATATTTACAAGGACCCTTTCATTCATGCATTCATTCATTCATTCATTCATTCATTCATTCATTCATTTATTCATTCATTCATTCATTCATTCAGCCTGGCCCCATCCACCCCTTGGCCAGGCTGGGCTGCTGCAGGAGGCAGATGATGTGGCAGGGTGAGCAGGTGGAAGTGTGAGCAAAATTGTTTTAGAGGCAGAATGTTCTTGTTTCACAGTAATGCATATATGCAATCCTGCATTCAAGGTGGAAGAAAGGGGCCTAGAATTTCAAAGAGATATGATGCAAAGTGGACAGTGAGGGTCATTGCAAAAGTTGTCCTTCTTTAGGGAACAAAACTTGCCTCCTTTTGAGTTTAATGACAGTCCTGCTATTGATTTCTGCGTGCCCTACCTATCCATTTTTCTGCTCCCCTGATTTTTTTTTTTTTTTTTTTTTCACTTTTGCTCAGATTAATGACTTGCTTCATTCCTTCTCTTTCTCCTCTCTTCCCGAAAAGTGTTGTCACTTCAACTGGCTTAGCATATCTACTCTATTTATTCTATAACACCCCCGAGTTTTACATTTCAGTTGAAAAATTCACTATCGCTATAATCACCAGGAAGAAGAAATAGTTGCTTTAAACTTCCAAAGAAGTAAGATCACTTCTGGAGAAGTAAGATCTCAATCCTATCAGTCCTACAACTGAGAGTGTGACGAATGGATGTCAGGAAAGGAGAAAAGACACAATCATCGAGGAAATGTAAGGGTTAAGGAAAGGTACTATGTCACCTCATGGCAATAGTAACACTTTTCTGATCATACAAAACAGGGACAGTCAGCAGTATGCTAGGGTTGCATTCAGGATGGAGTACTCCAGAGGTGGTCTCACCAATGCAGAGCAGAGGGGCAGGATCATCTACCGGGACCTGCTGAGCACGATTCTTTTGGTGCAGTCCCGGACAGGAGTGGCTTTCTGGGCTGTGAGGGTGCACACTGCTAGTTCATGTCCACTTGCTATTTACTGGTATCCCTATGCCCATTGTGGCAGGGCTGTTCTCTGGCCTTACATCCTTCAACTTGTACAGATACAAGGGGTTGGTTGCCATTACCCATGTGCAGTACCTTGCACTGGGATTTTTTGAACCTCATGAGCTTCTCCTTGTCCCACTGACAAAGGCTGTCTAAGTCTCTCTGAGTGGCATGCCATCCCTCAGTCATCTTGACCTTATCACATAGCTTGTTGTCATCCACAAACTTGAGGAGAATGTGCTTGATCCCACTGTCAATGTCACTGCTGAAGATATTAAAGAGCATTGGTCCCAGTACTGACCCCTGACGAGCACCACTTGTTCCTTTCTCTAGCCAGGCATTGAGCCAATGACCACCACTCTCAAGGTATGACTAGACTAAACTTTGTTCATCAGTCCACCTTTCAAATCCACACGTTTTGAATGTGAAAGGAAGGATATGATGGGGACTATGTCCAAGTCTCTACTGACATGAAGGTAGATGACATCAAGCATTTTCCTCATCCGCTCATGTAGTTATGCCATCATGAAATCCACTCATTATCTTTTCCAAATTAGTTCTTCTTTGTAACACTGAACATTCTAAATTGTATTTTCTTTACATAGCAGTAGCTAATAGCTTTTACCTGAAATGAGCTTGTTTCTGAAGAAACAAAAATTGGCTTTGCTTCTTTTGAACTTTTTATATTTTTTTTCTTTGTCCAATCCTAACCATTTTAAATGCATAGGTTTCCTTCAGTTTTGCTTATCTTGCGGGGTAATTTGATAAATTAATGCATATTTTGGAAAGCAAACAAGTGTCTGGCAGTTAGTACATAGCATGACAACAGAATTGCTCTTTGATTTGCGTAGTAGTGTTCCTGTTAAAAATTCTGCTTGCCAGTCTTTGAGATTACATTCTTTTATAGAGAATGAGTGTGTTAAGTCAAATTATGTGACTCTGCCTAAACCACTTTCTTCTTGTATCAGGCAGTCTCAGAATTCGATAATAATCCTTCCTTCCTAAAACTTTGGAATGGTTTTTTAGACACAGTCTTTGTTTCTGTGTTTAATCGTGACAATATCAATATGTCTTATGGACTTGGATCCATTCAATAAAGTGCACTAGCACAGCAAAAGACCATGGCTCAGTATTAACTGATTCATAGCAAGCAAAGAAATACATTTCCAAGAATAAATAAGAATGGTAATTTATTTTTTTTTTTAATTGTCAGCAGTACCTGTAGACAGTATCTTCTAGAACTAACAATGCAAAGGCAGATATACATATGCAATACTAACACCAAAAACAAGATCACTACTGTATTGTAATTGATAAGTCATTCTCTTCTACGAGGCAGTTCTTTTGTTTAGTACATCATCCTAGAATGCAATGACATAGCAAGTATCAACTAGTAACAGTGTTACACTATCTCCAGCTCTAAAATTAGGCTCCTTATCTGGTTGGGACTAACGGGCTTACAGCAGGTCAGAAAAAGACTCGTGTAAATACTAAGGACAGAGAACTTTCTAAAAAGTAAGCAGCTAATCAGCAGTATTTAACCTGTAGGGAAAAAAAATTACTGTGCTTTGACTAATTAGAGAAATATTTCAAAGGCCCATTAATTCATGCATTCATTCAAGCATTCATTCATTCATTCATTCCTTCATTCATTCATTCATTCAGCCTGGCCCCATCCACCCCTTGGCCAGGCTGGGCTGCTCCACGAGGCAGATGATGTGGCAGGGTGAGCAGGTGGAAGTGTGAGCAAAATTGTTTTAGAGGCAGAATGTTCTTGTTTCACAGTATTGCATATATGCAATCCTGCATTCAAGGTGGAAGAAAGGGGCCTAGAATTTCAAAGAGATATGATGCAAAGTGGACAGTGAGGGTCATTGCAAAAGTTGTCCTTCTTTAGGGAACAAAACTTGCCTCCTTTTGAGTTTAATGACAGTCCTGCTATTGATTTGTGCGTGCCCTACCTATTCATTTTTCTGCTCCCCTGATTTTTCTTTTTTTTTTCACTTTTGCTCAGATTAATGACTTGCTTCATTCCTTCTCTTTCTCCTCTCTTCCCAAAAAGTGTTGTCACTTCAACTGGCTTAGCATATCTACTCTATTTATTCTATAACACCCCCGAGTTTTACATTTCAGTTGAAAAATTCACTATCGCTTTAATCACCAGGAAGAAGAAATAGTTGCTTTAAACTTCCAAAGAAGTAAGATCACTTCTGGAGAAGTAAGATCTCAATCCTATCAGTCCTACAACTGAGAGTGTGACGAATGGATGTCAGGAAAGGAGAAAAGACACAATCATTGAGGAAATGTAAGGGTTAAGGAAAGGTACTATGTCACCTCATGGCAATAGTAACACTTTTCTGATCATTCAAAACAGGGACAGTCAGCAGTATGCTAGGGTTGCATTCAGGATGGAGTACTCCAGAGGTGGTCTCACCAATGCAGAGCAGAGGGGCAGGATCATCTACCGGGACCTGCTGAGCACGATTCTTTTGCTGCAGTCCAGGACAGGAGTGGCTTTCTGGGCTGTGAGGGTGCACACTGCTAGTTCATGTCCACTTGCTATTTACTGGTATCCCTATGCCCATTGTGGCAGGGCTGTTCTCTGGCCTTACATCCTTCAACTTGTTCTGATACAAGGGGTTGGTTGCCATTACCCGTGTGCAGTACCTTGCACTGGGATTTTTTGAACCTCATGAGCTTCTCCTTGTCCCACTGACAAAGGCTGTCTAAGTCTCTCTGAGTGGCATGCCATCCCTCAGTCATCTTGACCTTATCACATAGCTTGTTGTCATCCACAAACTTGAGGAGAATGTGCTTGATCCCACTGTCAGTGTCACTGCTGAAGATATTAAAGAGCATTGGTCCCAGTACTGACCCCTGACGAGCACCACTTGTTCCTTTCTCTAGCCAGGCATTGAGCCAATGACCACCACTCTCAAGGTATGACTAGACTAAACTTTGTTCATCAGTCCACCTTTCAAATCCACACGTTTTGAATGTGAAAGGAAGGATATGATGGGGACTATGTCCAAGTCTCTACTGACATGAAGGTAGATGACATCAAGCATTTTCCTCATCCGCTCATGTAGTTATGCCATCATGAAATCCACTCATTATCTTTTCCAAATTAGTTCTTCTTTGTAACACTGAACATTCTAAATTGTATTTTCTTTACATAGCAGTAGCTAATAGCTTTTACCTGAAATGAGCTTGTTTCTGAAGAAACAAAAATTGGCTTTGCTTCTTTTGAACTTTTTATATTTTTTTTCTTTGTCCAATCCTAACCATTTTAAATGCATAGGTTTCCTTCAGTTTTGCTTATCTTGCGGGGTAATTTGATAAATTAATGCATATTTTGGAAAGCAAACAAGTGTCTGGCAGTTAGTACATAGCATGACAACAGAATTGCTCTTTGATTTGCGTAGTAGTGTTCCTGTTAAAAATTCTGCTTGCCAGTCTTTGAGATTACATTCTTTTATAGAGAATGAGTGTGTTAAGTCAAATTATGTGACTCTGCCTAAACCACTTTCTTCTTGTATCAGGCAGTCTCAGAATTCGATAATAATCCTTCCTTCCTAAAACTTTGGAATGGTTTTTTAGACACAGTCTTTGTTTCTGTGTTTAATCGTGACAATATCAATATGTCTTATGGACTTGGATCCATTCAATAAAGTGCACTAGCACAGCAAAAGACCATGGCTCAGTATTAACTGATTCATAGCAAGCAAAGAAATACATTTCCAAGAATAAATAAGAATGGTAATTTATTTTTTTTTTTAATTGTCAGCAGTACCTGTAGACAGTATCTTCTAGAACTAACAATGCAAAGGCAGATATACATATGCAATACTAACACCAAAAACAAGATCACTACTGTATTGTAATTGATAAGTCATTCTCTTCTACGAGGCAGTTCTTTTGTTTAGTACATCATCCTAGAATGCAATGACATAGCAAGTATCAACTAGTAACAGTGTTACACTATCTCCAGCTCTAAAATTAGGCTCCTTATCTGGTTGGGACTAACGGGCTTACAGCAGGTCAGAAAAAGACTCGTGTAAATACTAAGGACAGAGAACTTTCTAAAAAGTAAGCAGCTAATCAGCAGTATTTAACCTGTAGGGAAAAAAAATTACTGTGCTTTGACTAATTAGAGAAATATTTCAAAGGCCCATTAATTCATGCATTCATTCAAGCATTCATTCATTCATTCATTCCTTCATTCATTCATTCATTCAGCCTGGCCCCATCCACCCCTTGGCCAGGCTGGGCTGCTCCACGAGGCAGATGATGTGGCAGGGTGAGCAGGTGGAAGTGTGAGCAAAACTGTTTTAGAGGCAGAATGTTCTTGTTTCACAGTATTGCATATATGCAATCCTGCATTCAAGGTGGAAGAAAGGGGCCTAGAATTTCAAAGAGATATGATGCAAAGTGGACAGTGAGGGTCATTGCAAAAGTTGTCCTTCTTTAGGGAACAAAACTTGCCTCCTTTTGAGTTTAATGACAGTCCTGCTATTGATTTGTGCGTGCCCTACCTATTCATTTTTCTGCTCCCCTGATTTTTCTTTTTTTTTTCACTTTTGCTCAGATTAATGACTTGCTTCATTCCTTCTCTTTCTCCTCTCTTCCCAAAAAGTGTTGTCACTTCAACTGGCTTAGCATATCTACTCTATTTATTCTATAACACCCCCGAGTTTTACATTTCAGTTGAAAAATTCACTATCGCTTTAATCACCAGGAAGAAGAAATAGTTGCTTTAAACTTCCAAAGAAGTAAGATCACTTCTGGAGAAGTAAGATCTCAATCCTATCAGTCCTACAACTGAGAGTGTGACGAATGGATGTCAGGAAAGGAGAAAAGACACAATCATTGAGGAAATGTAAGGGTTAAGGAAAGGTACTATGTCACCTCATGGCAATAGTAACACTTTTCTGATCATACAAAACAGGGACAGTCAGCAGTATGCTAGGGTTGCATTCAGGATGGAGTACTCCAGAGGTGGTCTCACCAATGCAGAGCAGAGGGGCAGGATCATCTACCGGGACCTGCTGAGCACGATTCTTTTGCTGCAGTCCAGGACAGGAGTGGCTTTCTGGGCTGTGAGGGTGCACACTGCTAGTTCATGTCCACTTGCTATTTACTGGTATCCCTATGCCCATTGTGGCAGGGCTGTTCTCTGGCCTTACATCCTTCAACTTGTTCTGATACAAGGGGTTGGTTGCCATTACCCGTGTGCAGTACCTTGCACTGGGATTTTTTGAACCTCATGAGCTTCTCCTTGTCCCACTGACAAAGGCTGTCTAAGTCTCTCTGAGTGGCATGCCATCCCTCAGTCATCTTGACCTTATCACATAGCTTGTTGTCATCCACAAACTTGAGGAGAATGTGCTTGATCCCACTGTCAGTGTCACTGCTGAAGATATTAAAGAGCATTGGTCCCAGTACTGACCCCTGACGAGCACCACTTGTTTCTTTCTCTAGCCAGGCATTGAGCCAATGACCACCACTCTCAAGGTATGACTAGACTAAACTTTGTTCATCAGTCCACCTTTCAAATCCACACGTTTTGAATGTGAAAGGAAGGATATGATGGGGACTATGTCCAAGTCCCTACTGACATGAAGGTAGATGACATCGAGCATTTTCCTCATCCGCTCATGCAGTTATGCCATCATGAAATCCACTCATTATCTTTTCCAAATTAGTTCTTCTTTGTAACACTGAACATTCTAAATTGTATTTTCTTTACATAGCAGTAGCTAATAGCTTTTACCTGAAATGAGCTTGTTTCTGAAGAAACAGAAATTGGCTTTGCTACTTTTGAACTTTTTACATTTTTTCTTTGTCCAATCCTGACCATTTTAAATGCATAGGTTTCCTTCAGTTTTGCTTATCTTGCGGGGTAATTTGATAAATTAATGCATATTTTGCAAAGCAAACAAGTGTCTGGCAGTTAGTACATAGCATGACAACAGAATTGCTCTTTGATTTGCGTAGTAGTGTTCCTGTTAAAAATTCTGCTTGCCAGTCTTTGAGATTAAATTCTTTTATAGAGAATGAGTGTGTTAAGTCAAATTATGTGACTCTGCCTAAACCACTTTCTTCTTGTATCAGGCAGTCTCAGAATTCGATAATAATCCTTCCTTCCTAAAAATTTGGAATTGATTTTAGACACAGTCTTTGTTTCTGTGTTTAATTGTGACAATACCAATATGTCTTATGCACTCGGATCCATTCAATAAAGTGCACTAGCACAGCAAAAGACCATGGCTCAGTATTAACTGATTCATAGCAAGCAAAGAAATACATTTCCAAGAATAAATAAGAATGGTAATTTATTTTTTTTTTGAATTGTCAGCAGTACCTGTAGACAGTATCTTCTAGAACTAACAATGCAAAGGCAGATATACATGTGCAATACTAACACCAAAAACAAGATCACTACTGTATTGTAATTGATAAGTCATTCTCTTCTACGAGGCAGTTCTTTTGTTTAGTACATCATCCTAGAATGCAATGACATAGCAAGTATCAACTAGTAACAGTGTTACACTATCTCCAGCTCTAAAATTAGGCTCCTTATCTGGTTGGGACTAACGGGCTTACAGCAGGTCAGAAAAAGACTCGTGTAAATACTAAGGACAGAGAACTTTCTAAAAAGTAAGCAGCTAATCAGCAGTATTTAACCTGTAGGGAAAAAACTTACTCTGCTTTGACTAATTAGAGAAATATTCAAAGGCCCCACTCATTCATTCACTCATTCATTCACTCATTCATTCACTCACTCATTCACTCACTCATTCACTCACTCATTCACTCACTCATTCACTCACTCATTCACTCACTCATTCACTCACTCATTCACTCACTCATTCACTCACTCATTCACTCACTCATTCACTCACTCATTCACTCACTCATTCACTCACTCATTCACTCACTCATTCACTCACTCATTCACTCACTCATTCACTCACTCATTCACTCACTCATTCACTCACTCATTCACTCACTCATTCACTCACTCATTCACTCACTCATTCACTCACTCATTCACTCACTCATTCACTCACTCATTCACTCACTCACTCATTCACTCACTCACTCACTCACTCACTCATTCACTCACTCACTCATTCACTCACTCACTCATTCACTCACTCACTCATTCATTCTTTCATTCTGCCTGGCCCCGTCCACCCCTTGGCCAGGCTGGGCTGCTCCAAGAGGCAGATGATGTGGCAGGGTGAGCAGATGTAAGTGTGAGAAAATTGTTTTAGAGGCAGAATGTTCTTGTTTCACAGTATTGCATATATGCAATCCTGCATTCAAGGTGGAAGAAAGGGGCCTAGAATTTCAAAGAGATATGATGCAAAGTGGACAGTGAGGGTCATTGCAAAAGTTGTCCTTCTTTAGGGAACAAAACTTGCCTACTTTTGAGTTTAATGACAGTCCTGCTATTGATTTCTGCGTGCCCTACCTATTCATTTTTCTGCTTCCCTGATTTTTATTTATTTTTTTTTTTTTTTCACTTTTGCTCAGATTAATGACTTGCTTCATTCCTTCTCTTTCTCCTCTCTTCCCAAAAAGTGTTGTCACTTCAACTGGCTTAGCATATCTACTCTATTTATTCTATAACACCCCCGAGTTTTACATTTCAGTTGAAAAATTCACTATCGCTATAATCACCAGGAAGAAGAAATAGTTGCTTTAAACTTCCAAAGAAGTAAGATCACTTCTGCAGAAGTAAGATCTCAATCCTATCAGCCCTACAACTGAGAGTGTGACGAATGGATGTCAGAAAAGGAGAAAAGACACAATCATTGAGGAAATGTAAGGGTTAAGGAAAGGTACTATGTCACTTCACGGCAATAGAAGCACTTTTCTGATCATACAAAACAGGGACAGTCAGCAGGATACTAGGGTTGCATTCAGGAGAGAGTACTCCAGAGGCGGTCTCACCAATGCAGAGCAGAGGAGCAGGATCATCAACCATCACAAAAAAGAATAAGTTGAAGAGCTTACCCTTTGACAGAGCTCACCAGAAAACAACAAGAGAGGTTATCCCCAGATGAGACCCTTGCCTTCTGGTATCCTGCTCTTAAATAGGTCTAGGAGGAGTGGAGCCAGGCTCCAACCCTGCCGTCAGCACCGGTGAATTGCCTTCACCTGTGCTCCTCTGGCTAACTCATGGCTCGCCTCAGGTGATTAATCAGTGGTTCAGGCCGTGACTCAGCAGTTCCCATACACTAATAAATAGCAAGTGGACATGAACTAGCAGTGTGCACCCTCACAGCCCAGAAAGCCACTCCTGTCCGGGACTGCACCAAAAGAATCGTGCTCAGCAGGTCCCGGTAGATGATCCTGCCCCTCTGCTCTGCATTGGTGAGACCACCTCTGGAGTACTCCATCCTGAATGCAACCCTAGCATACTGCTGACTGTCCCTGTTTTGTATGATCAGAAAAGTGTTACTATTGCCATGAGGTGACATAGTACCTTTCCTTAACCCTTACATTTCCTAGATGATTGTGTCTTTTCTCCTTTCATGACATCCATTCGTCACACTCTCAGTTGTAGGACTGATAGGATTGAGATCTTACTTCTGCAGAAGTGATCTTACTTCTTTGGAAGTTTAAAGCAACTATTTCTTCTTCCTGGTGATTATAGCGATAGTGAATTTTTCAACTAAAATGTAAAACTCAGGGGTGTTATAGAATAAATAGAGTAGATATGCTAAGCCAGTTGAAGTGACAACACTTTTTGGGAAGAGAGGAGAAAGAGAAGGAATGAATCAAGTCATTAATCTGAGCAAAAGTGAAAAAAAAAAAAAAATCAGGGGAGCAGAAAAATGGATAGGTAGGGCACGCACAAATCAATAGCAGGACTGTCATTAAACTCAAAAGGAGGCAAGTTTTGTTCCCTAAAGAAGGACAACTTTTGCAATGACCCTCACTGTCCACTTTGCATCATATCTCTTTGAAATTCTAGGCCCCTTTCTTCCACCTTGAATGCAGGATTGCATATATGCAATACTGTGAAACAAGAACATTCTGCCTCTAAAACAATTTTGCTCACACTTCCACCTGCTCACCCTGCCACATCATCTGCCTCGTGGAGCAGCCCAGCCTGGCCAAGGGGTGGATGGGGCCAGGCTGAATGAATGAATGAATGAATGAATGAATGCATGAATGAATGAATGAATGAATGAATGAAGGGGCCTTGTAAATATTTCTCAAATTAGTCAAAGCACAGTAATTTTTTTTCCCTACAGGTTAAATACTGCTGATTAGCTGCTTACTTTTTAGAAAGTTCTCTGTCCTTAGTATTTACACGAGTCTTTTTCTGACCTGCTGTAAGCCCGTTAGTCCCAACCAGATAAGGAGCCTAATTTTAGAGCTGGAGATAGTGTAACACTGTTACTAGTTGATACTTGCTATGTCATTGCATTCTAGGATGATGTACTAAACAAAAGAACTGCCTCGTAGAAGAGAATGACTTATCAATTACAATACAGTAGTGATCTTGTTTTTGGTGTTAGTATTGCACATGTATATCTGCCTTTGCATTGTTAGTTCTAGAAGATACTGTCTACAGGTACTGCTGACAATTAAAAAAAAAATAAATTACCATTCTTATTTATTCTTGGAAATGTATTTCTTTGCTTGTTATGAATCAGTGAATACTGAGCCATGGTCTTGTGCTGTGCTAGTGCACTTTATTGAATGGATCCAAGTCCATAAGATATTGATATTGTCACGATTAAACACAGAAACAAATACTGTGTCTAAAAAACCATTCCAAAGTTTTAGGATGGAAGGATTATTATCGAATTCTGAGACTGCCTGATACAAGAAGAAAGTGGTTTAGGCAGAGTCACATAATTTGACTTAACACACTCATTCTCTATAAAAGAATTTAATCTCAAAGACTGGCAAGCAGAATTTTTAACAGGAACACTACTACGCAAATCAAAGAGCAATTCTGTTGTCATGCTATGTACTAACTGCCAGACACTTGTTCGCTTTGCAAAATACGCATTAATTTATCAAATTACCCCGCAAAATAAGCAAAACTGAAGGAAACCTATGCATTTAAAATGGTCAGGATTGGACAAAGAAAAAATATAAAATGTTCAAAAGTAGCAAAGCCAATTTCTGTTTCTTCAGAAGCAAGCTCATTTCAGGTAAAAGCTATTAGCTACTGCTATGTAAAGAAAATACAATTTAGAATGTTCATTGTTACAAAGAAGAACTAATTTGGAAAAGATAATGAGTGGATTTCATGATGGCATAACTACATGAGCGGATGAGGAAAATGCTTGATGTCATCTACCTTCATGTCAGTAGAGACTTGGACATAGTCCCCATCATATCCTTCCTTTCAAATTCAAAACGTGTGGATTTGAAAGGTGGACTCATGAACAAAGTTTAGTGTAGTCATACCTTGAGAGTGGTGGTCATTGGCTCAATGCCTGGCTAGAGAAAGGAACAAGTGGTGCTCGTCAGGGGTCAGTACTGGGACCAATGCTCTTTAATATCTTCAGCAGTGACATTGACAGTGGGATCAAGCACATTCTCCTCAAGTTTGTGGATGACAACAAGCTATGTGATAAGGTCAAGATGACTGAGGGATGGCATGCCACTCAGAGAGACTTAGACAGCCTTTGTCAGTGGGACAAGGAGAAGCTCATGAGGTTCAAAAAATCCCAGTGCAAGGTACTGCACATGGGTAATGGCAACCAACCCCTTGTATCAGAACAAGTTGAAGGATGTAAGGACAGAGAACAGCCCTGCCACAATGGGCATAGGGATACCAGTAAATAGCAAGTGGACATGAACTAGCAGTGTGCACCCTCACAGCCCAGAAAGCCACTCCTGTCCGGGACTGCACCAAAAGAACCGTGCTCAGCAGGTCCCGGTAGATGATCCTGCCCCTCTGCTCTGCATTGGTGAGACCACCTCTGGAGTACTCCATCCTGAATGCAACCCTAGCATACTGCTGACTGTCCCTGTTTTGTATGATCAGAAAAGTGTTACTATTGCCATGAGGTGACATAGTACCTTTCCTTAACCCTTACATTTCCTAGATGATTGTGTCTTTTCTCCTTTCATGACATCCATTCGTCACACTCTCAGTTGTAGGACTGATAGGATTGAGATCTTACTTCTGCAGAAGTGATCTTACTTCTTTGGAAGTTTAAAGCAACTATTTCTTCTTCCTGGTGATTATAGCGATAGTGAATTTTTCAACTAAAATGTAAAACTCAGGGGTGTTATAGAATAAATAGAGTAGATATGCTAAGCCAGTTTAAGTGACAACACTTTTTGGGAAGAGAGGAGAAAGAGAAGGAATGAATCAAGTCATTAATCTGAGCAAAAGTGAAAAAAAAAAAAAAAATCAGGGGAGCAGAAAAATGGATAGGTAGGGCACGCAGAAATCAATAGCAGGACTGTCATTAAACTCAAAAGGAGGCAAGTTTTGTTCCCTAAAGAAGGACAACTTTTGCAATGACCCTCACTGTCCACTTTGCATCATATCTCTTTGAAATTCTAGGCAGCTTTCTTCCACCTTGAATGCAGGATTGCATATATGCAATACTGTGAAACAAGAACATTCTGCCTCTAAAACAATTTTGCTCACACTTCCACCTGCTCACCCTGCCACATCATCTGCCTCGTGGAGCAGCCCAGCCTGGCCAAGGGGTGGATGGGGCCAGGCTGAATGAATGAAGGAATGAATGAATGAATGAATGAATGAATGAAGGAATGAATGAATGAATGAATGAATGAATGAATGAATGAATGAATGAATGAATGAATGAATGAATGAATGAATGAATGAATGAATGAAGGGGCCTTGTAAATATTTCTCTAATTAGTCAAAGCACAGTAATTTTTTTTCCCTACAGGTTAAATACTGCTGATTAGCTGCTTACTTTTTAGAAAGTTCTCTGTCCTTAGTATTTACACGAGTCTTTTTCTGACCTGCTGTAAGCCCGTTAGTCCCAACCAGATAAGGAGCCTAATTTTAGAGCTGGAGATAGTGTAACACTGTTACTAGTTGATACTTGCTATGTCATTGCATTCTAGGATGATGTACTAAACAAAAGAACTGCCTCGTAGAAGAGAATGACTTATCAATTACAATACAGTAGTGATCTTGTTTTTGGTGTTAGTATTGCATATGTATATCTGCCTTTGCATTGTTAGTTCTAGAAGATACTGTCTACAGGTACTGCTGACAATTCAAAAAAAAAATAAAGTACCATTCTTATTTATTCTTGGAAATGTATTTCTTTGCTTGCTATGAATCAGTTAATACTGAGCCATGGTCTTTTGCTGTGCTAGTGCACTTTATTGAATGGATACAAGTCCATAAGACATATTGATATTGTCACGATTAAACACAGAAACAAAGACTGTGTCTAAAAAACCATTCCAAAGTTTTAGGAAGGAAGGATTATTATCGAATTCTGAGACTGCCTGATACAAGAAGAAAGTGGTTTAGGCAGAGTCACATAATTTGACTTAACACACTCATTCTCTATAAAAGAATGTAATCTCAAAGACTGGCAAGCAGAATTTTTAACAGGAACACTACTACGCAAATCAAAGAGCAATTCTGTTGTCATGCTATGTACTAACTGCCAGACACTTGTTTGCTTTGCAAAATACGCATTAATTTATCAAATTCCCCCGCAAGATAAGCAAAACTGAAGGAAACCTATGCATTTAAAATGGTTAGGATTGGACAAAGAAAAAATATAAAAAGTTCAAAAGTAGCAAAGCCAATTTCTGTTTCTTCAGAAACAAGCTCATTTCAGGTACAAGCTATTAGCTACTGCTATGTAAAGAAAATACAATTTAGAATGTTCATTGTTACAAAGAAGAACTAATTTGGAAAAGATAATGAGTGGATTTCATGATGGCATAACTACATGAGCGGATGAGGAAAATGCTTGATGTCATCTACCTTCATGTCAGTAGAGACTTGGACATAGTCCCCATCATATCCTTCCTTTCAAATTCAAAACGTGTGGATTTGAAAGGTGGACTCATGAACAAAGTTTAGTGTAGTCATACCTTGAGAGTGGTGGTCATTGGCTCAATGCCTGGCTAGAGAAAGGAACAAGTGGTGCTCGTCAGGGGTCAGTACTGGGACCAATGCTCTTTAATATCTTCAGCAGTGACATTGACAGTGGGATCAAGCACATTCTCCTCAAGTTTGTGGATGACAACAAGCTATGTGATAAGGTCAAGATGACTGAGGGATGGCATGCCACTCAGAGAGACTTAGACAGCCTTTGTCAGTGGGACAAGGAGAAGCTCATGAGGTTCAAAAAATCCCAGTGCAAGGTACTGCACATGGGTAATGGCAACCAACCCCTTGTATCAGAACAAGTTGAAGGATGTAAGGACAGAGAACAGCCCTGCCACAATGGGCATAGGGATACCAGTAAATAGCAAGTGGACATGAACTAGCAGTGTGCACCCTCACAGCCCAGAAAGCCACTCCTGTCCGGGACTGCACCAAAAGAATCGTGCTCAGCAGGTCCCGGTAGATGATCCTGCCCCTCTGCTCTGCATTGGTGAGACCACCTCGGGAGTACTCCATCCTGAATGCAACCCTAGCATACTGCTGACTGTCCCTGTTTTGTATGATCAGAAAAGTGTTACTATTGCCATGAGGTGACATAGTACCTTTCCTTAACCCTTACATTTCCTAGATGATTGTGTCTTTTCTCCTTTCATGACATCCATTCGTCACACTCTCAGTTGTAGGACTGATAGGATTGAGATCTTACTTCTCCAGAAGTGATCTTACTTCTTTGGAAGTTTAAAGCAACTATTTCTTCTTCCTGGTGATTATAGCAATAGTGGATTTTTCAACTAAAATATAAAACTCAGGGGTGTTATAGAATAAATAGAGTAGATATGCTAAGCCAGTTGAAGTGACAACACTTTTCGGGAAGAGAGGAGAAAGAGAAGGAATGAATCAAGTCATTAATCTGAGCAAAAGTGAAAAAAAAAAAAAAAATCAGGGGAGCAGAAAAATGGATAGGTAGGGCACGCACAAATCAATAGCAGGACTGTCATTAAACTCAAAAGGAGGCAAGTTTTGTTCCCTAAAGAAGGACAACTTTTGCAATGACCCTCACTGTCCACTTTGCATCATATCTCTTTGAAATTCTAGGCCCCTTTCTTCCACCTTGAATGCAGGATTGCATATATGCAATACTGTGAAACAAGAACATTCTGCCTCTAAAACAATTTTGCTCACACTTCCACCTGCTCACCCTGCCACATCATCTGCCTCGTGGAGCAGCCCAGCCTGGCCAAGGGGTGGATGGGGCCAGGCTGAATGAATGAATGAATGAATGAATGAATGAATGAATGAATGCATGAATGAATGAATGAATGAATGAAGGGGCCTTGTAAATATTTCTCAAATTAGTCAAAGCACAGTAATTTTTTTTCCCTACAGGTTAAATACTGCTGATTAGCTGCTTACTTTTTAGAAAGTTCTCTGTCCTTAGTATTTACACGAGTCTTTTTCTGACCTGCTGTAAGCCCGTTAGTCCCAACCAGATAAGGAGCCTAATTTTAGAGCTGGAGATAGTGTAACACTGTTACTAGTTGATACTTGCTATGTCATTGCATTCTAGGATGATGTACTAAACAAAAGAACTGCCTCGTAGAAGAGAATGACTTATCAATTACAATACAGTAGTGATCTTGTTTTTGGTGTTAGTATTGCACATGTATATCTGCCTTTGCATTGTTAGTTCTAGAAGATACTGTCTACAGGTACTGCTGACAATTCAAAGAAAAAATAAATTACCATTCTTATTTATTCTTGGAAATGTATTTCTTTGCTTGCTATGAATCAGTGAATACTGAGCCATGGTCTTTTGCTGTGCTAGTGCACTTTATTGAATGGATCCAAGTCCATAAGATATTGATATTGTCACGATTAAACACAGAAACAAAGACTGTGTCTAAAAAACCATTCCAAAGTTTTAGGAAGGAAGGATTATTATCGAATTCTGAGACTGCCTGATACAAGAAGAAAGTGGTTTAGGCAGAGTCACATAATTTGACTTAACACACTCATTCTCTATAAAAGAATTTAATCTCAAAGACTGGCAAGCAGAATTTTTAACAGGAACACTACTACGCAAATCAAAGAGCAATTCTGTTGTCATGCTATGTACTAACTGCCAGACACTTGTTCGCTTTCCAAAATATGCATTAATTTATCAAATTACCCCGCAAAATAAGCAAAACTGAAGGAAACCTATGCATTTAAAATGGTCAGGATTGGACAAAGAAAAGATATAAAATGTTCAAAAGTAGCAAAGCCAATTTCTGTTTCTTCAGAAACAAGCTCATTTCAGGTAAAAGCTATTAGCTACTGCTATGTAAAGAAAATACAATTTAGAATGTTCATTGTTACAAAGAAGAACTAATTTTGAAAAGATAATGAGTGGATTTCATGATGGCATAACTACATGAGCGGATGAGGAAAATGCTTGATGTCATCTACCTTCATGTCAGTAGAGACTTGGACATAGTCCCCATCATATCCTTCCTTTCAAATTCAAAACGTGTGGATTTGAAAGGTGGACTCATGAACAAAGTTTAGTGTAGTCATACCTTGAGAGTGGTGGTCATTGGCTCAATGCCTGGCTAGAGAAAGGAACAAGTGGTGCTCGTCAGGGGTCAGTACTGGGACCAATGCTCTTTAATATCTTCAGCAGTGACATTGACAGTGGGATCAAGCACATTCTCCTCAAGTTTGTGGATGACAACAAGCTATGTGATAAGGTCAAGATGACTGAGGGATGGCATGCCACTCAGAGAGACTTAGACAGCCTTTGTCAGTGGGACAAGGAGAAGCTCATGAGGTTCAAAAAATCCCAGTGCAAGGTACTGCACATGGGTAATGGCAACCAACCCCTTGTATCAGAACAAGTTGAAGGATGTAAGGACAGAGAACAGCCCTGCCACAATGGGCATAGGGATACCAGTAAATAGCAAGTGGACATGAACTAGCAGTGTGCACCCTCACAGCCCAGAAAGCCACTCCTGTCCGGGACTGCACCAAAAGAATCGTGCTCAGCAGGTCCCGGTAGATGATCCTGCCCCTCTGCTCTGCATTGGTGAGACCACCTCTGGAGTACTCCATCCTGAATGCAACCCTAGCATACTGCTGACTGTCCCTGTTTTGTATGATCAGAAAGTGTTACTATTGCCATGAGGTGACATAGTACCTTTCCTTAACCCTTACATTTCCTAGATGATTGTGTCTTTTCTCCTTTCATGACATCCATTCGTCACACTCTCAGTTGTAGGACTGATAGGATTGAGATCTTACTTCTGCAGAAGTGATCTTACTTCTTTGGAAGTTTAAAGCAACTATTTCTTCTTCCTGGTGATTATAGCGATAGTGAATTTTTCAACTGAAATGTAAAACTCAGGGGTGTTATAGAATAAATAGAGTAGATATGCTAAGCCAGTTGAAGTGACAACACTTTTTGGAAGAGAGGAGAAAGAGAAGGAATGAAGCAAGTCATTAATCTGAGCAAAAGTGAAAAAAAAAAAATCAGGGGAGCAGAAAAATGAATAGGTAGGGCACGCACAAATCAATAGCAGGACTGTCATTAAACTCAAAAGGAGGCAAGTTTTGTTCCCTAAAGAAGGACAACTTTTGCAATGACCCTCACTGTCCACTTTGCATCATATCTCTTTGAAATTCTAGGCCCCTTTCTTCCACCTTGAATGCAGGATTGCATATATGCAATACTGTGAAACAAGAACATTCTGCCTCTAAAACAATTTTGCTCACACTTCCACCTGCTCACCCTGCCACATCATCTGCCTCGTGGAGCAGCCCAGCCTGGCCAAGGGGTGGATGGGGCCAGGCTGAATGAATGAATGAATGAATGAAGGAATGAAGGAATGCATGAATGAATGAATGAATGAATGAAGGGGCCTTGTAAATATTTCTCTAATTAGTCAAAGCACAGTAATTTTTTTTCCCTACAGGTTAAATACTGCTGATTAGCTGCTTACTTTTTAGAAAGTTCTCTGTCCTTAGTATTTACACGAGTCTTTTTCTGACCTGCTGTAAGCCCGTTAGTCCCAACCAGATAAGGAGCCTAATTTTAGAGCTGGAGATAGTGTAACACTGTTACTAGTAGATACTTGCTATGTCATTGCATTCTAGGATGATGTACTAAACAAAAGAACTGCCTCGTAGAAGAGAATGACTTATCAATTACAATACAGTAGTGATCTTGTTTTTGGTGTTAGTATTGCATATGTATATCTGCCTTTGCATTGTTAGTTCTAGAAGATACTGTCTACAGGTACTGCTGACAATTAAAAAAAAAAATAAATTACCATTCTTATTTATTCTTGGAAATGTATTTCTTTGCTTGCTATGAATCAGTTAATACTGAGCCATGGTCTTTTGCTGTGCTAGTGCACTTTATTGAATGGATCCGAGTACATAAGACATATTGGTATTGTCACAATTAAACACAGAAACAAAGACTGTGTCTAAAATCAATTCCAAAGTTTTAGGAAGGAAGGATTATTATCGAATTCTGAGACTGCCTGATACAAGAAGAAAGTGGTTTAGGCAGAGTCACATAATTTGACTTAACACACTCATTCTCTATAAAAGAATGTAATCTCAAAGACTGGCAAGCAGAATTTTTAACAGGAACACTACTACGCAAATCAAAGAGCAATTCTGTTGTCATGCTATGTACTAACTGCCAGACACTTGTTTGCTTTGCAAAATATGCATTAATTTATCAAATTACCCCGCAAGATAAGCAAAACTGAAGGAAACCTATGCATTTAAAATGGTCAGGATTGGACAAAGAAAAAATATAAAAAGTTCAAAAGAAGCAAAGCCAATTTCTGTTTCTTCAGAAACAAGCTCATTTCAGGTACAAGCTATTAGCTACTGCTATGTAAAGAAAATACAATTTAGAATGTTCAGTGTTACAAAGAAGAACTAATTTGGAAAAGATAATGAGTGGATTTCATGATGGCATAACTACATGAGCGGATGAGGAAAATGCTTGATGTCATCTATCTTCATGTCAGTAGGGACTTGGACATAGTCCCCATCATATCCTTCCTTTCACATTCAAAACGTGTGGATTTGAAAGGTGGACTGATGAACAAAGTTTAGTCTAGTCATACCTTGAGAGTGGTGGTCATTGGCTCAATGCCTGGCTAGAGAAAGGAACAAGTGGTGCTCGTCAGGGGTCAGTACTGGGACCAATGCTCTTTAATATCTTCAGCAGTGACATTGACAGTGGGATCAAGCACATTCTCCTCAAGTTTGTGGATGACAACAAGCTATGTGATAAGGTCAAGATGACTGAGGGATGGCATGCCACTCAGAGAGACTTAGACAGCCTTTGTCAGTGGGACAAGGAGAAGCTCATGAGGTTCAAAAAATCCCAGTGCAAGGTACTGCACATGGGTAATGGCAACCAACCCCTTGTATCAGAACAAGTTGAAGGATGTAAGGACAGAGAACAGCCCTGCCACAATGGGCATAGGGATACCAGTAAATAGCAAGTGGACATGAACTAGCAGTGTGCACCCTCACAGCCCAGAAAGCCACTCCTATCCGGGACTGCAGCAAAAGAATCGTGCTCAGCAGGTCCCGGTAGATGATCCTGCCCCTCTGCTCTGCATTGGTGAGACCACCTCTGGAGTACTCCATCCTGAATGCAACCCTAGCATACTGCTGACTGTCCCTGTTTTGTATGATCAGAAAAGTGTTACTATTGCCATGAGGTGACATAGTACCTTTCCTTAACCCTTACATTTCCTCAATGATTGTGTCTTTTCTCCTTTTCTGACATCCATTCCTCACACTCTCAGTTGTAGGACTGATAGGATTGAGATCTTACTTCTCCAGAAGTGATCTTACTTCTTTGGAAGTTTAAAGCAACTATTTCTTCTTCCTGGTGATTAAAGCGATAGTGAATTTTTCAACTGAAATGTAAAACTCGGGGGTGTTATAGAATAAATAGAGTAGATATGCTAAGCCAGTTGAAGTGACAACACTTTTCGGGAAGAGAGGAGAAAGAGAAGGAATGAAGCAAGTCATTAATCTGAGCAAAAGTGAAAAAAAAAAGAAAAAAAAAAAATCAGGGGAGCAGAAAAATGGATAGGTAGGGCACGCAGAAATCAATAGCAGGACTGTCATTAAACTCAAAAGGAGGCAAGTTTTGTTCCCTAAAGAAGGACAACTTTTGCAATGACCCTCACTGTCCACTTTGCATCATATCTCTTTGAAATTCTAGGCCCCTTTCTTCCATCTTGAATGCAGGATTGCATATATGCAATACTGTGAAACAAGAACATTCTGCCTCTAAAACAATTTTGCTCACACTTCCACCTGCTCACCCTGCCACATCATCTGCCTCTTGGAGCAGCCCAGCCTGGCCAAGGGGTGGATGGGGCCAGGCTGAATGAATGAATGAATGAATGAATGAATGAATGAATGAATGAATGAATGAATGAATGAATGAATGAATGCATGAATGAAGGGGCCTTGTAAATATTTCTCTAATTAGTCAAAGCACAGTAATTTTTTTTCCCTACAGGTTAAATACTGCTGATTAGCTGCTTACTTTTTAGAAAGTTCTCTGTCCTTAGTATTTACACGAGTCTTTTTCTGACCTGCTGTAAGCCCGTTAGTCCCAACCAGATAAGGAGCCTAATTTTAGAGCTGGAGATAGTGTAACACTGTTACTAGTTGATACTTGCTATGTCATTGCATTCTAGGATGATGTACTAAACAAAAGAACTGCCTCGTAGAAGAGAATGACTTATCAATTACAATACAGTAGTGATCTTGTTTTTGGTGTTAGTATTGCACATGTATATCTGCCTTTGCATTGTTAGTTCTAGAAGATACTGTCTACAGGTACTGCTGACAATTAAAAAAAAAAATAAATTACCATTCTTATTTATTCTTGGAAATGTATTTCTTTGCTTGCTATGAATCACTTCATACTGAGCCATGGTCTTTTGCTGTGCTAGTGCACTTTATTGAATGGATCCGAGTACATAAGACATATTGGTATTGTCACAATTAAACACAGAAAAAAAGTCTGTGTCTAAAATCAATTCCACAGTTTTCGGAAGGAAGGATTATTATCGAATTCTGAGACTGCCTGATACAAGAAGAAAGTGGTTTAGGCAGAGTCACATAATTTGACTTAACACACTCATTCTCTATAAAAGAATTTAATCTCAAAGACTGGCAAGCAGAATTTTTAACAGGAACACTACTACGCAAATCAAAGAGCAATTCTGTTGTCATGCTATGTACTAACTGCCAGACACTTGTTTGCTTTCCAAAATATGCATTAATTTATCAAATTACCCCGCAAGATAAGCAAAACTGAAGGAAACCTATGCATTTAAAATGGTCAGGATTGGACAAAGAAAAAATATAAAAAGTTCAAAAGAAGCGAAGCCAATTTCTGTTTCTTCAGAAACAAGCTCATTTCAGGTAAAAGCTATTAGCTACTGCTATGTAAAGAAAATACAATTTAGAATGTTCAGTGTTACAAAGAAGAACTAATTTGGAAAAGATAATGAGTGGATTTCATGATGGCATAACTGCATGAGCGGATGAGGAAAATGCTTGATGTCATCTACCTTCATGTCAGTAGGGACTTGGACATAGTCCCCATCATATCCTTCCTTTCACATTCAAAACGTGTGGATTTGAAAGGTGGACTGATGAACAAAGTTTAGTCTAGTCATACCTTGAGAGTGGTGGTCATTGGCTCAATGCCTGGCTAGAGAAAGGAACAAGTGGTGCTCGTCAGGGGTCAGTACTGGGACCAATGCTCTTTAATATCTTCAGCAGTGACATTGACAGTGGGATCAAGCACATTCTCCTCAAGTTTGTGGATGACAACAAGCTATGTGATAAGGTCAAGATGACTGAGGGATGGCATGCCACTCAGAGAGACTTAGACAGCCTTTGTCAGTGGGACAAGGAGAAGCTCATGAGGTTCAAAAAATCCCAGTGCAAGGTACTGCACATGGGTAATGGCAACCAACCCCTTGTATCAGTACAAGTTGAAGGATGTAAGGCCAGAGAACAGCCCTGCCACAATGGGCATAGGGATACCAGTAAATAGCAAGTGGACATGAACTAGCAGTGTGCACCCTCACAGCCCAGAAAGCCACTCCTATCCGGGACTGCAGCAAAAGAATCGTGCTCAGCAGGTCCCGGTAGATGATCCTGCCCCTCTGCTCTGCATTGGTGAGACCACCTCTGGAGTACTCCATCCTGAATGCAACCCTAGCATACTGCTGACTGTCCCTGTTTTGTATGATCAGAAAAGTGTTACTATTGCCATGAGGTGACATAGTACCTTTCCTTAACCCTTACATTTCCTAGATGATTGTGTCTTTTCTCCTTTTCTGACATCCATTCGTCACACTCTCAGTTGTAGGACTGATAGGATTGAGATCTTACTTCTTCAGAAGTGATCTTACTTCTTTGGAAGTTTAAAGCAACGATTTCTTCTTCCTGGTGATTAAAGCGATAGTGAATTTTTCAACTAAAATGTAAAACTCGGGGGTGTTATAGAATAAATAGAGTAGATATGCTAAGCCAGTTGAAGTGACAACACTTTTCGGGAAGAGAGGAGAAAGAGAAGGAATGAAGCAAGTCATTAATCTGAGCAAAAGTGAAAAAAAAAAGAAAAAAAAAAAATCAGGGGAGCAGAAAAATGGATAGGTAGGGCACGCAGAAATCAATAGCAGGACTGTCATTAAACTCAAAAGGAGGCAAGTTTTGTTCCCTAAAGAAGGACAACTTTTGCAATGACCCTCACTGTCCACTTTGCATCATATCTCTTTGAAATTCTAGGCCCCTTTCTTCCATCTTGAATGCAGGATTGCATATATGCAATACTGTGAAACAAGAACATTCTGCCTCTAAAACAATTTTGCTCACACTTCCACCTGCTCACCCTGCCACATCATCTGCCTCTTGGAGCAGCCCAGACTGGCCAAGGGGTGGATGGGGCCAGGCTGAATGAATGAAGGAATGAATGAATGAATGAATGAATGAATGAATGAATGAATGAATGAATGAATGAATGCATGAATGAAGGGGCCTTGTAAATATTTCTCTAATTAGTCAAAGCACAGTAATTTTTTTTCCCTACAGGTTAAATACTGCTGATTAGCTGCTTACTTTTTAGAAAGTTCTCTGTCCTTAGAATTTACACGAGTCTTTTTCTGACCTGCTGTAAGCCCGTTAGTCCCAACCAGATAAGGAGCCTAATTTTAGAGCTGGAGATAGTGTAACACTGTTACTAGTTGATACTTGCTATGTCATTGCATTCTAGGATGATGTACTAAACAAAAGAACTGCCTCGTAGAAGAGAATGACTTATCAATTACAATACAGTAGTGATCTTGTTTTTGGTGTTAGTATTGCATATGTATATCTGCCTTTGCATTGTTAGTTCTAGAAGATACTGTCTACAGGTACTGCTGACAATTAAAAAAAAAATAAATTACCATTCTTATTTATTCTTGGAAATGTATTTCTTTGCTTGCTATGAATCAGTTAATACTGAGCCATGGTCTTTTGCTGTGCTAGTGCACTTTATTGAATGGATCCAAGTCCATAAGACATATTGGTATTGTCACGATTAAACACAGAAACAAAGACTGTGTCTAAAATCAATTCCAAATTTTTAGGAAGGAAGGATTATTATCGAATTCTGAGACTGCCTGATACAAGAAGAAAGTGGTTTAGGCAGAGTCACATAATTTGACTTAACACACTCATTCTCTATAAAAGAATGTAATCTCAAAGACTGGCAAGCAGAATTTTTAACAGGAACACTACTACGCAAATCAAAGAGCAATTCTGTTGTCATGCTATGTACTAACTGCCAGACACTTGTTTGCTTTGCAAAATATGCATTAATTTATCAAATTACCCCGCAAAATAAGCAAAACTGAAGGAAACCTATGCATTTAAAATGGTCAGGATTGGACAAAGAAAAAATATAAAAAGTTCAAAAGAAGCAAAGCCAATTTCTGTTTCTTCAGAAACAAGCTCATTTCAGGTAAAAGCTATTAGCTACTGCTATGTAAAGAAAATACAATTTAGAATGTTCAGTGTTACAAAGAAGAACTAATTTGGAAAAGATAATGAGTGGATTTCATGATGGCATAACTACATGAGCGGATGAGGAAAATGCTTGATGTCATCTATCTTCATGTCAGTAGGGACTTGGACATAGTCCCCATCATATCCTTCCTTTCACATTCAAAACGTGTGGATTTGAATGGTGGACTGATGAACAAAGTTTAGTCTAGTCATACCTTGAGAGTGGTGGTCATTGGCTCAATGCCTGGCTAGAGAAAGGAACAAGTGGTGCTCGTCAGGGGTCAGTACTGGGACCAATGCTCTTTAATATCTTCAGCAGTGACATTGACAGTGGGATCAAGCACATTCTCCTCAAGTTTGTGGATGACAACAAGCTATGTGATAAGGTCAAGATGACTGAGGGATGGCATGCCACTCAGAGAGACTTAGACAGCCTTTGTCAGTGGGACAAGGAGAAGCTCATGAGGTTCAAAAAATCCCAGTGCAAGGTACTGCACATGGGTAATGGCAACCAACCCCTTGTATCTGTACAAGTTGAAGGATGTAAGGACAGAGAACAGCCCTGCCACAATGGGCATAGGGATACCAGTAAATAGCAAGTGGACATGAACTAGCAGTGTGCACCCTCACAGCCCAGAAAGCCACTCCTATCCGGGACTGCACCAAAAGAATCGTGCTCAGCAGGTCCCGGTAGATGATCCTGCCCCTCTGCTCTGCATTGGTGAGACCACCTCTGGAGTACTCCATCCTGAATGCAACCCTAGCATACTGCTGACTGTCCCTGTTTTGTATGATCAGAAAAGTGTTACTATTGCCATGAGGTGACATAGTAGCTTTCCTTAACCCTTACATTTCCTCGATGATTGTGTCTTTTCTCCTTTTCTGACATCCATTCCTCACACTCTCAGTTGTAGGACTGATAGGATTGAGATCTTACTTCTCCAGAAGTGATCTTACTTCTTTGGAAGTTTAAAGCAACTATTTCTTCTTCCTGGTGATTAAAGCGATAGTGAATTTTTCAACTAAAATGTAAAACTCGGGGGTGTTATAGAATAAATAGAGTAGATATGCTAAGCCAGTTGAAGTGACAACACTTTTCGGGAAGAGAGGAGAAAGAGAAGGAATGAAGCAAGTCATTAATCTGAGCAAAAGTGAAAAAAAAAAAAAAAAAAAAAATCAGGGGAGCAGAAAAATGGATAGGTAGGGCACGCAGAAATCAATAGCAGGACTGTCATTAAACTCAAAAGGAGGCAAGTTTTGTTCCCTAAAGAAGGACAACTTTTGCAATGACCCTCACTGTCCACTTTGCATCATATCTCTTTGAAATTCTAGGCCCCTTTCTTCCATCTTGAATGCAGGATTGCATATATGCAATACTGTGAAACAAGAACATTCTGCCTCTAAAACAATTTTGCTCACACTTCCACCTGCTCACCCTGCCACATCATCTGCCTCTTGGAGCAGCCCAGCCTGGCCAAGGGGTGGATGGGGCCAGGCTGAATGAATGAAGGAATGAATGAATGAATGAATGAATGAATGAATGAATGCTTGAATGAATGAATGAATGAAAGAAGGGGCCTTGTAAATATTTCTCTAATTAGTCAAAGCACAGTAATTTTTTTTCCCTACAGGTTAAATACTGCTGATTAGCTGCTTACTTTTTAGAAAGTTCTCTGTCCTTAGTATTTACACGAGTCTTTTTCTGACCTGCTGTAAGCCCGTTAGTCCCAACCAGATAAGGAGCCTAATTTTAGAGCTGGAGATAGTGTAACACTGTTACTAGTTGATACTTGCTATGTCATTGCATTCTAGGATGATGTACTAAACAAAAGAACTGCCTCGTAGAAGAGAATGACTTATCAATTACAATACAGTAGTGATCTTGTTTTTGGTGTTAGTATTGCACATGTATATCTGCCTTTGCATTGTTAGTTCTAGAAGATACTGTCTACAGGTACTGCTGACAATTAAAAAAAAAAATAAATTACCATTCTTATTTATTCTTGGAAATGTATTTCTTTGCTTGCTATGAATCACTTCATACTGAGCCATGGTCTTTTGCTGTGCTAGTGCACTTTATTGAATGGATCCGAGTACATAAGACATATTGGTATTGTCACAATTAAACACAGAAACAAAGACTGTGTCTAAAATCAATTCCAAAGTTTTAGGAAGGAAGGATTATTATCGAATTCTGAGACTGCCTGATACAAGAAGAAAGTGGTTTAGGCAGAGTCACATAATTTGACTTAACACACTCATTCTCTATAAAAGAATTTAATCTCAAAGACTGGCAAGCAGAATTTTTAACAGGAACACTACTACGCAAATCAAAGAGCAATTCTGTTGTCATGCTATGTACTAACTGCCAGACACTTGTTTGCTTTGCAAAATATGCATTAATTTATCAAATTACCTCGCAAAATAAGCAAAACTGAAGGAAACCTATGCATTTAAAATGGTCAGGATTGGACAAAGAAAAAATATAAAAAGTTCAAAAGAAGCAAAGCCAATTTCTGTTTCTTCAGAAACAAGCTCATTTCAGGTAAAAGCTATTAGCTACTGCTATGTAAAGAAAATACAATTTAGAATGTTCAGTGTTACAAAGAAGAACTAATTTGGAAAAGATAATGAGTGGATTTCATGATGGCATAACTACATGAGCGGATGAGGAAAATGCTTGATGTCATCTACCTTCATGTCAGTAGGGACTTGGACATAGTCCCCATCATATCCTTCCTTTCACATTCAAAACGTGTGGATTTGAAAGGTGGACTGATGAACAAAGTTTAGTCTAGTCATACCTTGAGAGTGGTGGTCATTGGCTCAATGCCTGGCTAGAGAAAGGAACAAGTGGTGCTCGTCAGGGGTCAGTACTGGGACCAATGCTCTTTAATATCTTCAGCAGTGACATTGACAGTGGGATCAAGCACATTCTCCTCAAGTTTGTGGATGACAACAAGCTATGTGATAAGGTCAAGATGACTGAGGGATGGCATGCCACTCAGAGAGACTTAGACAGCCTTTGTCAGTGGGACAAGGAGAAGCTCATGAGGTTCAAAAAATCCCAGTGCAAGGTACTGCACATGGGTAATGGCAACCAACCCCTTGTATCAGTACAAGTTGAAGGATGTAAGGCCAGAGAACAGCCCTGCCACAATGGGCATAGGGATACCAGTAAATAGCAAGTGGACATGAACTAGCAGTGTGCACCCTCACAGCCCAGAAAGCCACTCCTATCCGGGACTGCACCAAAAGAATCGTGCTCAGCAGGTCCCGGTAGATGATCCTTCCCCTCTGCTCTGCATTGGTGAGACCACCTCTGGAGTACTCCATCCTGAATGCAACCCTAGCATACTGCTGACTGTCCCTGTTTTGTATGATCAGAAAAGTGTTACTATTGCCATGAGGTGACATAGTACCTTTCCTTAACCCTTACATTTCCTAGATGATTGTGTCTTTTCTCCTTTTCTGACATCCATTCCTCACACTCTCAGTTGTAGGACTGATAGGATTGAGATCTTACTTCTCCAGAAGTGATCTTACTTCTTTGGAAGTTTAAAGCAACTATTTCTTCTTCCTGGTGATTAAAGCGATAGTGAATTTTTCAACTAAAATGTAAAACTCGGGGGTGTTATAGAATAAATAGAGTAGATATGCTAAGCCAGTTGAAGTGACAACACTTTTCGGGAAGAGAGGAGAAAGAGAAGGAATGAAGCAAGTCATTAATCTGAGCAAAAGTGAAAAAAAAAAAAAAAAAAAAATCAGGGGAGCAGAAAAATGGATAGGTAGGGCACGCAGAAATCAATAGCAGGACTGTCATTAAACTCAAAAGGAGGCAAGTTTTGTTCCCTAAAGAAGGACAACTTTTGCAATGACCCTCACTGTCCACTTTGCATCATATCTCTTTGAAATTCTAGGCCCCTTTCTTCCATCTTGAATGCAGGATTGCATATATGCAATACTGTGAAACAAGAACATTCTGCCTCTAAAACAATTTTGCTCACACTTCCACCTGCTCACCCTGCCACATCATCTGCCTCTTGGAGCAGCCCAGCCTGGCCAAGGGGTGGATGGGGCCAGGCTGAATGAATGAAGGAATGAATGAATGAATGAATGAATGAATGAATGAATGCTTGAATGAATGAATGAATGAAAGAAGGGGCCTTGTAAATATTTCTCTAATTAGTCAAAGCACAGTAATTTTTTTTCCCTACAGGTTAAATACTGCTGATTAGCTGCTTACTTTTTAGAAAGTTCTCTGTCCTTAGTATTTACACGAGTCTTTTTCTGACCTGCTGTAAGCCCGTTAGTCCCAACCAGATAAGGAGCCTAATTTTAGAGCTGGAGATAGTGTAACACTGTTACTAGTTGATACTTGCTATGTCATTGCATTCTAGGATGATGTACTAAACAAAAGAACTGCCTCGTAGAAGAGAATGACTTATCAATTACAATACAGTAGTGATCTTGTTTTTGGTGTTAGTATTGCACATGTATATCTGCCTTTGCATTGTTAGTTCTAGAAGATACTGTCTACAGGTACTGCTGACAATTAAAAAAAAAAATAAATTACCATTCTTATTTATTCTTGGAAATGTATTTCTTTGCTTGCTATGAATCACTTCATACTGAGCCATGGTCTTTTGCTGTGCTAGTGCACTTTATTGAATGGATCCGAGTACATAAGACATATTGGTATTGTCACAATTAAACACAGAAACAAAGACTGTGTCTAAAATCAATTCCACAGTTTTCGGAAGGAAGGATTATTATCGAATTCTGAGACTGCCTGATACAAGAAGAAAGTGGTTTAGGCAGAGTCACATAATTTGACTTAACACACTCATTCTCTATAAAAGAATTTAATCTCAAAGACTGGCAAGCAGAATTTTTAACAGGAACACTACTACGCAAATCAAAGAGCAATTCTGTTGTCATGCTATGTACTAACTGCCAGACACTTGTTTGCTTTGCAAAATATGCATTAATTTATCAAATTACCTCGCAAAATAAGCGAAACTGAAGGAAACCTATGCATTTAAAATGGTCAGGATTGGACAAAGAAAAAATATAAAAAGTTCAAAAGAAGCAAAGCCAATTTCTGTTTCTTCAGAAACAAGCTCATTTCAGGTAAAAGCTATTAGCTACTGCTATGTAAAGAAAATACAATTTAGAATGTTCAGTGTTACAAAGAAGAACTAATTTGGAAAAGATAATGAGTGGATTTCATGATGGCATAACTACATGAGCGGATGAGGAAAATGCTTGATGTCATCTACCTTCATGTCAGTAGGGACTTGGACATAGTCCCCATCATATCCTTCCTTTCACATTCAAAACGTGTGGATTTGAAAGGTGGACTGATGAACAAAGTTTAGTCTAGTCATACCTTGAGAGTGGTGGTCATTGGCTCAATGCCTGGCTAGAGAAAGGAACAAGTGGTGCTCGTCAGGGGTCAGTACTGGGACCAATGCTCTTTAATATCTTCAGCAGTGACATTGACAGTGGGATCAAGCACATTCTCCTCAAGTTTGTGGATGACAACAAGCTATGTGATAAGGTCAAGATGACTGAGGGATGGCATGCCACTCAGAGAGACTTAGACAGCCTTTGTCAGTGGGACAAGGAGAAGCTCATGAGGTTCAAAAAATCCCAGTGCAAGGTACTGCACATGGGTAATGGCAACCAACCCCTTGTATCAGTACAAGTTGAAGGATGTAAGGCCAGAGAACAGCCCTGCCACAATGGGCATAGGGATACCAGTAAATAGCAAGTGGACATGAACTAGCAGTGTGCACCCTCACAGCCCAGAAAGCCACTCCTATCCGGGACTGCACCAAAAGAATCGTGCTCAGCAGGTCCCGGTAGATGATCCTTCCCCTCTGCTCTGCATTGGTGAGACCACCTCTGGAGTACTCCATCCTGAATGCAACCCTAGCATACTGCTGACTGTCCCTGTTTTGTATGATCAGAAAAGTGTTACTATTGCCATGAGGTGACATAGTACCTTTCCTTAACCCTTACATTTCCTAGATGATTGTGTCTTTTCTCCTTTCCTGACATCCATTCCTCACACTCTCAGTTGTAGGACTGATAGGATTGAGATCTTACTTCTGCAGAAGTGATCTTACTTCTTTGGAAGTTTAAAGCAACTATTTCTTCTTCCTGGTGATTAAAGCGATAGTGAATTTTTCAACTGAAATGTAAAACTCGGGGGTGTTATAGAATAAATAGAGTAGATATGCTAAGCCAGTTGAAGTGACAACACTTTTCGGGAAGAGAGGTGAAAGAGAAGGAATGAAGCAAGTCATTAATCTGAGCAAAAGTGAAAAAAAAAAAAAAAAAAAAATCAGGGGAGCAGAAAAATGGATAGGTAGGGCACGCAGAAATCAATAGCAGGACTGTCATTAAACTCAAAAGGAGGCAAGTTTTGTTCCCTAAAGAAGGACAACTTTTGCAATGACCCTCACTGTCCACTTTGCATCATATCTCTTTGAAATTCTAGGCCCCTTTCTTCCATCTTGAATGCAGGATTGCATATATGCAATACTGTGAAACAAGAACATTCTGCCTCTAAAACAATTTTGCTCACACTTCCACCTGCTCACCCTGCCACATCATCTGCCTCTTGGAGCAGCCCAGCCTGGCCAAGGGGTGGATGGGGCCAGGCTGAATGAATGAAGGAATGAATGAATGAATGAATGAATGAATGAATGAATGCTTGAATGAATGAATGAATGAAAGAAGGGGCCTTGTAAATATTTCTCTAATTAGTCAAAGCACAGTAATTTTTTTTCCCTACAGGTTAAATACTGCTGATTAGCTGCTTACTTTTTAGAAAGTTCTCTGTCCTTAGTATTTACACGAGTCTTTTTCTGACCTGCTGTAAGCCCGTTAGTCCCAACCAGATAAGGAGCCTAATTTTAGAGCTGGAGATAGTGTAACACTGTTACTAGTTGATACTTGCTATGTCATTGCATTCTAGGATGATGTACTAAACAAAAGAACTGCCTCGTAGAAGAGAATGACTTATCAATTACAATACAGTAGTGATCTTGTTTTTGGTGTTAGTATTGCACATGTATATCTGCCTTTGCATTGTTAGTTCTAGAAGATACTGTCTACAGGTACTGCTGACAATTAAAAAAAAAAATAAATTACCATTCTTATTTATTCTTGGAAATGTATTTCTTTGCTTGCTATGAATCACTTCATACTGAGCCATGGTCTTTTGCTGTGCTAGTGCACTTTATTGAATGGATCCGAGTACATAAGACATATTGGTATTGTCACAATTAAACACAGAAACAAAGACTGTGTCTAAAATCAATTCCACAGTTTTCGGAAGGAAGGATTATTATCGAATTCTGAGACTGCCTGATACAAGAAGAAAGTGGTTTAGGCAGAGTCACATAATTTGACTTAACACACTCATTCTCTATAAAAGAATTTAATCTCAAAGACTGGCAAGCAGAATTTTTAACAGGAACACTACTACGCAAATCAAAGAGCAATTCTGTTGTCATGCTATGTACTAACTGCCAGACACTTGTTTGCTTTGCAAAATATGCATTAATTTATCAAATTACCTCGCAAAATAAGCGAAACTGAAGGAAACCTATGCATTTAAAATGGTCAGGATTGGACAAAGAAAAAATATAAAAAGTTCAAAAGAAGCAAAGCCAATTTCTGTTTCTTCAGAAACAAGCTCATTTCAGGTAAAAGCTATTAGCTACTGCTATGTAAAGAAAATACAATTTAGAATGTTCAGTGTTACAAAGAAGAACTAATTTGGAAAAGATAATGAGTGGATTTCATGATGGCATAACTACATGAGCGGATGAGGAAAATGCTTGATGTCATCTACCTTCATGTCAGTAGGGACTTGGACATAGTCCCCATCATATCCTTCCTTTCACATTCAAAACGTGTGGATTTGAAAGGTGGACTGATGAACAAAGTTTAGTCTAGTCATACCTTGAGAGTGGTGGTCATTGGCTCAATGCCTGGCTAGAGAAAGGAACAAGTGGTGCTCGTCAGGGGTCAGTACTGGGACCAATGCTCTTTAATATCTTCAGCAGTGACATTGACAGTGGGATCAAGCACATTCTCCTCAAGTTTGTGGATGACAACAAGCTATGTGATAAGGTCAAGATGACTGAGGGATGGCATGCCACTCAGAGAGACTTAGACAGCCTTTGTCAGTGGGACAAGGAGAAGCTCATGAGGTTCAAAAAATCCCAGTGCAAGGTACTGCACATGGGTAATGGCAACCAACCCCTTGTATCAGTACAAGTTGAAGGATGTAAGGCCAGAGAACAGCCCTGCCACAATGGGCATAGGGATACCAGTAAATAGCAAGTGGACATGAACTAGCAGTGTGCACCCTCACAGCCCAGAAAGCCACTCCTATCCGGGACTGCACCAAAAGAATCGTGCTCAGCAGGTCCCGGTAGATGATCCTTCCCCTCTGCTCTGCATTGGTGAGACCACCTCTGGAGTACTCCATCCTGAATGCAACCCTAGCATACTGCTGACTGTCCCTGTTTTGTATGATCAGAAAAGTGTTACTATTGCCATGAGGTGACATAGTACCTTTCCTTAACCCTTACATTTCCTAGATGATTGTGTCTTTTCTCCTTTCCTGACATCCATTCCTCACACTCTCAGTTGTAGGACTGATAGGATTGAGATCTTACTTCTGCAGAAGTGATCTTACTTCTTTGGAAGTTTAAAGCAACTATTTCTTCTTCCTGGTGATTAAAGCGATAGTGAATTTTTCAACTGAAATGTAAAACTCGGGGGTGTTATAGAATAAATAGAGTAGATATGCTAAGCCAGTTGAAGTGACAACACTTTTCGGGAAGAGAGGTGAAAGAGAAGGAATGAAGCAAGTCATTAATCTGAGCAAAAGTGAAAAAAAAAAAAAAAAAATCAGGGGAGCAGAAAAATGGATAGGTAGGGCACGCACAAATCAATAGCAGGACTGTCATTAAACTCAAAAGGAGGCAAGTTTTGTTCCCTAAAGAAGGACAACTTTTGCAATGACCCTCACTGTCCACTTTGCATCATATCTCTTTGAAATTCTAGGCCCCTTTCTTCCATCTTGAATGCAGGATTGCATATATGCAATACTGTGAAACAAGAACATTCTGCCTCTAAAACAATTTTGCTCACACTTCCACGTGTTCACCCTGCCACATCATCTGCCTCGTGGAGCAGCCCAGCCTGGCCAAGGGGTGGATGGGGCCAGGCTGAATGAATGAATGAATGAATGAATGAATGCATGAATGAAGGGGCCTTGTAAATATTTCTCTAATTAGTCAAAGCACAGTAATTTCTTTTCCCTACAGGTTAAATACTGCTGATTAGCTGCTTACTTTTTAGAAAGTTCTCTGTCCTTAGTATTTACACGAGTCTTTTTCTGACCTGCTGTAAGCCCGTTAGTCCCAACCAGATAAGGAGCCTAATTTTAGAGCTGGAGATAGTGTAACACTGTTACTAGTTGATACTTGCTATGTCATTGCATTCTAGGATGATGTACTAAACAAAAGAACTGCCTCGTAGAAGAGAATGACTTATCAATTACAATACAGTAGTGATCTTGTTTTTGGTGTTAGTATTGCATATGTATATCTGCCTTTGCATTGTTAGTTCTAGAAGATACTGTCTACAGGTACTGCTGACAATTAAAAAAAATAATAAATTACCATTCTTATTTATTCTTGGAAATGTATTTCTTTGCTTGCTATGAATCAGTGAATACTGAGCCATGGTCTTTTGCTGTGCTAGTGCACTTTATTGAATGGATCCCAGTCCATAAGACGTATTGGTATTGTCACAATTAAACACAGAAACAAAGACTGTGTCTAAAATCAATTCCAAATTTTTAGGAAGGAAGGATTATTATCGAATTCTGAGACTGCCTGATACAAGAAGAAAGTGGTTAAGGCAGAGTCACATAATTTGACTTAACACACTCATTCTCTATAAAAGAATGTAATCTCAAAGACTGGCAAGCAGAATTTTTAACAGGAACACTACTACGCAAATCAAAGAGCAATTCTGTTGTCATGCTATGTACTAACTGCCAGACACTTGTTTGCTTTGCAAAATATGCATTAATTTATCAAATTACCCCGCAAAATAAGCAAAACTGAAGGAAACCTATGCATTTAAAATGGTCAGGATTTGACAAAGAAAAAATATAAAAAGTTCAAAAGTAGCAAAGCCAATTTCTGTTTCTTCAGAAACAAGCTCATTTCAGGTACAAGCTATTAGCTACTGCTATGTAAAGAAAATACAATTTAGAATGTTCATTGTTACAAAGAAGAACTAATTTGGAAAAGATAATGAGTGGATTTCATGATGGCATAACTACATGAGCGGATGAGGAAAATGCTTGATGTCATCTATCTTCATGTCAGTAGGGACTTGGACATAGTCCCCATCATATCCTTCCTTTCACATTCAAAACGTGTGGATTTGAAAGGTGGACTGATGAACAAAGTTTAGTCTAGTCATACCTTGAGAGTGGTGGTCACTGGCTCAATGCCTGGCTAGAGAAAGGAACAAGTGGTGCTCGTCAGGGGTCAGTACTGGGACCAATGCTCTTTAATATCTTCAGCAGTGACATTGACAGTGGGATCAAGCACATTCTCCTCAAGTTTGTGGATGACAACAAGCTATGTGATAAGGTCAAGATGACTGAGGGATGGCATGCCACTCAGAGAGACTTAGACAGCCTTTGTCAGTGGGACAAGGAGAAGCTCATGAGGTTCAAAAAATCCCAGTGCAAGGTACTGCACATGGGTAATGGCAACCAACCCCTTGTATCAGAACAAGTTGAAGGATGTAAGGACAGAGAACAGCCCTGCCACAATGGGCATAGGGATACCAGTAAATAGCAAGTGGACATGAACTAGCAGTGTGCACCCTCACAGCCCAGAAAGCCACTCCTGTCCGGGACTGCACCAAAAGAATCGTGCTCAGCAGGTCCCGGTAGATGATCCTGCCCCTCTGCTCTGCATTGGTGAGACCACCTCTGGAGTACTCCATCCTGAATGCAACCCTAGCATACCGCTGACTGTCCCTGTTTTGTATGATCAGAAAAGTGTTACTATTGCCATGAAGTGACATAGTACCTTTCCTTAACCCTTACATTTCCTAGATGATTGTGTCTTTTCTCCTTTCCTGACATCCATTCGTCACACTCTCAGTTGTAGGACTGATAGGATTGAGATCTTACTTCTCCAGAAGTGATCTTACTTCTTCGGAAGTTTAAAGCAACTATTTCTTCTTCCTGGTGATTATAGCGATAGTGAATTTTTCAACTA
The DNA here is from genome assembly GCF_951394365.1 of Tetrao urogallus. Taxonomy (NCBI): domain Eukaryota; kingdom Metazoa; phylum Chordata; class Aves; order Galliformes; family Phasianidae; genus Tetrao; species Tetrao urogallus. The sequence continues at coordinate 119,704,269 of NC_136813.1, read as the reverse complement.
AAATGTAAAACTCGGGGGTGTTACAGAATAAATAGAGTAGATATGCTAAGCCAGTTTAAGTGACAACACTTTTCGGGAAGAGAGGAGAAAGAGAAGGAATGAAGCAAGTCATTAATCTGAGCAAAAGTGAAAAAAAAAAAAAAAAAATCAGGGGAGCAGAAAAATGAATAGGTAGGGCACGCACAAATCAATAGCAGGACCGTCATTAAACTCAAAAGGAGGCAAGTTTTGTTCCCTAAAGAAGGACAACTTTTGCAATGACCCTCACTGTCCACTTTGCATCATATCTCTTTGAAATTCTAGGCCCCTTTCTTCCACCTTGAATGCAGGATTGCATATATGCAATACTGTGAAACAAGAACATTCTGCCTCTAAAACAATTTTGCTCACACTTCCACCTGCTCACCCTGCCACATCATCTGCCTCGTGGAGCAGCCCAGCCTGGCCAAGGGGTGGATGGGGCCAGGCTGAATCAATGAAGGAATGAGTGAATGAATGAATGAATGAATGAATGAATGAATGAATGAATGAATGTATGAATGAATGCATGAATGAATGGGGCCTTGTAAATATTTCTCTAATTAGTCAAAGCACAGTAATTTTTTTTCCCTACAGGTTAAATACTGCTGATTAGCTGCTTACTTTTTAGAAAGTTCTCTGTCCTTAGTATTTACACGAGTCTTTTTCTGACCTGCTGTAAGCCCGTTAGTCCCAACCAGATAAGGAGCCTAATTTTAGAGCTGGAGATAGTGTAACACTGTTACTAGTTGATACTTGCTATGTCATTGCATTCTAGGATGATGTAATAAACAAAAGAACTGCCTCGTAGAAGAGAATGACTTATCAATTGCAATACAGTAGTGATCTTGTTTTTGGTGTTAGTATTGCACATGTATATCTGCCTTTGCATTGTTAGTTCTAGAAGATTCTGTCTACAGGTACTGCTGACAATTAAAAAAAATAATAAATTACCATTCTTATTTATTCTTGGAAATGTATTTCTTTGCTTGCTATGAATCAGTGAATACTGAGCCATGGTCTTTTGCTGTGCTAGTGCACTTTATTGAATGGATCCAAGTCCATAAGACATATTGATATTGTCACGATTAAACACAGAAAGAAAGACTGTGTCTAAAAAACAATTCCAAAGTTTTCGGAAGGAAGGATTATTATCGAATTCTGAGACTGCCTGATACAAGAAGAAAGTGGTTTAGGCAGAGTCACATAATTTGACTTAACACACTCATTCTCTATTAAAGAATGTAATCTCAAAGACTGGCAAGCAGAATTTTTAACAGGAACACTACTAGGCAAATCAAAGAGCAATTCTGTTGTCATGCTATGTACTAACTGCCAGACACTTGTTTGCTTTGCAAAATATGCATAAATTTATCAAATTACCCCGCAAAATAAGCAAAACTGAAGGAAACCTATGCATTTAAAATGGTCAGGATTGGACAAAGAAAAAATATAAAATGTTCAAAAGAAGCAAAGCCAGTTTTTGTTTCTTCAGAAACAAGCTCATTTCAGGTACAAGCTATTAGCTACTGCTATGTAAAGAAAATACAATTTAGAATGTTCAGTGTTACAAAGAAGAACTAATTTTGAAAAGATAATGAGTGGATTTCATGATGGCATAACTACATGAGCAGATGAGGAAAATGCTTGATGTCATCTACCTTCATGTCATTAGAGACTTGGACATAGTCCCCATCATATCCTTCCTTTCACATTCAAAACGCGTGGATTTGAAAGGTGGACTGATGAACAAAGTTTAGCCTAGTCATACCTTGAGAGTGGTGGTCATTGGCTCAATGCCAGGCAAGAGAAAGTAACAAGTGGTGCTCTTCAGGGGTCAGTATGACCCCTGGTCATGGTCAGCTTTTTCGAATGTGCTCCCTGACAGCACAACATCTGTCGCCCCACGAACGCCCAGCTGCCTCTTTAGGGAAAGTTCTCGCTTCCACTCTTCGTCACGGAACGCAGAAGTGGAGCCACGGAGAAGCACGCCGCAACGAACTGTCGCTCGCAGGAGAGGCACGGACACCGCGTTCCCAGCCAGGCGTAGTGCATCCTGCATGTACGTACGCCGGGCGAAGTCCAAAGCGCTCCTTTCCGATGCGCGGAGAAGAGCCCGCCACTCGGGGAAAGGCAGCCGCCCACGGTCGTTCTTTGGCGGCGAGCGAACAAAACGAGACCGCGGCTGAGCGCTAGAAGCGGCAACAGGGGAGATGCGCGATTTCTCGGGCTGCGAGTGCAAAGGCTCCGGAGCGATTCAGCGCGAATGCCGGTTTGCAGCCGTGAGAGCGAAGTCGTGCCGTTCCGATGGCGAGAAGGGGCGAATTCAGCGTGCCGCGGTCCCTCCGACGGGGGGTTTTTTCTGCGCGGTGTTGGAAGGCTCCCTCTCGCCTTTTTCGAATGTGCTCCCTGACAGCACAACATCTGTCGCCCCACGAACGCCCAGCTGCCTCTTTAGGGAAAGTTCTCGCTTCCACTCTTCGTCACGGAACGCAGAAGTGGAGCCACGGAGAAGCACGCCGCAACGAACTGTCGCTCGCAGGAGAGGCACGGACACCGCGTTCCCAGCCAGGCGTAGTGCATCCTGCATGTACGTACGCCGGGCGAAGTCCAAAGCGCTCCTTTCCGATGCGCGGGGAAGAGCCCGCCACTCGGGGAAAGGCAGCCGCCCACGGTCGCTCTTTGGCGGCGAGCGAACAAAACGAGACCGCGGCTGAGCGCTAGAAGCGGCAACCGGGGAGATGCGCGATTTCTCGGGCTGCGAGTGCAAAGGCTCCGGAGCGATTCAGCGCGAATGCCGGTTTGCAGCCGTGAGAGCGAAGTCGTGCCGTTCCGATGGCGAGAAGGGGCGAATTCAGCGTGCCGCGGTCCCTCCGACGGGGGGTTTTTTCTGCGCGGTGTTGGAAGGCTCCCTCTCGCCTTTTTCGAATGTGCTCCCTGACAGCACAACATCTGTCGCCCCACGAACGCCCAGCTGCCTCTTTAGGGAAAGTTCTCGCTTCCACTCTTCGTCACGGAACGCAGAAGTGGAGCCACGGAGAAGCACGCCGCAACGAACTGTCGCTCGTAGGAGAGGCACGGACACCGCGTTCCCAGCCAGGCGTAGTGCATCCTGCATGTACGTACGCCGGGCGAAGTCCAAAGCGCTCCTTTCCGATGAGAGGAGAAGAGCCCGCGACTCGGGGAAAGGCAGCCGCCCACGGTCGCTCTTTGGCGGCGAGCGAACGAAACGAGACCGCGGCTGAGCGCTGGAAGCGGCAACCGGGGAGATGCGCGATTTCTCGGGCTGCGAGTGCAAAGGCTCCGGAGCGATTCAGCGCGAATGCCGGTTTGCAGCCGTGAGAGCGAAGTCGTGCCGTTCCGATGGCGAGAAGGGGCGAATTCAGCGTGCCGCGGTCCCTCCGACGGGGGGTTTTTTCTGCGCGGTGTTGGAAGGCTCCCTCTCGCCTTTTTCGAATGTGCTCCCTGACAGCGCAACATCTGTCGCCCCACGAACGCCCAGCTGCCTCTTTAGGGAAAGTTCTCGCTTCCACTCTTCGTCACGGAACGCAGAAGTGGAGCCACGGAGAAGCACGCCGCAACGAACTGTCGCTCGCAGGAGAGGCACGGAAACCGCGTTCCCAGCCAGGCGTAGTGCATCCTGCATGTACGTACGCCGGGCGAAGTCCAAAGCGCTCCTTTCCGATGCGTGGGGAAGAGCCCGCGACTCGGGGAAAGGCAGCCGCCCACGGTCGCTCTTTGGCGGCGAGCGAACGAAACGAGACCGCGGCTGAGCGCTGGAAGCGGCAACCGGGGAGATGCGCGATTTCTCGGGCTGCGAGTGCAAAGGCTCCGGAGCGATTCAGCGCGAATGCCGGTTTGCAGCCGTGAGAGCGAAGTCGTGCCGTTCCGATGGCGAGAAGGGGCGAATTCAGCGTGCCGCGGTCCCTCCGACGGGGGGTTTTTTCTGCGCGGTGTTGGAAGGCTCCCTCTCGCCTTTTTCGAATGTGCTCCCTGACAGCGCAACATCTGTCGCCCCACGAACGCCCAGCTGCCTCTTTAGGGAAAGTTCTCGCTTCCACTCTTCGTCACGGAACGCAGAAGTGGAGCCACGGAGAAGCACGCCGCAACGAACTGTCGCTCGCAGGAGAGGCACGGACACCGCGTTCCCAGCCAGGCGTAGTGCATCCTGCATGTACGTACGCCGGGCGAAGTCCAAAGCGCTCCTTTCCGATGCGTGGGGAAGAGCCCGCCACTCGGGGAAAGGCAGCCGCCCACGGTCGCTCTTTGGCGGCGAGCGAACGAAACGAGACCGCGGCTGAGCGCTGGAAGCGGCAACCGGGGAGATGCGCGATTTCTCGGGCTGCGAGTGCAAAGGCTCCGGAGCGATTCAGCGCGAATGCCGGTTTGCAGCCGTGAGAGCGAAGTCGTGCCGTTCCGATGGCGAGAAGGGGCGAATTCAGCGTGCCGCGGTCCCTCCGACGGGGGGTTTTTTCTGCGCGGTGTTGGAAGGCTCCCTCTCGCCTTTTTCGAATGTGCTCCCTGACAGCACAACATCTGTCGCCCCACGAACGCCCAGCTGCCTCTTTAGGGAAAGTTCTCGCTTCCACTCTTCGTCACGGAACGCAGAAGTGGAGCCACGGAGAAGCACGCCGCAACGAACTGTCGCTCGCAGGAGAGGCACGGACACCGCGTTCCCAGCCAGGCGTAGTGCATCCTGCATGTACGTACGCCGGGCGAAGTCCAAAGCGCTCCTTTCCGATGCGTGGGGAAGAGCCCGCGACTCGGGGAAAGGCAGCCGCCCACGGTCGCTCTTTGGCGGCGAGCGAACGAAACGAGACCGCGGCTGAGCGCTGGAAGCGGCAACCGGGGAGATGCGCGATTTCTCGGGCTGCGAGTGCAAAGGCTCCGGAGCGATTCAGCGCGAATGCCGGTTTGCAGCCGTGAGAGCGAAGTCGTGCCGTTCCGATGGCGAGAAGGGGCGAATTCAGCGTGCCGCGGTCCCTCCGACGGGGGGTTTTTTCTGCGCGGTGTTGGAAGGCTCCCTCTCGCCTTTTTCGAATGTGCTCCCTGACAGCACAACATCTGTCGCCCCACGAACGCCCAGCTGCCTCTTTAGGGAAAGTTCTCGCTTCCACTCTTCGTCACGGAACGCAGAAGTGGAGCCACGGAGAAGCACGCCGCAACGAACTGTCGCTCGCAGGAGAGGCACGGACACCGCGTTCCCAGCCAGGCGTAGTGCATCCTGCATGTACGTACGCCGGGCGAAGTCCAAAGCGCTCCTTTCCGATGCGCGGAGAAGAGCCCGCGACTCGGGGAAAGGCAGCCGCCCACGGTCGCTCTTTGGCGGCGAGCGAACGAAACGAGACCGCGGCTGAGCGCTGGAAGCGGCAACCGGGGAGATGCGCGATTTCTCGGGCTGCGAGTGCAAAGGCTCCGGAGCGATTCAGCGCGAATGCCGGTTTGCAGCCGTGAGAGCGAAGTCGTGCCGTTCCGATGGCGAGAAGGGGCGAATTCAGCGTGCCGCGGTCCCTCCGACGGGGGGTTTTTTCTGCGCGGTGTTGGAAGGCTCCCTCTCGCCTTTTTCGAATGTGCTCCCTGACAGCACAACATCTGTCGCCCCACGAACGCCCAGCTGCCTCTTTAGGGAAAGTTCTCGCTTCCACTCTTCGTCACGGAACGCAGAAGTGGAGCCACGGAGAAGCACGCCGCAACGAACTGTCGCTCGCAGGACAGGCACGGACACCGCGTTCCCAGCCAGGCGTAGTGCATCCTGCATGTACGTACGCCGGGCGAAGTCCAAAGCGCTCCTTTCCGATGCGCGGGGAAGAGCCCGCCACTCGGGGAAAGGCAGCCGCCCACGGTCGCTCTTTGGCGGCGAGCGAACGAAACGAGACCGCGGCTGAGCGCTGGAAGCGGCAACCGGGGAGATGCGCGATTTCTCGGGCTGCGAGTGCAAAGGCTCCGGAGCGATTCAGCGCGAATGCCGGTTTGCAGCCGTGAGAGCGAAGTCGTGCCGTTCCGATGGCGAGAAGGGGCGAATTCAGCGTGCCGCGGTCCCTCCGACGGGGGGTTTTTTCTGCGCGGTGTTGGAAGGCTCCCTCTCGCCTTTTTCGAATGTGCTCCCTGACAGCACAACATCTGTCGCCCCACGAACGCCCAGCTGCCTCTTTAGGGAAAGTTCTCGCTTCCACTCTTCGTCACGGAACGCAGAAGTGGAGCCACGGAGAAGCACGCCGCAACGAACTGTCGCTCGCAGGACAGGCACGGACACCGCGTTCCCAGCCAGGCGTAGTGCATCCTGCATGTACGTACGCCGGGCGAAGTCCAAAGCGCTCCTTTCCGATGCGCGGAGAAGAGCCCGCGACTCGGGGAAAGGCAGCCGCCCACGGTCGCTCTTTGGCGGCGAGCGAACGAAACGAGACCGCGGCTGAGCGCTGGAAGCGGCAACCGGGGAGATGCGCGATTTCTCGGGCTGCGAGTGCAAAGGCTCCGGAGCGATTCAGCGCGAATGCCGGTTTGCAGCCGTGAGAGCGAAGTCGTGCCGTTCCGATGGCGAGAAGGGGCGAATTCAGCGTGCCGCGGTCCCTCCGACGGGGGGTTTTTTCTGCGCGGTGTTGGAAGGCTCCCTCTCGCCTTTTTCGAATGTGCTCCCTGACAGCACAACATCTGTCGCCCCACGAACGCCCAGCTGCCTCTTTAGGGAAAGTTCTCGCTTCCACTCTTCGTCACGGAACGCAGAAGTGGAGCCACGGAGAAGCACGCCGCAACGAACTGTCGCTCGCAGGAGAGGCACGGACACCGCGTTCCCAGCCAGGCGTAGTGCATCCTGCATGTACGTACGCCGGGCGAAGTCCAAAGCGCTCCTTTCCGATGCGCGGAGAAGAGCCCGCGACTCGGGGAAAGGCAGCCGCCCACGGTCGCTCTTTGGCGGCGAGCGAACGAAACGAGACCGCGGCTGAGCGCTGGAAGAGGCAACCGGGGAGATGCGCGATTTCTCGGGCTGCGAGTGCAAAGGCTCCGGAGCGATTCAGCGCGAATGCCGGTTTGCAGCCGTGAGAGCGAAGTCGTGCCGTTCCGATGGCGAGAAGGGGCGAATTCAGCGTGCCGCGGTCCCTCCGACGGGGGGTTTTTTCTGCGCGGTGTTGGAAGGCTCCCTCTCGCCTTTTTCGAATGTGCTCCCTGACAGCACAACATCTGTCGCCCCACGAACGCCCAGCTGCCTCTTTAGGGAAAGTTCTCGCTTCCACTCTTCGTCACGGAACGCAGAAGTGGAGCCACGGAGAAGCACGCCGCAACGAACTGTCGCTCGCAGGAGAGGCACGGACACCGCGTTCCCAGCCAGGCGTAGTGCATCCTGCATGTACGTACGCCGGGCGAAGTCCAAAGCGCTCCTTTCCGATGCGCGGAGAAGAGCCCGCGACTCGGGGAAAGGCAGCCGCCCACGGTCGCTCTTTGGCGGCGAGCGAACGAAACGAGACAGCGGCTGAGCGCTGGAAGCGGCAACCGGGGAGATGCGCGATTTCTCGGGCTGCGAGTGCAAAGGCTCCGGAGCGATTCAGCGCGAATGCCGGTTTGCAGCCGTGAGAGCGAAGTCGTGCCGTTCCGATGGCGAGAAGGGGCGAATTCAGCGTGCCGCGGTCCCTCCGACGGGGGGTTTTTTCTGCGCGGTGTTGGAAGGCTCCCTCTCGCCTTTTTCGAATGTGCTCCCTGACAGCACAACATCTGTCGCCCCACGAACGCCCAGCTGCCTCTTTAGGGAAAGTTCTCGCTTCCACTCTTCGTCACGGAACGCAGAAGTGGAGCCACGGAGAAGCACGCCGCAACGAACTGTCGCTCGCAGGAGAGGCACGGACACCGCGTTCCCAGCCAGGCGTAGTGCATCCTGCATGTACGTACGCCGGGCGAAGTCCAAAGCGCTCCTTTCCGATGAGAGGAGAAGAGCCCGCCACTCGGGGAAAGGCAGCCGCCCACGGTCGCTCTTTGGCGGCGAGCGAACGAAACGAGACCGCGGCTGAGCGCTGGAAGCGGCAACCGGGGAGATGCGCGATTTCTCGGGCTGCGAGTGCAAAGGCTCCGGAGCGATTCAGCGCGAATGCCGGTTTGCAGCCGTGAGAGCGAAGTCGTGCCGTTCCGATGGCGAGAAGGGGCGAATTCAGCGTGCCGCGGTCCCTCCGACGGGGGGTTTTTTCTGCGCGGTGTTGGAAGGCTCCCTCTCGCCTTTTTCGAATGTGCTCCCTGACAGCACAACATCTGTCGCCCCACGAACGCCCAGCTGCCTCTTTAGGGAAAGTTCTCGCTTCCACTCTTCGTCACGGAACGCAGAAGTGGAGCCACGGAGAAGCACGCCGCAACGAACTGTCGCTCGCAGGACAGGCACGGACACCGCGTTCCCAGCCAGGCGTAGTGCATCCTGCATGTACGTACGCCGGGCGAAGTCCAAAGCGCTCCTTTCCGATGCGCGGAGAAGAGCCCGCGACTCGGGGAAAGGCAGCCGCCCACGGTCGCTCTTTGGCGGCGAGCGAACGAAACGAGACCGCGGCTGAGCGCTGGAAGCGGCAACCGGGGAGATGCGCGATTTCTCGGGCTGCGAGTGCAAAGGCTCCGGAGCGATTCAGCGCGAATGCCGGTTTGCAGCCGTGAGAGCGAAGTCGTGCCGTTCCGATGGCGAGAAGGGGCGAATTCAGCGTGCCGCGGTCCCTCCGACGGGGGGTTTTTTCTGCGCGGTGTTGGAAGGCTCCCTCTCGCCTTTTTCGAATGTGCTCCCTGACAGCACAACATCTGTCGCCCCACGAACGCCCAGCTGCCTCTTTAGGGAAAGTTCTCGCTTCCACTCTTCGTCACGGAACGCAGAAGTGGAGCCACGGAGAAGCACGCCGCAACGAACTGTCGCTCGCAGGACAGGCACGGACACCGCGTTCCCAGCCAGGCGTAGTGCATCCTGCATGTACGTACGCCGGGCGAAGTCCAAAGCGCTCCTTTCCGATGCGCGGAGAAGAGCCCGCCACTCGGGGAAAGGCAGCCGCCCACGGTCGCTCTTTGGCGGCGAGCGAACGAAACGAGACAGCGGCTGAGCGCTGGAAGCGGCAACCGGGGAGATGCGCGATTTCTCGGGCTGCGAGTGCAAAGGCTCCGGAGCGATTCAGCGCGAATGCCGGTTTGCAGCAGTGAGAGCGAAGTCGTGCCGTTCCGATGGCGAGAAGGGGCGAATTCAGCGTGCCGCGGTCCCTCCGACGGGGGGTTTTTTCTGCGCGGTGTTGGAAGGCTCCCTCTCGCCTTTTTCGAATGTGCTCCCTGACAGCACAACATCTGTCGCCCCACGAACGCCCAGCTGCCTCTTTAGGGAAAGTTCTCCCTTCCACTCTTTGTCACGGAACGCAGAAGTGGAGCCACGGAGAAGCACGCCGCATTGAACTGTCGCTCGCAGGAGAGGCACGGACACCGCGTTCCCAGCCAGGCGTAGTGCATCCTGCATGTACGTACGCCGGGCGAAGTCCAAAGCGCTCCTTTCCGATGCGCGGAGAAGAGCCCGCGACTCGGGGAAAGGCAGCCGCCCACGGTCGCTCTTTGGCGGCGAGCGAACGAAACGAGACCGCGGCTGAGCGCTGGAAGCGGCAACCGGGGAGATGCGCGATTTCTCGGGCTGCGAGTGCAAAGGCTCCGGAGCGATTCAGCGCGAATGCCGGTTTGCAGCCGTGAGAGCGAAGTCGTGCCGTTCCGATGGCGAGAAGGGGCGAATTCAGCGTGCCGCGGTCCCTCCGACGGGGGGTTTTTTCTGCGCGGTGTTGGAAGGCTCCCTCTCGCCTTTTTCGAATGTGCTCCCTGACAGCGCAACATCTGTCGCCCCACGAACGCCCAGCTGCCTCTTTAGGGAAAGTTCTCCCTTCCACTCTTCGTCACGGAACGCAGAAGTGGAGCCACGGAGAAGCACGCCGCAACGAACTGTCGCTCGCAGGAGAGGCACGGACACCGCGTTCCCAGCCAGGCGTAGTGCATCCTGCATGTACGTACGCCGGGCGAAGTCCAAAGCGCTGCTTTCCGATGCGTGGGGAAGAGCCCGCGACTCGGGGAAAGGCAGCCGCCCACGGTCGCTCTTTGGCGGCGAGCGAACGAAACGAGACCGCGGCTGAGCGCTGGAAGCGGCAACCGGGGAGATGCGCGATTTCTCGGGCTGCGAGTGCAAAGGCTCCGGAGCGATTCAGCGCGAATGCCGGTTTGCAGCCGTGAGAGCGAAGTCGTGCCGTTCCGATGGCGAGAAGGGGCGAATTCAGCGTGCCGCGGTCCCTCCGACGGGGGGTTTTTTCTGCGCGGTGTTGGAAGGCTCCCTCTCGCCTTTTTCGAATGTGCTCCCTGACAGCACAACATCTGTCGCCCCACGAACGCCCAGCTGCCTCTTTAGGGAAAGTTCTCGCTTCCACTCTTCGTCACGGAACGCAGAAGTGGAGCCACGGAGAAGCACGCCGCAACGAACTGTCGCTCGCAGGAGAGGCACGGACACCGCGTTCCCAGCCAGGCGTAGTGCATCCTGCATGTACGTACGCCGGGCGAAGTCCAAAGCGCTCCTTTCCGATGCGCGGAGAAGAGCCCGCGACTCGGGGAAAGGCAGCCGCCCACGGTCGCTCTTTGGCGGCGAGCGAACGAAACGAGACCGCGGCTGAGCGCTGGAAGCGGCAACCGGGGAGATGCGCGATTTCTCGGGCTGCGAGTGCAAAGGCTCCGGAGCGATTCAGCGCGAATGCCGGTTTGCAGCCGTGAGAGCGAAGTCGTGCCGTTCCGATGGCGAGAAGGGGCGAATTCAGCGTGCCGCGGTCCCTCCGACGGGGGGTTTTTTCTGCGCGGTGTTGGAAGGCTCCCTCTCGCCTTTTTCGAATGTGCTCCCTGACAGCACAACATCTGTCGCCCCACGAACGCCCAGCTGCCTCTTTAGGGAAAGTTCTCCCTTCCACTCTTTGTCACGGAACGCAGAAGTGGAGCCACGGAGAAGCACGCCGCATTGAACTGTCGCTCGCAGGAGAGGCACGGACACCGCGTTCCCAGCCAGGCGTAGTGCATCCTGCATGTACGTACGCCGGGCGAAGTCCAAAGCGCTCCTTTCCGATGCGCGGAGAAGAGCCCGCGACTCGGGGAAAGGCAGCCGCCCACGGTCGCTCTTTGGCGGCGAGCGAACGAAACGAGACCGCGGCTGAGCGCTGGAAGCGGCAACCGGGGAGATGCGCGATTTCTCGGGCTGCGAGTGCAAAGGCTCCGGAGCGATTCAGCGCGAATGCCGGTTTGCAGCCGTGAGAGCGAAGTCGTGCCGTTCCGATGGCGAGAAGGGGCGAATTCAGCGTGCCGCGGTCCCTCCGACGGGGGGTTTTTTCTGCGCGGTGTTGGAAGGCTCCCTCTCGCCTTTTTCGAATGTGCTCCCTGACAGCGCAACATCTGTCGCCCCACGAACGCCCAGCTGCCTCTTTAGGGAAAGTTCTCCCTTCCACTCTTCGTCACGGAACGCAGAAGTGGAGCCACGGAGAAGCACGCCGCAACGAACTGTCGCTCGCAGGAGAGGCACGGACACCGCGTTCCCAGCCAGGCGTAGTGCATCCTGCATGTACGTACGCCGGGCGAAGTCCAAAGCGCTGCTTTCCGATGCGTGGGGAAGAGCCCGCGACTCGGGGAAAGGCAGCCGCCCACGGTCGCTCTTTGGCGGCGAGCGAACGAAACGAGACCGCGGCTGAGCGCTGGAAGCGGCAACCGGGGAGATGCGCGATTTCTCGGGCTGCGAGTGCAAAGGCTCCGGAGCGATTCAGCGCGAATGCCGGTTTGCAGCCGTGAGAGCGAAGTCGTGCCGTTCCGATGGCGAGAAGGGGCGAATTCAGCGTGCCGCGGTCCCTCCGACGGGGGTTTTTTTCTGCGCGGTGTTGGAAGGCTCCCTCTCGCCTTTTTCGAATGTGCTCCCTGACAGCACAACATCTGTCGCCCCACGAACGCCCAGCTGCCTCTTTAGGGAAAGTTCTCGCTTCCACTCTTCGTCACGGAACGCAGAAGTGGAGCCACGGAGAAGCACGCCGCAACGAACTGTCGCTCGCAGGAGAGGCACGGACACCGCGTTCCCAGCCAGGCGTAGTGCATCCTGCATGTACGTACGCCGGGCGAAGTCCAAAGCGCTCCTTTCCGATGCGCGGAGAAGAGCCCGCCACTCGGGGAAAGGCAGCCGCCCACGGTCGCTCTTTGGCGGCGAGCGAACGAAACGAGACCGCGGCTGAGCGCTGGAAGCGGCAACCGGGGAGATGCGCGATTTCTCGGGCTGCGAGTGCAAAGGCTCCGGAGCGATTCAGCGCGAATGCCGGTTTGCAGCCGTGAGAGCGAAGTCGTGCCGTTCCGATGGCGAGAAGGGGCGAATTCAGCGTGCCGCGGTCCCTCCGACGGGGGGTTTTTTCTGCGCGGTGTTGGAAGGCTCCCTCTCGCCTTTTTCGAATGTGCTCCCTGACAGCACAACATCTGTCGCCCCACGAACGCCCAGCTGCCTCTTTAGGGAAAGTTCTCGCTTCCACTCTTCGTCACGGAACGCAGAAGTGGAGCCACGGAGAAGCACGCCGCAACGAACTGTCGCTCGCAGGACAGGCACGGACACCGCGTTCCCAGCCAGGCGTAGTGCATCCTGCATGTACGTACGCCGGGCGAAGTCCAAAGCGCTCCTTTCCGATGCGCGGGGAAGAGCCCGCGACTCGGGGAAAGGCAGCCGCCCACGGTCGCTCTTTGGCGGCGAGCGAACGAAACGAGACCGCGGCTGAGCGCTGGAAGCGGCAACCGGGGAGATGCGCGATTTCTCGGGCTGCGAGTGCAAAGGCTCCGGAGCGATTCAGCGCGAATGCCGGTTTGCAGCCGTGAGAGCGAAGTCGTGCCGTTCCGATGGCGAGAAGGGGCGAATTCAGCGTGCCGCGGTCCCTCCGACGGGGGGTTTTTTCTGCGCGGTGTTGGAAGGCTCCCTCTCGCCTTTTTCGAATGTGCTCCCTGACAGCACAACATCTGTCGCCCCACGAACGCCCAGCTGCCTCTTTAGGGAAAGTTCTCGCTTCCACTCTTCGTCACGGAACGCAGAAGTGGAGCCACGGAGAAGCACGCCGCAACGAACTGTCGCTCGCAGGAGAGGCACGGACACCGCGTTCCCAGCCAGGCGTAGTGCATCCTGCATGTACGTACGCCGGGCGAAGTCCAAAGCGCTCCTTTCCGATGCGCGGAGAAGAGCCCGCCACTCGGGGAAAGGCAGCCGCCCACGGTCGCTCTTTGGCGGCGAGCGAACGAAACGAGACAGCGGCTGAGCGCTGGAAGCGGCAACCGGGGAGATGCGCGATTTCTCGGGCTGCGAGTGCAAAGGCTCCGGAGCGATTCAGCGCGAATGCCGGTTTGCAGCAGTGAGAGCGAAGTCGTGCCGTTCCGATGGCGAGAAGGGGCGAATTCAGCGTGCCGCGGTCCCTCCGACGGGGGGTTTTTTCTGCGCGGTGTTGGAAGGCTCCCTCTCGCCTTTTTCGAATGTGCTCCCTGACAGCACAACATCTGTCGCCCCACGAACGCCCAGCTGCCTCTTTAGGGAAAGTTCTCCCTTCCACTCTTTGTCACGGAACGCAGAAGTGGAGCCACGGAGAAGCACGCCGCATTGAACTGTCGCTCGCAGGAGAGGCACGGACACCGCGTTCCCAGCCAGGCGTAGTGCATCCTGCATGTACGTACGCCGGGCGAAGTCCAAAGCGCTCCTTTCCGATGCGCGGAGAAGAGCCCGCGACTCGGGGAAAGGCAGCCGCCCACGGTCGCTCTTTGGCGGCGAGCGAACGAAACGAGACCGCGGCTGAGCGCTGGAAGCGGCAACCGGGGAGATGCGCGATTTCTCGGGCTGCGAGTGCAAAGGCTCCGGAGCGATTCAGCGCGAATGCCGGTTTGCAGCCGTGAGAGCGAAGTCGTGCCGTTCCGATGGCGAGAAGGGGCGAATTCAGCGTGCCGCGGTCCCTCCGACGGGGGGTTTTTTCTGCGCGGTGTTGGAAGGCTCCCTCTCGCCTTTTTCGAATGTGCTCCCTGACAGCGCAACATCTGTCGCCCCACGAACGCCCAGCTGCCTCTTTAGGGAAAGTTCTCGCTTCCACTCTTCGTCACGGAACGCAGAAGTGGAGCCACGGAGAAGCACGCCGCAACGAACTGTCGCTCGCAGGACAGGCACGGACACCGCGTTCCCAGCCAGGCGTAGTGCATCCTGCATGTACGTACGCCGGGCGAAGTCCAAAGCGCTGCTTTCCGATGCGTGGGGAAGAGCCCGCCACTCGGGGAAAGGCAGCCGCCCACGGTCGCTCTTTGGCGGCGAGCGAACGAAACGAGACCGCGGCTGAGCGCTGGAAGCGGCAACCGGGGAGATGCGCGATTTCTCGGGCTGCGAGTGCAAAGGCTCCGGAGCGATTCAGCGCGAATGCCGGTTTGCAGCCGTGAGAGCGAAGTCGTGCCGTTCCGATGGCGAGAAGGGGCGAATTCAGCGTGCCGCGGTCCCTCCGACGGGGGGTTTTTTCTGCGCGGTGTTGGAAGGCTCCCTCTCGCCTTTTTCGAATGTGCTCCCTGACAGCACAACATCTGTCGCCCCACGAACGCCCAGCTGCCTCTTTAGGGAAAGTTCTCGCTTCCACTCTTCGTCACGGAACGCAGAAGTGGAGCCACGGAGAAGCACGCCGCAACGAACTGTCGCTCGCAGGACAGGCACGGACACCGCGTTCCCAGCCAGGCGTAGTGCATCCTGCATGTACGTACGCCGGGCGAAGTCCAAAGCGCTCCTTTCCGATGCGCGGAGAAGAGCCCGCGACTCGGGGAAAGGCAGCCGCCCACGGTCGCTCTTTGGCGGCGAGCGAACGAAACGAGACCGCGGCTGAGCGCTGGAAGCGGCAACCGGGGAGATGCGCGATTTCTCGGGCTGCGAGTGCAAAGGCTCCGGAGCGATTCAGCGCGAATGCCGGTTTGCAGCCGTGAGAGCGAAGTCGTGCCGTTCCGATGGCGAGAAGGGGCGAATTCAGCGTGCCGCGGTCCCTCCGACGGGGGGTTTTTTCTGCGCGGTGTTGGAAGGCTCCCTCTCGCCTTTTTCGAATGTGCTCCCTGACAGCACAACATCTGTCGCCCCACGAACGCCCAGCTGCCTCTTTAGGGAAAGTTCTCGCTTCCACTCTTCGTCACGGAACGCAGAAGTGGAGCCACGGAGAAGCACGCCGCAACGAACTGTCGCTCGCAGGACAGGCACGGACACCGCGTTCCCAGCCAGGCGTAGTGCATCCTGCATGTACGTACGCCGGGCGAAGTCCAAAGCGCTCCTTTCCGATGCGCGGAGAAGAGCCCGCGACTCGGGGAAAGGCAGCCGCCCACGGTCGCTCTTTGGCGGCGAGCGAACGAAACGAGACCGCGGCTGAGCGCTGGAAGCGGCAACCGGGGAGATGCGCGATTTCTCGGGCTGCGAGTGCAAAGGCTCCGGAGCGATTCAGCGCGAATGCCGGTTTGCAGCCGTGAGAGCGAAGTCGTGCCGTTCCGATGGCGAGAAGGGGCGAATTCAGCGTGCCGCGGTCCCTCCGACGGGGGGTTTTTTCTGCGCGGTGTTGGAAGGCTCCCTCTCGCCTTTTTCGAATGTGCTCCCTGACAGCACAACATCTGTCGCCCCACGAACGCCCAGCTGCCTCTTTAGGGAAAGTTCTCGCTTCCACTCTTCGTCACGGAACGCAGAAGTGGAGCCACGGAGAAGCACGCCGCAACGAACTGTCGCTCGCAGGAGAGGCACGGACACCGCGTTCCCAGCCAGGCGTAGTGCATCCTGCATGTACGTACGCCGGGCGAAGTCCAAAGCGCTCCTTTCCGATGCGCGGAGAAGAGCCCGCGACTCGGGGAAAGGCAGCCGCCCACGGTCGCTCTTTGGCGGCGAGCGAACGAAACGAGACCGCGGCTGAGCGCCGGAAGCGGCAACCGGGGAGATGCGCGATTTCTCGGGCTGCGAGTGCAAAGGCTCCGGAGCGATTCAGCGCGAATGCCGGTTTGCAGCCGTGAGAGCGAAGTCGTGCCGTTCCGATGGCGAGAAGGGGCGAATTCAGCGCGCCGCGGTCCCTCCGACGGGGGTTTTTTTCTGCGCGGTGTTGGAAGGCTCCCTCTCGCCTTTTTCGAATGTGCTCCCTGACAGCACAACATCTGTCGCCCCACGAACGCCCAGCTGCCTCTTTAGGGAAAGTTCTCGCTTCCACTCTTCGTCACGGAACGCAGAAGTGGAGCCACGGAGAAGCACGCCGCAACGAACTGTCGCTCGCAGGACAGGCACGGACACCGCGTTCCCAGCCAGGCGTAGTGCATCCTGCATGTACGTACGCCGGGCGAAGTCCAAAGCGCTCCTTTCCGATGCGTGGGGAAGAGCCCGCGACTCGGGGAAAGGCAGCCGCCCACGGTCGCTCTTTGGCGGCGAGCGAACCAAACGAGACCGCGGCTGAGCGCTGGAAGCGGCAACCGGGGAGATGCGCGATTTCTCGGGCTGCGAGTGCAAAGGCTCCGGAGCGATTCAGCGCGAATGCCGGTTTGCAGCCGTGAGAGCGAAGTCGTGCCGTTCCGATGGCGAGAAGGGGCGAATTCAGCGTGCCGCGGTCCCTCCGACGGGGGGTTCTTTCTGCGCGTTGTTGGAAGGCTCCCTCTCGCCTTTTTCGAATGTGCTCCCTGACAGCACAACATCTGTCGCCCCAAGAATGCCCAGCTGCTTCTTTAGGGAAAGTTCTCCCTTCCAGTCTTCGGGTCCTGCTGAGCACGATTCTTTTGGTGCAGTCCCGGACAGGAGTGGCTTTCTGGGCTGTGAGGGTGCACACTGCTAGTTCATGTCCACTTGCTATTTACTGGTATCCCTATGCCCATTGTGGCAGGGCTGTTCTCTGGCCTTACATCCTTCAACTTGTTCTGATACAAGGGGTTGGTTGCCATTACCCATGTGCAGTACCTTGCACTGGGATTTTTTGAACCTCATGAGCTTCTCCTTGTCCCACTGACAAAGGCTGTCTAAGTCTCTCTGAGTGGCATGCCATCCCTCAGTCATCTTGACCTTATCACATAGCTTGTTGTCATCCACAAACTTGAGGAGAATGTGCTTGATCCCACTGTCAATGTCACTGCTGAAGATATTAAAGAGCATTGGTCCCAGTACTGACCCCTGACGAGCACCACTTGTTTCTTTCTCTAGCCAGGCATTGAGCCAATGACCACCACTCTCAAGGTATGACTAGACTAAACTTTGTTCATCAGTCCACCTTTCAAATCCACACGTTTTGAATTTGAAAGGAAGGATATGATGGGGACTATGTCCAAGTCCCTACTGACATGAAGGTAGATGACATCAAGCATTTTCCTCATCCGCTCATGTAGTTATGCCATCATGAAATCCACTCATTATCTTTTCCAAATTAGTTCTTCTTTGTAACACTAAACACTCTAAATTGTATTTTCTTTACATAGCAGTAGCTAATAGCTTTACCTGAAATGAGCTTGTTTCTGAAGAAAAAGAAATTGGCTTTGCTTCATTTGAACTTTTTATATTTTTTCTTTGTCCAATCCTGACCATTTTAAATGCATAGTTTTCCTTCAGTTTTGCTTATTTTGCGGGGTAATTTGATAAATTAATGCATATATTGCAAAGCAAACAAGTGTCTGGCAATTAGTACATAGCATGACAACAGAATTGCTCTTTGATTTGCGTAGTAGTGTTCCTGTTAAAAATTCTGCTTGCCAGTCTTTGAGATTACATTCTTTTATAGAGAATGAGTGTGTTAAGTCAAATTATGTGACTCTGCCTAAACCACTTTCTTCTTGTATCAGGCAGTCTCAGAATTCGATAATAATCCTTCCTTCCTAAAACTTTGGAATGGTTTTTTAGACACAGTCTTTGTTTCTGTGGTTAATCGTGACAATATCAATATGTCTTATGGACTTGGATCCATTCAATAAAGTGCACTAGCACAGCAAAAGACCATGGCTCAGTATGAAGTGATTCATAGCAAGCAAAGAAATACATTTCCAAGAATAAATAAGAATGGTACTTTATTTTTTTTTTTAATTGTCAGCAGTACCTGTAGACAGTATCTTCTAGAACTAACAATGCAAAGGCAGATATACATGTGCAATACTAACACCAAAAACAAGATCACTACTGTATTGTAATTGATAAGTCATTCTCTTCTACGAGGCAGTTCTTTTGTTTAGTACATCATCCTAGAATGCAATGACATAGCAAGTATCAACTAGTAACAGTGTTACACTATCTCCAGCTCTAAAATTAGGCTCCTTATCTGGTTGGGACTAACGGGCTTACAGCAGGTCAGAAAAAGACTCGTGTAAATACTAAGGACAGAGAACTTTCTAAAGAGTAAGCAGCTAATCAGCAGTATTTAACCTGTAGGGAAAAAAACTTACTCTGCTTTGACTAATTTGAGAAATATTTACAAGGCCCCTTCATTCATTCATTCATTCATTCATTCATTCATTCTTTCATTCAGCCTGGCCCCATCCACCCCTTGGCCAGGCTGGGCTGCTCCAGGAGGCAGATGATGTGGCAGGGTGAGCAGGTGGAAGTGTGAGCAAAATTGTTTTAGAGGCAGAATGTTCTTGTTTCACAGTATTGCATATATGCAATCCTGCATTCAAGATGGAAGAAAGGGGCCTAGAATTTCAAAGAGATATGATGCAAAGTGGACAGTGAGGGTCATTGCAAAAGTTGTCCTTCTTTAGGGAACAAAACTTGCCTCCTTTTGAGTTTAATGACGGTCCTGCTATTGATTTCTGCGTGCCCTACCTATTCATTTTTCTGCTCCCCTGATTTTTTTTTTTTTTTTTTTTTTTTCAGTTTTGCTCAGATTAATGACTTGCTTCATTCCTTCTCTTTCTCCTCTCTTCCCGAAAAGTGTTGTCACTTCAACTGGCTTAGCATATCTACTCTATTTATTCTATAACACCCCCGAGTTTTACATTTCAGTTGAAAAATTCACTATCGCTTTAATCACCAGGAAGAAGAAATAGTTGCTTTAAACTTCCAAAGAAGTAAGATCACTTCTGGAGAAGTAAGATCTCAATCCTATCAGTCCTACAACTGAGAGTGTGACGAATGGATGTCAGGAAAGGAGAAAAGACACAATCATCGAGGAAATGTAAGGGTTAAGGAAAGGTACTATGACACCTCATGGCAATAGTAACACTTTTCTGATCATACAAAACAGGGACAGTCAGCGGTATGCTAGGGTTGCATTCAGGATGGAGTACTCCAGAGGTGGTCTCACCAATGCAGAGCAGAGGGGCAGGATCATCTACCGGGACCTGCTGAGCACGATTCTTTTGGTGCAGTCCCGGACAGGAGTGGCTTTCTGGGCTGTGAGGGTGCACACTGCTAGTTCATGTCCACTTGCTATTTACTGGTATCCCTATGCCCATTGTGGCAGGGCTGTTCTCTGTCCTTACATCCTTCAACTTGTTCTGATACAAGGGGTTGGTTGCCATTACCCATGTGCAGTACCTTGCACTGGGATTTTTTGAACCTCATGAGCTTCTCCTTGTCCCACTGACAAAGGCTGTCTAAGTCTCTCTGAGTGGCATGCCATCCCTCAGTCATCTTGACCTTATCACATAGCTTGTTGTCATCCACAAACTTGAGGAGAATGTGCTTGATCCCACTGTCAATGTCACTGCTGAAGATATTAAAGAGCATTGGTCCCAGTACTGACCCCTGACGAGCACCACTTGTTCCTTTCTCTAGCCAGGCATTGAGCCAATGACCACCACTCTCAAGGTATGACTAGACTAAACTTTGTTCATCAGTCCACCTTTCAAATCCACACGTTTTGAATGTGAAAGGAAGGATATGATGGGGACTATGTCCAAGTCTCTACTGACATGAAGGTAGATGACATCAAGCATTTTCCTCATCCGCTCATGTAGTTATGCCATCATGAAATCCACTCATTATCTTTTCCAAATTAGTTCTTCTTTGTAACACTGAACATTCTAAATTGTATTTTCTTTACATAGCAGTAGCTAATAGCTTGTACCTGAAATGAGCTTGTTTCTGAAGAAACAAAAATTGGCTTTGCTACTTTTGAAAATTTTATATTTTTTCTTTGTCCAATCCTAACCATTTTAAATGCATAGGTTTCCTTCAGTTTTGCTTATTTTGCGGGGTAATTTGATATATGAATGCGTATTTTGGAAAGCAAACAAGTGTCTGGCAGTTAGTACATAGCATGACAACAGAATTGCTCTTTGATTTGCGTAGTAGTGTTCCTGTTAAAAATTCTGCTTGCCAGTCTTTGAGATTAAATTCTTTTATAGAGAATGAGTGTGTTAAGTCAAATTATGTGACTCTGCCTAAACCACTTTCTTCTTGTATCAGGCAGTCTCAGAATTCGATAATAATCCTTCCTTCCTAAAACTTTGGAATGGTTTTTTAGACACAGTCTTTGTTTCTGTGTTTAATCGTGACAATATCAATATGTCTTATGGACTTGGATCCATTCAATAAAGTGCACTAGCACAGCAAAAGACCATGGCTCAGTATTCACTGATTCATAGCAAGCAAAGAAATACATTTCCAAGAATAAATAAGAATGGTAATTTATTATTTTTTTTAATTGTCAGCAGTACCTGTAGACAGTATCTTCTAGAACTAACAATGCAAAGGCAGATATACATATGCAATACTAACACCAAAAACAAGATCACTACTGTATTGTAATTGATAAGTCATTCTCTTCTACGAGGCAGTTCTTTTGTTTAGTACATCATCCTAGAATGCAATGACATAGCAAGTATCAACTAATAACAGTGTTACACTATCTCCAGCTCTAAAATTAGGCTCCTTATCTGGTTGGGACTAACGGGCTTACAGCAGGTCAGAAAAAGACTCGTGTAAATACTAAGGACAGAGAACTTTCTAAAAAGTAAGCAGCTAATCAGCAGTATTTAACCTGTAGGGAAAAAAAATTACTGTGCTTTGACTAATTAGAGAAATATTTACAAGGCCCCTTCATTCATTCATTCATTCATTCATTCATTCATTCATTCATTCATTCATTCATTCATTCATTCATTCCTTCATTCATTCAGCCTGGCCCCATCCACCCCTTGGCCAGGCTGGGCTGCTCCACGAGGCAGATGATGTGGCAGGGTGAGCAGGTGGAAGTGTGAGCAAAATTGTTTTAGAGGCAGAATGTTCTTGTTTCACAGTATTGCATATATGCAATCCTGCATTCAAGGTGGAAGAAAGGGGCCTAGAATTTCAAAGAGATATGATGCAAAGTGGACAGTGAGGGTCATTGCAAAAGTTGTCCTTCTTTAGGGAACAAAACTTGCCTCCTTTTGAGTTTAATGACGGTCCTGCTATTGATTTGTGCGTGCCCTACCTATTCATTTTTCTGCTCCCCTGATTTATTTATTTATTTTTTTTTTTCACTTTTGCTCAGATTAATGACTTGCTTCATTCCTTCTCTTTCTCCTCTCTTCCCGAAAAGTGTTGTCACTTCAACTGGCTTAGCATATCTACTCTATTTATTCTATAACACCCCCGAGTTTTACATTTTAGTTGAAAAATTCACTATCGCTATAATCACCAGGAAGAAGAAATAGTTGCTTTAAACTTCCAAAGAAGTAAGATCACTTCTGGAGAAGTAAGATCTCAATCCTATCAGTCCTACAACTGAGAGTGTGACGAATGGATGTCAGAAAAGGAGAAAAGACACAATCATCGAGGAAATGTAAGGGTTAAGGAAAGCTACTATGTGACCTCATGGCAATAGTAGCACTTTTCTGATCATACAAAACGGGGACAGTCAGCAGTATGCTAGGGTTGCATTCAGGATGGAGTACTCCAGAGGTGGTCTCACCAATGCAGAGCAGAGGGGCAGGATCATCTACCGGGACCTGCTGAGCACGGTTCTTTTGGTGTAGTCCCGGACAGGAGTGGCTTTCTGGGCTGTGAGGGTGCACACTGCTAGTTCATGTCCACTTGCTATTTACTGGTATCCCTATGCCCATTGTGGCAGGGCTGTTCTCTGTCCTTACATCCTTCAACTTGTACTGATACAAGGGGTTGGTTGCCATTACCCATGTGCAGTACCTTGCACTGGGATTTTTTGAACCTCATGAGCTTCTCCTTGTCCCACTGACAAAGGCTGTCTAAGTCTCTCTGAGTGGCATGCCATCCCTCAGTCATCTTGACCTAATCACATAGCTTGTTGTCATCCACAAACTTGACGAGAATGTGCTTGATCCCACTGTCAGTGTCACTGCTGAAGATATTAAAGAGCATTGGTCCCAGTACTGACCCCTGACGAGCACCACTTGTTCCTTTCTCAAGCCAGGCATTGAGCCAGTGACCACCACTCTCAAGGTATGACTAGACTAAACTTTGTTCATCAGTCCACCTTTCAAATCCACACGTTTTGAATGTGAAAGGAAGGATATGATGGGGACTATGTCCAAGTCTCTACTGACATGAAGGTAGATGACATCAAGCATTTTCCTCATCCGCTCATGTAGTTATGCCACCATGAAATCCACTCATTATCTTTTCAAAATTAGTTCTTCTTTGTAACACTGAACATTCTAAATTGTATTTTCTTTACATAGCAGTAGCTAATAGCTTGTACCTGAAATGAGCTTGTTTCTGAAGAAACAGAAATTGGCTTTGCTTCTTTTGAACTTTTTATATTTTTTCTTTGTCCAATCCTAACCATTTTAAATGCATAGGTTTCCTTCAGTTTTGCTTATTTTGCGGGGTAATTTGATAAATTAATGCGTATTTTGCAAAGCGAACAAGTGTCTGGCAGTTAGTACATAGCATGACAACAGAATTGCTCTTTGATTTGCGTAGTAGTGTTCCTGTTAAAAATTCTGCTTGCCAGTCTTTGAGATTAAATTCTTTTATAGAGAATGAGTGTGTTAAGTCAAATTATGTGACTCTGCCTAAACCACTTTCTTCTTGTATCAGGCAGTCTCAGAATTCGATAATAATCCTTCCTTCCTAAAACTTTGGAATGGTTTTTTAGACACAGTCTTTGTTTCTGTGTTTAATCGTGACAATATCAATATGTCTTATGGACTTGGATCCATTCAATAAAGTGCACTAGCACAGCAAAAGACCATGGCTCAGTATGAAGTGATTCATAGCAAGCAAAGAAATACATTTCCAAGAATAAATAAGAATGGTAATTTATTTTTTTTTTTAATTGTCAGCAGTACCTGTAGACAGTATCTTCTAGAACTAACAATGCAAAGGCAGATATACATATGCAATACTAACACCAAAAACAAGATCACTACTGTATTGTAATTGATAAGTCATTCTCTTCTACGAGGCAGTTCTTTTGTTTAGTACATCATCCTAGAATGCAATGACATAGCAAGTATCAACTAGTAACAGTGTTACACTATCTCCAGCTCTAAAATTAGGCTCCTTATCTGGTTGGGACTAACGGGCTTACAGCAGGTCAGAAAAAGACTCGTGTAAATACTAAGGACAGAGAACTTTCTAAAAAGTAAGCAGCTAATCAGCAGTATTTAACCTGTAGGGAAAAAAAATTACTGTGCTTTGACTAATTAGAGAAATATTTACAAGGCCCCTTCATTCATTCATTCATTCATACATTCATTCATTCATTCATTCATTCATTCATTCATTCATTCATTCCTTCATTCATTCAGCCTGGCCCCATCCACCCCTTGGCCAGGCTGGGCTGCTCCACGAGGCAGATGATGTGGCAGGGTGAGCAGGTGGAAGTGTGAGCAAAATTGTTTTAGAGGCAGAATGTTCTTGTTTCACAGTATTGCATATATGCAATCCTGCATTCAAGGTGGAAGAAAGGGGCCTAGAATTTCAAAGAGATATGATGCAAAGTGGACAGTGAGGGTCATTGCAAAAGTTGTCCTTCTTTAGGGAACAAAACTTGCCTCCTTTTGAGTTTAATGACGGTCCTGCTATTGATTTGTGCGTGCCCTACCTATTCATTTTTCTGCTCCCCTGATTTATTTTATTTTTTTTTTTTTTTCACTTTTGCTCAGATTAATGACTTGCTTCATTCCTTCTCTTTCTCCTCTCTTCCCGAAAAGTGTTGTCACTTCAACTGGCTTAGCATATCTACTCTATTTATTCTATAACACCCCCGAGTTTTACATTTTAGTTGAAAAATTCACTATCGCTATAATCACCAGGAAGAAGAAATAGTTGCTTTAACCTTCCAAAGAAGTAAGATCACTTCTGGAGAAGTAAGATCTCAATCCTATCAGTCCTACAACTGAGAGTGTGACGAATGGATGTCAGAAAAGGAGAAAAGACACAATCATCTAGGAAATGTAAGGGTTAAGGAAAGCTACTATGTGACCTCATGGCAATAGTAGCACTTTTCTGATCATACAAAACGGGGACAGTCAGCAGTATGCTAGGGTTGCATTCAGGATGGAGTACTCCAGAGGTGGTCTCACCAATGCAGAGCAGAGGGGCAGGATCATCTACCGGGACCTGCTGAGCACGGTTCTTTTGGTGTAGTCCCGGACAGGAGTGGCTTTCTGGGCTGTGAGGGTGCACACTGCTAGTTCATGTCCACTTGCTATTTACTGGTATCCCTATGCCCATTGTGGCAGGGCTGTTCTCTGTCCTTACATCCTTCAACTTGTTCTGATACAAGGGGTTGGTTGCCATTACCCATGTGCAGTACCTTGCACTGGGATTTTTTGAACCTCATGAGCTTCTCCTTGTCCCACTGACAAAGGCTGTCTAAGTCTCTCTGAGTGGCATGCCATCCCTCAGTCATCTTGACCTTATCACATAGCTTGTTGTCATCCACAAACTTGAGGAGAATGTGCTTGATCCCACTGTCAATGTCACTGCTGAAGATATTAAAGAGCATTGGTCCCAGTACTGACCCCTGACGAGCACCACTTGTTCCTTTCTCTAGCCAGGCATTGAGCCAATGACCACCACTCTCAAGGTATGACTAGACTAAACTTTGTTCATCAGTCCACCTTTCAAATCCACACGTTTTGAATGTGAAAGGAAGGATATGATGGGGACTATGTCCAAGTCTCTACTGACATGAAGGTAGATGACATCAAGCATTTTCCTCATCCGCTCATGTAGTTATGCCATCATGAAATCCACTCATTATCTTTTCCAAATTAGTTCTTCTTTGTAACACTGAACATTCTAAATTGTATTTTCTTTACATAGCAGTAGCTAATAGCTTGTACCTGAAATGAGCTTGTTTCTGAAGAAACAGAAATTGGCTTTTCTACTTTTGAAAATTTTATATTTTTTCTTTGTCCAATCCTAACCATTTTAAATGCATAGGTTTCCTTCAGTTTTGCTTATTTTGCGGGGTAATTTGATAAATGAATGCGTATTTTGGAAAGCAAACAAGTGTCTGGCAGTTAGTACATAGCATGACAACAGAATTGCTCTTTGATTTGCGTAGTAGTGTTCCTGTTAAAAATTCTGCTTGCCAGTCTTTGAGATTACATTCTTTTATAGAGAATGAGTGTGTTAAGTCAAATTATGTGACTCTGCCTAAACCACTTTCTTCTTGTATCAGGCAGTCTCAGAATTCGATAATAATCCTTCCTTCCTAAAACTTTGGAATGGTTTTTTAGACACAGTCTTTGTTTCTGTGTTTAATCGTGACAATATCAATATGTCTTATGGACTTGGATCCATTCAATAAAGTGCACTAGCACAGCAAAAGACCATGGCTCAGTATGAAGTGATTCATAGCAAGCAAAGAAATACATTTCCAAGAATAAATAAGAATGGTAATTTATTTTTTTTTTTAATTGTCAGCAGTACCTGTAGACAGTATCTTCTAGAACTAACAATGCAAAGGCAGATATACATATGCAATACTAACACCAAAAACAAGATCACTACTGTATTGTAATTGATAAGTCATTCTCTTCTACGAGGCAGTTCTTTTGTTTAGTACATCATCCTAGAATGCAATGACATAGCAAGTATCAACTAGTAACAGTGTTACACTATCTCCAGCTCTAAAATTAGGCTCCTTATCTGGTTGGGGCTAACGGGCTTACAGCAGGTCAGAAAAAGACTCGTGTAAATACTAAGGACAGAGAACTTTCTAAAAAGTAAGCAGCTAATCAGCAGTATTTAACCTGTAGGGAAAAAAAATTACTGTGCTTTGACTAATTAGAGAAATATTTACAAGGCCCCTTCATTCATTCATTCATTCATTCATTCATTCATTCATTCATTCATTCATTCATTCATTCCTTCATTCATTCAGCCTGGCCCCATCCACCCCTTGGCCAGGCTGGGCTGCTCCACGAGGCAGATGATGTGGCAGGGTGAGCAGGTGGAAGTGTGAGCAAAATTGTTTTAGAGGCAGAATGTTCTTGTTTCACAGTATTGCATATATGCAATCCTGCATTCAAGGTGGAAGAAAGGGGCCTAGAATTTCAAAGAGATATGATGCAAAGTGGACAGTGAGGGTCATTGCAAAAGTTGTCCTTCTTTAGGGAACAAAACTTGCCTCCTTTTGAGTTTAATGACGGTCCTGCTATTGATTTCTGCGTGCCCTACCTATTCATTTTTCTGCTCCCCTGATTTATTTATTTTTATTTTTTTTTCACTTTTGCTCAGATTAATGACTTGCTTCATTCCTTATCTTTAACCTCTCTTCCCGAAAAGTGTTGTCACTTCAACTGGCTTAGCATATCTACTCTATTTATTCTATAACACCCCCGAGTTTTACATTTTAGTTGAAAAATTCACTATCGCTTTAATCACCAGGAAGAAGAAATAGTTGCTTTAAACTTCCAAAGAAGTAAGATCACTTCTGCAGAAGTAAGATCTCAATCCTATCAGTCCTACAACTGAGAGTGTGAGGAATGGATGTCAGAAAAGGAGAAAAGACACAATCATCGAGGAAATGTAAGGGTTAAGGAAAGCTACTATGTGACCTCATGGCAATAGTAGCACTTTTCTGATCATACAAAACAGGGACAGTCAGCAGTATGCTAGGGTTGCATTCAGGATGGAGTACTCCAGAGGTGGTCTCACCAATGCAGAGCAGAGGGGCAGGATCATCTACCGGGACCTGCTGAGCACGGTTCTTTTGGTGTAGTCCCGGACAGGAGTGGCTTTCTGGGCTGTGAGGGTGCACACTGCTAGTTCATGTCCACTTGCTATTTACTGGTATCCCTATGCCCATTGTGGCAGGGCTGTTCTCTGTCCTTACATCCTTCAACTTGTACTGATACAAGGGGTTGGTTGCCATTACCCATGTGCAGTACCTTGCACTGGGATTTTTTGAACCTCATGAGCTTCTCCTTGTCCCACTGACAAAGGCTGTCTAAGTCTCTCTGAGTGGCATGCCATCCCTCAGTCATCTTGACCTAATCACATAGCTTGTTGTCATCCACAAACTTGACGAGAATGTGCTTGATCCCACTGTCAGTGTCACTGCTGAAGATATTAAAGAGCCTTGGTCCCAGTACTGACCCCTGACGAGCACCACTTGTTCCTTTCTCAAGCCAGGCATTGAGCCAGTGACCACCACTCTCAAGGTATGACTAGACTAAACTTTGTTCATCAGTCCACCTTTCAAATCCACACGTTTTGAATGTGAAAGGAAGGATATGATGGGGACTATGTCCAAGTCTCTACTGACATGAAGGTAGATGACATCAAGCATTTTCCTCATCCGCTCATGTAGTTATGCCACCATGAAATCCACTCATTATCTTTTCAAAATTAGTTCTTCTTTGTAACACTGAACATTCTAAATTGTATTTTCTTTACATAGCAGTAGCTAATAGCTTGTACCTGAAATGAGCTTGTTTCTGAAGAAACAGAAATTGGCTTTGCTTCTTTTGAACTTTCTATATTTTTTCTTTGTCCAATCCTAACCATTTTAAATGCATAGGTTTCCTTCAGTTTTGCTTATTTTGCGGGGTAATTTGATAAATTAATGCGTATTTTGCAAAGCGAACAAGTGTCTGGCAGTTAGTACATAGCATGACAACAGAATTGCTCTTTGATTTGCGTAGTAGTGTTCCTGTTAAAAATTCTGCTTGCCAGTCTTTGAGATTAAATTCTTTTATAGAGAATGAGTGTGTTAAGTCAAATTATGTGACTCTGCCTAAACCACTTTCTTCTTGTATCAGGCAGTCTCAGAATTCGATAATAATCCTTCCTTCCTAAAACTTTGGAATGGTTTTTTAGACACAGTCTTTGTTTCTGTGTTTAATCGTGACAATATCAATATGTCTTATGGACTTGGATCCATTCAATAAAGTGCACTAGCACAGCAAAAGACCATGGCTCAGTATGAAGTGATTCATAGCAAGCAAAGAAATACATTTCCAAGAATAAATAAGAATGGTAATTTATTTTTTTTTTTAATTGTCAGCAGTACCTGTAGACAGTATCTTCTAGAACTAACAATGCAAAGGCAGATATACATATGCAATACTAACACCAAAAACAAGATCACTACTGTATTGTAATTGATAAGTCATTCTCTTCTACGAGGCAGTTCTTTTGTTTAGTACATCATCCTAGAATGCAATGACATAGCAAGTATCAACTAGTAACAGTGTTACACTATCTCCAGCTCTAAAATTAGGCTCCTTATCTGGTTGGGGCTAACGGGCTTACAGCAGGTCAGAAAAAGACTCGTGTAAATACTAAGGACAGAGAACTTTCTAAAAAGTAAGCAGCTAATCAGCAGTATTTAACCTGTAGGGAAAAAAAATTACTGTGCTTTGACTAATTAGAGAAATATTTACAAGGCCCCTTCATTCATTCATTCATTCATTCATTCATTCATTCATTCATTCATTCATTCATTCATTCATTCCTTCATTCATTCAGCCTGGCCCCATCCACCCCTTGGCCAGGCTGGGCTGCTCCACGAGGCAGATGATGTGGCAGGGTGAGCAGGTGGAAGTGTGAGCAAAATTGTTTTAGAGGCAGAATGTTCTTGTTTCACAGTATTGCATATATGCAATCCTGCATTCAAGGTGGAAGAAAGGGGCCTAGAATTTCAAAGAGATATGATGCAAAGTGGACAGTGAGGGTCATTGCAAAAGTTGTCCTTCTTTAGGGAACAAAACTTGCCTCCTTTTGAGTTTAATGACGGTCCTGCTATTGATTTCTGCGTGCCCTACCTATTCATTTTTCTGCTCCCCTGATTTTTATTTTTTTTTTTTCACTTTTGCTCAGATTAATGACTTGCTTCATTCCTTCTCTTTCTCCTCTCTTCCCGAAAAGTGTTGTCACTTCAACTGGCTTAGCATATCTACTCTATTTATTCTATAACACCCCCGAGTTTTACATTTTAGTTGAAAAATTCACTATCGCTATAATCACCAGGAAGAAGAAATAGTTGCTTTAAACTTCCAAAGAACTAAGATCACTTCTGGAGAAGTAAGATCTCAATCCTATCAGTCCTACAACTGAGAGTGTGACGAATGGATGTCAGGAAAGGAGAAAAGACACAATCATCTAGGAAATGTAAGGGTTAAGGAAAGGTACTATGTCACTTCATGGCAATAGTAACACTTTTCTGATCATACAAAACAGGGACAGTCAGCAGTATGCTAGGGTTGCATTCAGGATGGAGTACTCCAGAGGTGGTCTCACCAATGCAGAGCAGAGGGGCAGGATCATCTACCGGGACCTGCTGAGCACGATTCTTTTGGTGCAGTCCCGGACAGGAGTGGCTTTCTGGGCTGTGAGGGTGCACACTGCTAGTTCATGTCCACTTGCTATTTACTGGTATCCCTATGCCCACTGTGGCAGGGCTGTTCTCTGTCCTTACATCCTTCAACTTGTACTGATACAAGGGGTTGGTTGCCATTACCCATGTGCAGTACCTTGCACTGGGATTTTTTGAACCTCATGAGCTTCTCCTTGTCCCACTGACAAAGGCTGTCTAAGTCTCTCTGAGTGGCATGCCATCCCTCAGTCATCTTGACCTTATCACATAGCTTGTTGTCATCCACAAACTTGAGGAGAATGTGCTTGATCCCACTGTCAATGTCACTGCTGAAGATATTAAAGAGCATTGGTCCCAGTACTGACCCCTGACGAGCACCACTTGTTTCTATCTCTAGCCAGGCATTGAGCCAATGACCACCACTCTCAAGGTATGACTAGACTAAACTTTGTTCATCAGTCCACCTTTCAAATCCACACGTTTTGAATGTGAAAGGAAGGATATGATGGGGACTATGTCCAAGTCCCTACTGACATGAAGATAGATGACATCAAGCATTTTCCTCATCCGCTCATGTAGTTATGCCATCATGAAATCCACTCATTATCTTTTCAAAATTAGTTCTTCTTTGTAACACTGAACATTCTAAATTGTATTTTCTTTACATAGCAGTAGCTAATAGCTTGTACCTGAAATGAGCTTGTTTCTGAAGAAACAGAAATTGGCTTTGCTACTTTTGAACTTTTTATATTTTTTCTTTGTCCAATCCTGACCATTTTAAATGCATAGGTTTCCTTCAGTTTTGCTTATTTTGCGGGGTAATTTGATAAATTAATGCATATTTTGCAAAGCAAACAAGTGTCTGGCAGTTAGTACATAGCATGACAACAGAATTGCTCTTTGATTTGCGTAGTAGTGTTCCTGTTAAAAATTCTGCTTGCCAGTCTTTGAGATTAAATTCTTTTATAGAGAATGAGTGTGTTAAGTCAAATTATGTGACTCTGCCTAAACCACTTTCTTCTTGTATCAGGCAGTCTCAGAATTCGATAATAATCCTTCCTTCCTGAAACTTTGGAATGGTTTTTTAGACACAGTCTTTGTTTCTGTGTTTAATCGTGACAATATCAATATGTCTTATGGACTTGGATCCATTCAATAAAGTGCACTAGCACAGCAAAAGACCATGGCTCAGTATTAACTGATTCATAGCAAGCAAAGAAATACATTTCCAAGAATAAATAAGAATGGTAATTTATTATTTTTTTTAATTGTCAGCAGTACCTGTAGACAGTATCTTCTAGAACTAACAATGCAAAGGCAGATATACATATGCAATACTAACACCAAAAACAAGATCACTACTGTATTGTAATTGATAAGTCATTCTCTTCTACGAGGCAGTTCTTTTGTTTAGTACATCATCCTAGAATGCAATGACATAGCAAGTATCAACTAGTAACAGTGTTACACTATCTCCAGCTCTAAAATTAGGCTCCTTATCTGGTTGGGACTAACGGGCTTACAGCAGGTCAGAAAAAGACTCGTGTAAATACTAAGGACAGCGAACTTTCTAAAAAGTAAGCAGCTAATCAGCAGTATTTAACCTGTAGGGAAAAAAAATTACTGTGCTTTGACTAATTAGAGAAATATTTACAAGGCCCCTTCATTCATGCATTCATTCATTCATTCCTTCATTCATTCAGCCTGGCCCCATCCACCCCTTGGCCAGGCTGGGCTGCTCCACGAGGCAGATGATGTGGCAGGGTGAGCAGGTGGAAGTGTGAGCAAAATTGTTTTAGAGGCAGAATGTTCTTGTTTCACAGTATTGCATATATGCAATCCTGCATTCAAGGTGGAAGAAAGGGGCCTAGAATTTCAAAGAGATATGATGCAAAGTGGACAGTGAGGGTCATTGCAAAAGTTGTCCTTCTTTAGGGAACAAAACTTGCCTCCTTTTGAGTTTAATGGCGGTCCTGCTATTGATTTCTGCGTGCGCTACCTATTCATTTTATTGCTCCCCTGATTTTTTTTTTTTTTTTTTTCACTTTTGCTCAGATTAATGACTTGCTTCATTCCTTCTCTTTCTCCTCTCTTCCCGAAAAGTGTTGTCACTTCAACTGGCTTAGCATATCTACTCTATTTATTCTATAACACCCCCGAGTTTTACATTTTAGTTGAAAAATTCACTATCGCTTTAATCACCAGGAAGAAGAAATAGTTGCTTTAAACTTCCAAAGAACTAAGATCACTTCTGGAGAAGTAAGATCTCAATCCTATCAGTCCTACAACTGAGAGTGTGAGGAATGGATGTCAGAAAAGGAGAAAAGACACAATCATCGAGGAAATGTAAGGGTTAAGGAAAGCTACTATGTCACCTCATGGCAATAGTAACACTTTTCTGATCATACAAAACAGGGACAGTCAGCAGTATGCTAGGGTTGCATTCAGGATGGAGTACTCCAGAGGTGGTCTCACCAATGCAGAGCAGAGGGGCAGGATCATCTACCGGGACCTGCTGAGCACGATTCTTTTGGTGCAGTCCCGGACAGGAGTGGCTTTCTGGGCTGTGAGTGTGCACACTGCTAGTTCATGTCCACTTGCTATTTACTGGTATCCCTATGCCCATTGTGGCAGGGCTGTTCTCTGTCCTTACATCCTTCAACTTGTTCTGATACAAGGGGTTGGTTGCCATTACCCATGTGCAGTACCTTGCACTGGGATTTTTTGAACCTCATGAGCTTCTCCTTGTCCCACTGACAAAGGCTGTCTAAGTCTCTCTGAGTGGCATGCCATCCCTCAGTCATCTTGACCTTATCACATAGCTTGTTGTCATCCACAAACTTGAGGAGAATGTGCTTGATCCCACTGTCAGTGTCACTGCTGAAGATATTAAAGAGCATTGGTCCCAGTACTGACCCCTGACGAGCACCACTTGTTCCTTTCTCTAGCCAGGCATTGAGCCAATGACCACCACTCTCAAGGTATGACTAGACTAAACTTTGTTCATCAGTCCACCTTTCAAATCCACACGTTTCGAATTTGAAAGGAAGGATATGATGGGGACTATGTCCAAGTCTCTACTGACATGAAGATAGATGACATCAAGCATTTTCCTCATCCGCTCATGTAGTTATGCCATCATGAAATCCACTCATTATCTTTTCAAAATTAGTTCTTCTTTGTAACAATGAACATTCTAAATTGTATTTTCTTTACATAGCAGTAGCTAATAGCTTGTACCTGAAATGAGCTTGTTTCTGAAGAAACAGAAATTGGCTTTTCTACTTTTGAACTTTTTATATTTTTTCTTTGTCCAATCCTAACCATTTTAAATGCATAGGTTTCCTTCAGTTTTGCTTATTTTGCGGGGTAATTTGATAAATTAATGCATATTTTGCAAGGCAAACAAGTGTCTGGCAGTTAGTACATAGCATGACAACAGAATTGCTCTTTGATTTGCGTAGTAGTGTTCCTGTTAAAAATTCTGCTTGCCAGTCTTTGAGATTACATTCTTTTATAGAGAATGAGTGTGTTAAGTCAAATTATGTGACTCTGCCTAAACCTCTTTCTTCTTGTATCAGGCAGTCTCAGAATTCGATAATAATCCTTCCTTCCTAAAAATTTGGAATGGATTTTAGACACAGTCTTTGTTTCTGTGTTTAATCGTGACAATATCAATATGTCTTATGGACTTGGATCCATTCAATAAAGTGCACTAGCACAGCAAAAGACCATGGCTCAGTATGAAGTGATTCATAGCAAGCAAAGAAATACATTTCCAAGAATAAATAAGAATGGTACTTTATTTTTTTTTTAATTGTCAGCAGTACCTGTAGACAGTATCTTCTAGAACTAACAATGCAAAGGCAGATATACATGTGCAATACTAACACCAAAAACAAGATCACTACTGTATTGTAATTGATAAGTCATTCTCTTCTACGAGGCAGTTCTTTTGTTTAGTACATCATCCTAGAATGCAATGACATAGCAAGTATCAACTAGTAACAGTGTTACACTATCTCCAGCTCTAAAATTAGGCTCCTTATCTGGTTGGGACTAACGGGCTTACAGCAGGTCAGAAAAAGACTCGTGTAAATACTAAGGACAGAGAACTTTCTAAAAAGTAAGCAGCTAATCAGCAGTATTTAACCTGTAGGGAAAAAAAATTACTGTGCTTTGACTAATTAGAGAAATATTTACAAGGCCCCTTCATTCATTCATTCATTCATTCATTCATTCATTCATTCATTCATTCATTCCTTCA
The DNA here is from genome assembly GCF_951394365.1 of Tetrao urogallus. Taxonomy (NCBI): domain Eukaryota; kingdom Metazoa; phylum Chordata; class Aves; order Galliformes; family Phasianidae; genus Tetrao; species Tetrao urogallus. Next base: position 119,670,279 of record NC_136813.1, on the reverse strand, counting down.
TTCATTCAGCCTGGCCCCATCCACCCCTTGGCCAGGCTGGGCTGCTCCACGAGGCAGATGATGTGGCAGGGTGAGCAGGTGGAAGTGTGAGCAAAATTGTTTTAGAGGCAGAATGTTCTTGTTTCACAGTATTGCATATATGCAATCCTGCATTCAAGGTGGAAGAAAGGGGCCTAGAATTTCAAAGAGATATGATGCAAAGTGGACAGTGAGGGTCATTGCAAAAGTTGTCCTTCTTTAGGGAACAAAACTTGCCTCCTTTTGAGTTTAATGGCGGTCCTGCTATTGATTTCTGCGTGCGCTACCTATTCATTTTTCTGCTCCCCTGATTTTTTTTTTTTTTTTTTTCACTTTTGCTCAGATTAATGACTTGCTTCATTCCTTCTCTTTCTCCTCTCTTCCCGAAAAGTGTTGTCACTTCAACTGGCTTAGCATATCTACTCTATTTATTCTATAACACCCCCGAGTTTTACATTTTAGTTGAAAAATTCACTATCGCTTTAATCACCAGGAAGAAGAAATAGTTGCTTTAAACTTCCAAAGAAGTAAGATCACTTCTGGAGAAGTAAGATCTCAATCCTATCAGTCCTACAACTGAGAGTGTGAGGAATGGATGTCAGAAAAGGAGAAAAGACACAATCATCGAGGAAATGTAAGGGTTAAGGAAAGCTACTATGTCACCTCATGGCAATAGTAACACTTTTCTGATCATACAAAACAGGGACAGTCAGCAGTATGCTAGGGTTGCATTCAGGATGGAGTACTCCAGAGGTGGTCTCACCAATGCAGAGCAGAGGGGCAGGATCATCTACCGGGACCTGCTGAGCACGATTCTTTTGGTGCAGTCCCGGACAGGAGTGGCTTTCTGGGCTGTGAGGGTGCACACTGCTAGTTCATGTCCACTTGCTATTTACTGGTATCCCTATGCCCATTGTGGCAGGGCTGTTCTCTGTCCTTACATCCTTCAACTTGTTCTGATACAAGGGGTTGGTTGCCATTACCCATGTGCAGTACCTTGCACTGGGATTTTTTGAACCTCATGAGCTTCTCCTTGTCCCACTGACAAAGGCTGTCTAAGTCTCTCTGAGTGGCATGCCATCCCTCAGTCATCTTGACCTTATCACATAGCTTGTTGTCATCCACAAACTTGAGGAGAATGTGCTTGATCCCACTGTCAGTGTCACTGCTGAAGATATTAAAGAGCATTGGTCCCAGTACTGACCCCTGACGAGCACCACTTGTTCCTTTCTCTAGCCAGGCATTGAGCCAGTGACCACCACTCTCAAGGTATGACTAGACTAAACTTTGTTCATCAGTCCACCTTTCAAATCCACACGTTTCGAATTTGAAAGGAAGGATATGATGGGGACTATGTCCAAGTCTCTACTGACATGAAGGTAGATGACATCAAGCATTTTCCTCATCCGCTCATGTAGTTATGCCATCATGAAATCCACTCATTATCTTTTCCAAATTAGTTCTTCTTTGTAACACTGAACATTCTAAATTGTATTTTCTTTACATAGCAGTAGCTAATAGCTTGTACCTGAAATGAGCTTGTTTCTGAAGAAACAGAAATTGGCTTTTCTACTTTTGAACTTTTTATATTTTTTCTTTGTCCAATCCTAACCATTTTAAATGCATAGGTTTCCTTCAGTTTTGCTTATTTTGCGGGGTAATTTGATAAATTAATGCATATTTTGCAAAGCAAACAAGTGTCTGGCAGTTAGTACATAGCATGACAACAGAATTGCTCTTTGATTTGCGTAGTAGTGTTCCTGTTAAAAATTCTGCTTGCCAGTCTTTGAGATTAAATTCTTTTATAGAGAATGAGTGTGTTAAGTCAAATTATGTGACTCTGCCTAAACCTCTTTCTTCTTGTATCAGGCAGTCTCAGAATTCGATAATAATCCTTCCTTCCTAAAAATTTGGAATGGATTTTAGACACAGTCTTTGTTTCTGTGTTTAATCGTGACAATATCAATATGTCTTATGGACTTGGATCCATTCAATAAAGTGCACTAGCACAGCAAAAGACCATGGCTCAGTATTAACTGATTCATAGCAAGCAAAGAAATACATTTCCAAGAATAAATAAGAATGGTACTTTATTTTTTTTTTTAATTGTCAGCAGTACCTGTAGACAGTATCTTCTAGAACTAACAATGCAAAGGCAGATATACATGTGCAATACTAACACCAAAAACAAGATCACTACTGTATTGTAATTGATAAGTCATTCTCTTCTACGAGGCAGTTCTTTTGTTTAGTACATCATCCTAGAATGCAATGACATAGCAAGTATCAACTAGTAACAGTGTTACACTATCTCCAGCTCTAAAATTAGGCTCCTTATCTGGTTGGGACTAACGGGCTTACAGCAGGTCAGAAAAAGACTCGTGTAAATACTAAGGACAGAGAACTTTCTAAAAAGTAAGCAGCTAATCAGCAGTATTTAACCTGTAGGGAAAAAAAATTACTGTGCTTTGACTAATTAGAGAAATATTTACAAGGCCCCTTCATTCATTCATTCATTCATTCATTCATTCATTCATTCCTTCATTCATTCAGCCTGGCCCCATCCACCCCTTGGCCAGGCTGGGCTGCTCCACGAGGCAGATGATGTGGCAGGGTGAGCAGGTGGAAGTGTGAGCAAAATTGTTTTAGAGGCAGAATGTTCTTGTTTCACAGTATTGCATATATGCAATCCTGCATTCAAGGTGGAAGAAAGGGGCCTAGAATTTCAAAGAGATATGATGCAAAGTGGACAGTGAGGGTCATTGCAAAAGTTGTCCTTCTTTAGGGAACAAAACTTGCCTCCTTTTGAGTTTAATGGCAGTCCTGCTATTGATTTGTGCGTGCCCTACCTATTCATTTTTCTGCTCCCCTGATTTTTATTTTTTTTTTTTCACTTTTGCTCAGATTAATGACTTGCTTCATTCCTTCTCTTTCTCCTCTCTTCCCGAAAAGTGTTGTCACTTCAACTGGCTTAGCATATCTACTCTATTTATTCTATAAGACCCCCGAGTTTTACATTTTAGTTGAAAAATTCACTATCGCTTTAATCACCAGGAAGAAGAAATAGTTGCTTTAAACTTCCAAAGAAGTAAGATCACTTCTGGAGAAGTAAGATCTCAATCCTATCAGTCCTACAACTGAGAGTGTGAGGAATGGATGTCAGGAAAGGAGAAAAGACACAATCATCTAGGAAATGTAAGGGTTAAGGAAAGGTACTATGTCACCTCATGGCAATAGTAACACTTTTCTGATCATACAAAACAGGGACAGTCAGCAGTATGCTAGGGTTGCATTCAGGATGGAGTACTCCAGAGGTGGTCTCACCAATGCAGAGCAGAGGGGCAGGATCATCTACCGGGACCTGCTGAGCACGATTCTTTTGGTGCAGTCCCGGACAGGAGTGGCTTTCTGGGCTGTGAGGGTGCACACTGCTAGTTCATGTCCACTTGCTATTTACTGGTATCCCTATGCCCATTGTGGCAGGGCTGTTCTCTGTCCTTACATCCTTCAACTTGTACTGACACAAGGGGTTGGTTGCCATTACCCATGTGCAGTACCTTGCACTTGGATTTTTTGAACCTCATGAGCTTCTCCTTGTCCCACTGACAAAGGCTGTCTAAGTCTCTCTGAGTGGCATGCCATCCCTCAGTCATCTTGACCTTATCACATAGCTTGTTGTCATCCACAAACTTGAGGAGAATGTGCTTGATCCCACTGTCAGTGTCACTGCTGAAGATATTAAAGAGCATTGGTCCCAGTACTGACCCCTGACGAGCACCACTTGTTCCTTTCTCTAGCCAGGCATTGAGCCAGTGACCACCACTCTCAAGGTATGACTAGACTAAACTTTGTTCATCAGTCCACCTTTCAAATCCACACGTTTTGAATGTGAAAGGAAGGATATGATGGGGACTATGTCCAAGTCCCTACTGACATGAAGGTAGATGACATCAAGCATTTTCCTCATCCGCTCATGTAGTTATGCCATCATGAAATCCACTCATTATCTTTTCAAAATTAGTTCTTCTTTGTAACACTGAACATTCTAAATTGTATTTTCTTTACATAGCAGTAGCTAATAGCTTTTACCTGAAATGAGCTTGTTTCTGAAGAAACAGAAATTGGCTTTGCTACTTTTGAACTTTTTATATTTTTTCTTTGTCCAATCCTAACCATTTTAAATGCATAGGTTTTCTTCAGTTTTGCTTATTTTGCGGGGTAATTTGATAAATTAATGCATATTTTGCAAAGCAAACAAGTGTCTGGCAGTTAGTACATAGCATGACAACAGAATTGCTCTTTGATTTGCGTAGTAGTGTTCCTGTTAAAAATTCTGCTTGCCAGTCTTTGAGATTACATTCTTTTATAGAGAATGAGTGTGTTAAGTCAAATTATGTGACTCTGCCTAAACCACTTTCTTCTTGTATCAGGCAGTCTCAGAATTCGATAATAATCCTTCCTTCCTAAAACTTTGGAATTGTTTTTTAGACACAGTCTTTGTTTCTGTGTTTAATCGTGACAATATCAATATGTCTTATGGACTTGGATCCATTCAATAAAGTGCACTAGTACAGCAAAAGACCATGGCTCAGTATGAAGTGATTCATAGCAAGCAAAGAAATACATTTCCAAGAATAAATAAGAATGGTAATTTATTTTTTTTTTTAATTGTCAGCAGTACCTGTAGACAGTATCTTCTAGAACTAACAATGCAAAGGCAGATATACATATGCAATACTAACACCAAAAACAAGATCACTACTGTATTGTAATTGATAAGTCATTCTCTTCTACGAGGCAGTTCTTTTGTTTAGTACATCATCCTAGAATGCAATGACATAGCAAGTATCAACTAGTAACAGTGTTACACTATCTCCAGCTCTAAAATTAGGCTCCTTATCTGGTTGGGACTAACGGGCTTACAGCAGGTCAGAAAAAGACTCGTGTAAATACTAAGGACAGAGAACTTTCTAAAAAGTAAGCAGCTAATCAGCAGTATTTAACCTGTAGGGAAAAAAAATTACTCTGCTTTGACTAATTAGAGAAATATTTACAAGGCCCCTTCATTCATTCATTCATTCATTCATTCCTTCATTCATTCAGCCTGGCCCCATCCACCCCTTGGCCAGGCTGGGCTGCTCCACGAGGCAGATGATGTGGCAGGGTGAGCAGGTGGAAGTGTGAGCAAAATTGTTTTAGAGGCAGAATGTTCTTGTTTCACAGTATTGCATATATGCAATCCTGCATTCAAGGTGGAAGAAAGGGGCCTAGAATTTCAAAGAGATATGATGCAAAGTGGACAGTGAGGGTCATTGCAAAAGTTGTCCTTCTTTAGGGAACCAAACTTGCCTCCTTTTGAGTTTAATGGCAGTCCTGCTATTGATTTCTGCGTGCCCTACCTATCCATTTTTCTGCTCCCCTGATTTTTATTTTTTTTTTTTTCACTTTTGCTCAGATTAATGACTTGCTTCATTCCTTCTCTTTCTCCTCTCTTCCCGAAAAGTGTTGTCACTTCAACTGGCTTAGCATATCTACTCTATTTATTCTATAACACCCCCGAGTTTTACATTTTAGTTGAAAAATTCACTATTGCTTTAATCACCAGGAAGAAGAAATAGTTGCTTTAAACTTCCAAAGAAGTAAGATCACTTCTGGAGAAGTAAGATCTCAATCCTATCAGTCCTACAACTGAGAGTGTGAGGAATGGATGTCAGAAAAGGAGAAAAGACACAATCATCTAGGAAATGTAAGGGTTAAGGAAAGGTACTATGTCACCTCATGGCAATAGTAACACTTTTCTGATCATACAAAACAGGGACAGTCAGCAGTATGCTAGGGTTGCATTCAGGATGGAGTACTCCAGAGGTGGTCTCACCAATGCAGAGCAGAGGGGCAGGATCATCTACCGGGACCTGCTGAGCACGATTCTTTTGGTGCAGTCCCGGACAGGAGTGGCTTTCTGGGCTGTGAGGGTGCACACTGCTAGTTCATGTCCACTTGCTATTTACTGGTATCCCTATGCCCATTGTGGCAGGGCTGTTCTCTGGCCTTACATCCTTCAACTTGTTCTGATACAAGGGGTTGGTTGCCATTACCCATGTGCAGTACCTTGCACTGGGATTTTTTGAACCTCATGAGCTTCTCCTTGTCCCACTGACAAAGGCTGTCTAAGTCTCTCTGAGTGGCATGCCATCCCTCAGTCATCTTGACCTTATCACATAGCTTGTTGTCATCCACAAACTTGAGGAGAATGTGCTTGATCCCACTGTCAGTGTCACTGCTGAAGATATTAAAGAGCATTGGTCCCAGTACTGACCCCTGACGAGCACCACTTGTTCCTTTCTCTAGCCAGGCATTGAGCCAGTGACCACCACTCTCAAGGTATGACTAGACTAAACTTTGTTCATCAGTCCACCTTTCAAATCCACACGTTTTGAATTTGAAAGGAAGGATATGATGGGGACTATGTCCAAGTCCCTACTGACATGAAGATAGATGACATCAAGCATTTTCCTCATCCGCTCATGTAGTTATGCCATCATGAAATCCACTCATTATCTTTTCAAAATTAGTTCTCCTTTGTAACACTGAACATTCTAAATTGTATTTTCTTTACATAGCAGTAGCTAATAGCTTTTACCTGAAATGAGCTTGTTTCTGAAGAAACAGAAATTGGCTTTGCTACTTTTGAACTTTTTATATTTTTTCTTTGTCCAATCCTAACCATTTTAAATGCATAGGTTTCCTTCAGTTTTGCTTATTTTGCGGGGTAATTTGATAAATTAATGCATATTTTGCAAAGCAAACAAGTGTCTGGCAGTTAGTACATAGCTTGACAACAGAATTGCTCTTTGATTTGCGTAGTAGTGTTCCTGTTAAAAATTCTGCTTGCCAGTCTTTGAGATTAAATTCTTTTATAGAGAATGAGTGTGTTAAGTCAAATTATGTGACTCTGCCTAAACCACTTTCTTCTTGTATCAGGCAGTCTCAGAATTCGATAATAATCCTTCCTTCCTAAAACTTTGGAATTGTTTTTAGACACAGTCTTTGTTTCTGTGTTTAATCGTGACAATATCAATATGTCTTATGGACTTGGATCCATTCAATAAAGTGCACTAGCACAGCAAAAGACCATGGCTCAGTATTCACTGATTCATAGCAAGCAAAGAAATACATTTCCAAGAATAAATAAGAATGGTAATTTATTTTTTTTTTTAATTGTCAGCAGTACCTGTAGACAGTATCTTCTAGAACTACATCCTGCATATGTAAGCTCATGAGGTTCAAAAAATCCAAGTGCAAGGTACTGCACATGGGTAATGGCAACCAACCCCTTGTATCAGAACAATTTGAAGGATGTAAGGACAGAGAACAGCCCTGCCACAATGGGCATAGGGATACCAGTAAATAGCAAGTGGACATGAACTAGCAGTGTGCACCCTCACAGCCCAGAAAGCCACTCCTGTCCGGGACTGCACCAAAAGAATCGTGCTCAGCAGGTCCCGGTAGATGATCCTGCCCCTCTGCTCTGCATTGGTGAGACCACCTCTGGAGTACTCCATCCTGAATGCAACCCTAGCATACTGTTGACTGTCCCTGTTTTGTATGATCAGAAAAGTGTTACTATTGCCATGAAGTGACATAGTAGCTTTCCTTAACCCTTACATTTCCTCGATGATTGTGTCTTTTCTCCTTTTCTGACATCCATTCCTCACACTCTCAGTTGTAGGACTGATAGGATTGAGATCTTACTTCTCCAGAAGTGATCTTAGTTCTTTGGAAGTTTAAAGCAACTATTTCTTCTTCCTGGTGATTATAGCGATAGTGAATTTTTCAACTAAAATGTAAAACTCGGGGGTGTGTATAGAATAAAATGAGTAGATATGCTAAGCCAGTTGAAGTGACAACACTTTTCGGGAAGAGAGGAGAAAGATAAGGAATGAAGCAAGTCATTAATCTGAGCAAAAGTGAAAAAAAAAAAAAAAAAATCAGGGGAGCAGAAAAATGAATAGGTAGCGCACGCACAAATCAATAGCAGGACTGCCATTAAACTCAAAAGGAGGCAAGTTTTGTTCCCTAAAGAAGGACAACTTTTGCAATGACCCTCACTGTCCACTTTGCATCATATCTCTTTGAAATTCTAGGCCCCTTTCTTCCATCTTGAATGCAGGATTGCATATATGCAATACTGTGAAACAAGAACATTCTGCCTCTAAAACAATTTTGCTCACACTTCCACCTGCTCACCCTGCCACATCATCTGCCTCGTGGAGCAGCCCAGCCTGGCCAAGGGGTGGATGGGGCCAGGCTGAATGAATGAATGAATGAATGAATGAATGAATGAATGCATGAATGAATGGGGCCTTGTAAATATTTCTCTAATTAGTCAAAGCACAGTAATTTTTTTTCCCTACAGGTTAAATACTGCTGATTAGCTGCTTACTTTTTAGAAAGTTCTCTGTCCTTAGTATTTACACGAGTCTTTTTCTGACCTGCTGTTTTCTCGCTCCAATTTATAGGAGGGAGAGGAGGTTCTTTTATTATCTATATACCCGGCGTGAGATTAAGAAGCAACGGTTCAAATGTTGGTCCGACCAGTTTATTACAAATCTTAATTAGGGAAATGGGGAAGGGGAGGACGGAGACTGTTATGAATTTGGGTAATGGGGAAGGGAAGGAGGGCGATAGAAAAGATAGAAGAGAAGAAGCAAGGAGTCTTTATAGGCAGCAAGAGGGACATAGTCACCACCATGGATCCAGTGAGGTTCGTAGTTCCGTCTTTGATCTTCAGTAGCGGTGGGTCGTCGGGCATTGTTGTTCTATTGACGAGGAAGGACATGAAGAACGACGACGACGACCATGGCGATGATGGCCCCTTTTCAATGGTTTCAGAGTGGTCGAGTCAGCTGTCTTTGGAGTGACAGCTCAAATCCAAAGTGGTTGAGTCAGCTCTCCCTGGAGTGGCAGCTTCTGGCTCTGGGATCTCAGCAGAAACACCTTTGTTCCCATCTTCCGGGCCTTGCCAGCAGATAAGAGGGTGCAGGGATGCCCATCTGCATCCTGTTTCTCACAGAACACGATGGTATCGTTCCCCAATTTTCCCACAACCAGCTGGAGCTGTTTAGTCACAGGCCAGATCTTCCGCCAGTGAACACTCCTGAGCACTCTCATCCGCTCTTCTACAGAGCAAGCAGCTCTGGGGGAAGGGGCTTTCAAATGTTCCCAAAGCGATATCGATTGTCACACGGTTAGCACCCATTAGTTGCCTCCTCAACAAATCATTCAGAATCTTATCACAAGAAATACCACAGGAAGCAAGCTTTGAGCCAAAAAACAAAGAAGGATTCTCACACCACCCCGTGGCTCAAAGATTGCTTGAAATAAAGCATAAGTGACCCTCCATGGTGGTGAGGAAAAGAAAAGGGAGAAAATGAAAAGACCGCAAACAAGCAAGAGGGAAAGAAGAGGGGGAGAAGGGGAAGATAATCGTTACACAATTACTATAAAAGATTTCTTGGGCTTGGTTACAAATGTTGCCCTGATCTGTTGGACTTGTCCATCATCAGTTGAAGTAGTTACAAAATACATGGAAGATACAATACGTTGTATAAGTTGAATAAAACATGGAATCATACAAGGTACAACCATAAGAGTTGCAACAACACATAGTAGATAAAACAGGATACGTTTGACCCATGGGCCACCTGGAAGCCAGGAAAAGAAATCAACATCTAGGCCCTTCCAGGTTTGGGCAGGAACATGAGCTATTTTCCATATACCCTGGGCAATTTGTTCAACAACTTTACCATTATCATCAGTCTTTAGACAACAATTAGAATCATTCAATTGGCCACAGACACCACTCAGTGATACCTCAGGAGTGGTGACACAAATGTTACATGATGAATAAAAGGTAGAAAGTGAAAAGAGACAACCATACATTTAGCAATGACCACACATTTAACAATAACCAATATTAATAAATAAGTAAAACAAACAGAGGTATTTGTGTCAGCTGCTTTCCCCACCCAGGATCTCCCAGTGTAAGCCAGGATCCAGATGGGAATTTTTCAGTAGAGGTTGTGATGTTTATGAATAGCCATACAATATTACACTTCAGTTAATTTACGAAAAGCTAGTGTATCTAGTTTAATTTGAAACTAGACTAGTATCTAGTCTAATTTGACAATATGTGGACTTGCCATGTAATGTTTTCTAAGATGATTTAGTGTCTCAAGAACTTTTCACTTGAGCATTTCCAAAGCAATTCAAATGCTGAGAGATACAAACATTAGTTTGGCAAGTTCAAGTATTGTTACAGTCCACAGAACTTTTCACAGGACAGTGTGTGCAGGATACCCCCACAGTACAAACCATCAAGGAGGGGTAATCCCAGAAACACACACATCTCTTTTTAAAACTTAGGCACTTTCCAACAACCATGTTTTGGATGGAACTCCTGGACTGGTGTGACACTGAAAAGCATCAGCACAAAAGGCTTTCTGATAGATTTCTTTTGTGACCACATCTAACAGATATTAGATGGGTCCCTTGATTCATTTCCCAGTTTGTTAGGAATTTGGAAACACTGTGGAGGAATTACATGCAAATCATAATCAGTTTGGTAAAAACGGGTGAAAGAAGGGGTCAAAAGAAATGGTATCACTGTGCAGGGAGTACCAGTAAGCCAGGATGACCTGTAAAAACCCTGAACCCAGTTGTTAAGTTTAACAGATCCAAGGACTGGTACAAATCACCACCCATACCCATAACAACACAAAACATAACACTACTGAAACCAAAAAATGTAATCAAGAGGTACATTCAGTGCTCTAGCATGATCAAATCTTCAGTATTTCCGTCACAAAACACAAATAGTTAAAATCAGCTATTAGCCTTTTTGTGTTCTGTCAAGGTCCCACGGGGATCTTCTGTGAAATAAAACAAGATACAAACTTGCCCTTTTTGGGCTTTGTTAATAGGGTTAAAAAAAATGAGGGAACAATCCAGCAAGTTTTGATTTCATATTCCTTTTTCGGGGTGTCTTTAGCCTTCCGAAGATATTTGTTAAGGGATCCTGTTAAGGTTAGGGAAACTGGCCTCAGGTTAGCTGAGTCAATCGACACAGTCTGGCCAGGGAGGTAAGAGTGTTTCCCTGGCTTATCAGCTACTGGATCGTGACTCACAGGGATAACTGGCAAGAGTGGTGAGTCCTTTAGCAAAAGGTGTTAAATCGACGATCTTGCTTCCCTTTGTTGTGAGCTTTCTCATGCATCCACCCTTCACCGCCCCCACCCTGCTCACTAGGGAGGGGCGAAGACATCAGTTTTCTAACGGCTTGGAGAGCCGTTCAGGTTCCCTGGGAGAGACCCTAGGACCTGGGGTTTTGCTTTCCTCGAGATTCTGGAGCTTTTGTTCTGGCCACCAGTTAACTAATTTCTCTAACCTGACAGTGGGTAATCCATTCATCAAATCTCGTGGAACACCCTTTTGCCAGCCCAGTGTCCAGAGACAATTACGTTTATGATCAATATTTCGCCTACCTGTTTTTACTGACAGTGAGACCCTTCCAGTCCCACTGAGTTTTGAGCTAGGAGGCCTGGGGGCAAGGCTGACTGCTGCAAGTCTTACTTCTCTTGGCTCAAATTTAGTGGAGGAAGAAACCACTGGCCCATATTTCCTTCCATAGTTAATTAACTCTTGGGCAACCTCTCCCCACGTCCATACTTTGTTTCCTGACTGCAGATGGTTGGGGGTTACAGTTCCTTCTAACACTGTCCGGGTTCTCTCTCCCCGAGGCATTACCTGTATTTTTCCTTGCAGTCGTATACCTATAGGTTTTAACGACTCTGGAAGCCCCCTAATTAAAGCAGTCATTCTCTCAGGATCAACAGGCATCATCATAGGTGATTCATGGTGCGGCTGCAGCTTTCTATCATACATCATTTGGAGACAAGCAGCCTTTTGAACACTCTCTACTAACGGATCAACTGTTCCAGTAATGGCAAGAGGGTCTCCCCTTTCTAAAGGGTTGAGACCACCTGCCCAATAGGCAGCCCTTTGTGTTAAGGACCAGGGAGCACGACTGTTGCCAGTAGTTAAAAATACTCCTGGTCCCCAATAACCTTCCGCCTCCTTTTCTGTTAGCAGAATCTGGTCTCCACCAGTGAGGCTAACCCTCCATACATACTCTGTTTCAGATTCCTTTGGAGAGCGGCTAAAATCTTTTTTCAATTTTGCTAGTTCAGTGGCTGAGAAGGGAATTTCCTTAACATTCATTTGAGGATCTAGATCCTCACTGTTATCGAATGTGTATTCAGTTTTTATCAAAGGACGCAATGGGGCTATTGGAGTTTCTAATTTATCTAGCCTTTCCTTCATTCCTGGTAGTTCCACCTGAGGAAAAGTTTTTTCTCGAGGCAAACTATGGGTGACGGTATGGCTGGCATGCTTACACGTTAGCAGTTCCTTAAAAGCCATTTGCAACAAAGCCGAATTACATTTCTCTCTTTCTAATTGTTCCTCAAGATTCACTATTTGATTCTGCAGAGTTTTCACCAATTCTTGTGTAACTCTAACCGATTCCTGTAGTGCTTCTATGGTTTGGAGTTCTGCCGAATGCTTTTCATTTCGGAACTCCACAGCAGCTTTTAAAGTAGCCCCGAGTACGGCACAAATAAACGACTTTCCTTTTCCAGCTCGGGTACGAGCCTCATTCTGTAAGACACTAATGCGGTCCGAAACACTCTGTAAATTATGCCAATTCTGTCGTGCCCAATCCATACCTGATAAAGAGGGTCGAGCACCATGTTTTTCTAAAAGATCAAATAATACATCTTCACTTTTCATGGTGGCAATGCTGTCGCTCATTTTTTCAATACAATGAAAGACCAACACTAAGGGAGGAGGAGATACACGTATTCAAAAGCTCAGTTACTTCTCACCTCTCCACCCAAGGAGATACACCACACCTAAACAAATGCAAATGATCCAATCACTCCTCCTTTCTTTGGGGGAGCACAAAAAATGTGAAGCTAAAGCAACACTTTCTAGGTTTCAATAGAGTAAATAAACTTTCTTGGAGAGGCACACACGTTTAAGTTTATCACTTCAAGTTTCGCACTTCAGTTACCAAATAACCAGAGAGGTCTTCCCGAGGAGGCACACACGTATTAAACAAAATGCAAGTATTCAAAATACGTCCCCGAGAGGTACACACATAAAAGGTAAAGTTTCAGAATATGGAGCGGTCTTCCTGGAGAAGGACTCACGTCTAAATTTTCAAAACTATCGCTCCTTGCAACTCCAGGAGCTGCACACAGAAAAAAAAGTTTCAAACTAGATCTGGAAGGACAACACTCTCACAGCGGGGATTCTGCCGACTACGCCATTAAATAAATGTCTCGCTCCAATTTATAAGAGGGAGAGGAGGTTCTTTTATTATCTATATACCCGGCGTGAGATTAAGAAGCAACGGTTCAAATGTTGGTCCGACCAGTTTATTACAAATCTTAATTAGGGAAATGGGGAAGGGGAGGACGGAGACTATTATGAATTAGGGTAATGGGGAAGGGAAGGAGAGCGATAGAAAAGATAGAAGAGAAGAAGCAAGGAGTCTTTATAGGCAGCAAGAGGGACATAGTCACCACCATGGATCCAGTGAGGTTCGTAGTTCCGTCTTTGATCTTCAGTAGCGGTGGGTCGTCGGGCATTGTTGTTCTATTGACGAGGAAGGACATGAAGAACGATGACGACGACCATGGCGATGATGGCCCCTTTTCAATGGTTTCAGAGTGGTCGAGTCAGCTGTCTTTGGAGTGACAGCTCAAATCCAAAGTGGTTGAGTCAGCTCTCCCTGGAGTGGCAGCTTCTGGCTCTGGGATCTCAGCAGAAACACCTTTGTTCCCATCTTCCGGGCCTTGCCAGCAGATAAGAGGGTGCAGGGATGCCCATCTGCATCCTGTTTCTCACAGAACACGATGGTATCGTTCCCCAATTTTCCCACAACCAGCTGGAGCTGTTTAGTCACAGGCCAGATCTTCCGCCAGTGAACACTCCTGAGCACTCTCATCCGCACTTCTACAGAGCAAGCAGCTCTGGGGGAAAGGGGCTTTCAAATGTTCCCAAAGCGATATCGATTGTCACACGGTTAGCACCCATTAGTTGCCTCCTCAACAAATCATTCAGAATCTTATCACAAGAAATACCACAGGAAGCAAGCTTTGAGCCAAAAAACAAAGAAGGATTCTCACAGCTGTAAGCCCGTTAGTCCCAACCAGGTAAGGAGCCTAATTTTAGAGCTGGAGATAGTGTAACACTGTTACTAGTTGATACTTGCTATGTCATTGCATTCTAGGATGATGTAATAAACAAAAGAACTGCCTCGTAGAAAGGTGACTCATTTGAAAGGTGGACTGATGAACAAAGTTTAGTCTAGTCATACCTTGAGAGTGGTGGTCATTGGCTCAATGCCTGGCTAGAGAAAGGAACAAGTGGTGCTCGTCAGGGGTCAGTACTGGGACCAATGCTCTTTAATATCTTCAGCAGTGACACTGACAGTGGGATCAAGCACATTCTCCTCAAGTTTGTGGATGACAACAAGCTATGTGATAAGGTCAAGATGACTGAGGGATGGCATGCCACTCAGAGAGACTTAGACAGCCTTTGTCAGTGGGACAAGGAGAAGCTCATGAGGTTCAAAAAATCCCAGTGCAAGGTACTGCACATGGGTAATGGCAACCAACCCCTTGTATCAGAACAAGTTGAAGGATGTAAGGACAGAGAACAGCCCTGCCACAATGGGCATAGGGATACCAGTAAATAGCAAGTGGACATGAACTAGCAGTGTGCACCCTCACAGCCCAGAAAGCCACTCCTGTCCGGGACTGCACCAAAAGAATCGTGCTCAGCAGGTCCCGGTAGATGATCCTGCCCCTCTGCTCTGCATTGGTGAGACCACCTCTGGAGTACTCCATCCTGAATGCAACCCTAGCATACCGCTGACTGTCCCTGTTTTGTATGATCAGAAAAGTGCTACTATTGCCATGAAGTGACATAGTACCTTTCCTTAACCCTTACATTTCCTAGATGATTGTGTCTTTTCTCCTTTTCTGACATCCATTCGTCACACTCTCAGTTGTAGGATTGATAGGATTGAGATCTTACTTCTCCAGAAGTGATCTTACTTCTTTGGAAGTTTAAAGCAACTATTTCTTCTTCCTGGTGATTATAGCGATAGTGAATTTTTCAACTAAAATGTAAAACTCGGGGGTGTTATAGAATAAATAGAGTAGATATGCTAAGCCAGTTGAAGTGACAACACTTTTCGAAAAGAGAGGTTAAAGAGAAGGAATGAAGCAAGTCATTAATCTGAGCAAAAGTGAAAAAAAAAAAAAAAAAAAATCAGGGGAGCAGAAAAATGGATAGGTAGGGCACGCACAAATCAATAGCAGGACTGTCATTAAACTCAAAAGGAGGCAAGTTTTGTTCCCTAAAGAAGGACAACTTTTGCAATGACCCTCACTGTCCACTTTGCATCATATCTCTTTGAAATTCTAGGCCCCTTTCTTCCACCTTGAATGCAGGATTGCATATATGCAATACTGTGAAACAAGAACATTCTGCCTCTAAAACAATTTTGCTCACACTTCCACCTGCTCACCCTGCCACATCATCTGCCTCGTGGAGCAGCCCAGCCTGGCCAAGGGGTGGATGGGGCCAGGCTGAATGAGTGAATGAATGAAGGAATGAATGAATGCATGAATGAATGGGGCCTTTGAAATATTTCTCTAATTACTCAAAGCAGAGTAAGTTTTTTCCCTACAGGTTAAATACTGCTGATTAGCTGCTTACTTTTTAGAAAGTTCTCTGTCCTTAGTATTTACACGAGTCTTTTTCTGACCTGCTGTAAGCCCGTTAGTCCCAACCAGATAAGGAGCCTAATTTTAGAGCTGGAGATAGTGTAACACTGTTACTAGTTGATACTTGCTATGTCATTGCATTCTAGGATGATGTACTAAACAAAAGAACTGCCTCGTAGAAGAGAATGACTTATCAATTACAATACAGTAGTGATCTTGTTTTTGGTGTTAGTATTGCATATGTATTTCTGCCTTTGCATTGTTAGTTCTAGAAGATACTGTCTACAGGTACTGCTGACAATTAAAAAAAAAATAAATTACCATTCTTATTTATTCTTGGAAATATATTTCTTTGCTTGCTATGAATCAGTTAATACTGAGCCATGGTCTTTTGCTGTGCTAGTGCACTTTATTGAATGGATCCAAGTCCATAAGACATATTGATATTGTCACGATTAAACACAGAAACAAAGACTGTGTCTAAAAAACAATTCCAAAGTTTTAGGAAGGAAGGATTATTATCGAATTCTGAGACTGCCTGATACAAGAAGAAAGTGGTTTAGGCAGAGTCACATAATTTGACTTAACACACTCATTCTCTATAAAAGAATGTAATCTCAAAGACTGGCAAGCAGAATTTTTAACAGGAACACTACTACGCAAATCAAAGAGCAATTCTGTTGTCATGCTATGTACTAACTGCCAGACACTTGTTTGCTTTGCAAAATATGCATTAATTTATCAAATTACCCCACAAAATAACCAAAAATGAAGGAAACCTATGCATTTAAAATGGTCAGGATTTGACAAAGAAAAAATATAAAATGTTCAAAAGTAGCAAAGCCAATTTTTGTTTCTTCAGAAACAAGCTCATTTCAGGTACAAGCTATTAGCTACTGCTATGTAAAGAAAATACAATTTAGAATGTTCAGTGTTACAAAGAAGAACTAGTTTTGAAAAGATAATGAGTGGATTTCATGATGGCATAACTACATGAGCGGATGAGGAAAATGCTTGATGTCATCTACCTTCATGTCAGTAGGGACTTGGACATAGTCCCCATCATATCCTTCCTTTCACATTCAAAACGTGTGGATTTGAAAGGTGGACTGATGAACAAAGTTTAGTCTAGTCATACCTTGAGAGTGGTGGTCATTGGCTCAATGCCTGGCTAGAGAAAGGAACAAGTGGTGCTCGTCAGGGGTCAGTACTGGGACCAATGCTCTTTAATATCTTCAGCAGTGACACTGACAGTGGGATCAAGCACATTCTCGTCAAGTTTGTGGATGACAACAAGCTATGTGATAAGGTCAAGATGACTGAGGGATGGCATGCCACTCAGAGAGACTTAGACAGCCTTTGTCAGTGGGACAAGGAGAAGCTCATGAGGTTCAAAAAATCCCAGTGCAAGGTACTGCACATGGGTAATGGCAACCAACCCCTTGTATCAGTACAAGTTGAAGGATGTAAGGACAGAGAACAGCCCTGCCACAATGGGCATAGGGATACCAGTAAATAGCAAGTGGACATGAACTAGCAGTGTGCACCCTCACAGCCCAGAAAGCCACTCCTGTCCGGGACTGCACCAAAAGAATCGTGCTCAGCAGGTCCCGGTAGATGATCCTGCCCCTCTGCTCTGCATTGGTGAGACCACCTCTGGAGTACTCCATCCTGAATGCAACCCTAGCATACTGCTGACTGTCCCTGTTTTGTATGATCAGAAAAGTGTTACTATTGCCATGAAGTGACATAGTACCTTTCCTTAACCCTTACATTTCCTAGATGATTGTGTCTTTTCTCCTTTTCTGACATCCATTCGTCACACTCTCAGTTGTAGGACTGATAGGATTGAGATCTTACTTCTGCAGAAGTGATCTTACTTCTTTAGAAGTTTAAAGCAACTATTTCTTCTTCCTGGTGATTATAGCGATAGTGAATTTTTCAACTGAAATGTAAAACTCGGGGGTGTTATAGAATAAATAGAGTAGATATGCTAAGCCAGTTGAAGTGACAACACTTTTCGGGAAGAGAGGAGAAAGAGAAGGAATGAAGCAAGTCATTAATCTGAGCAAAAGTGAAAAAAAAATAAATAAATCAGGGGAGCAGAAAAATGAATAGGTAGGGCACGCACAAATCAATAGCAGGACTGCCATTAAACTCAAAAGGAGGCAAGTTTTGTTCCCTAAAGAAGGACAACTTTTGCAATGACCCTCACTGTCCACTTTGCATCATATCTCTTTGAAATTCTAGGCCCCTTTCTTCCACCTTGAATGCAGGATTGCATATATGCAATACTGTGAAACAAGAACATTCTGCCTCTAAAACAATTTTGCTCACACTTCCACCTGCTCACCCTGCCACATCATCTGCCTCGTGGAGCAGCCCAGCCTGGCCAAGGGGTGGATGGGGCCAGGCTGAATGAATGAATGAATGAAGGAATGAATGAATGAATGAATGAATGAATGAATGAATGAATGAATGAATGAATGAATGAAGGGGCCTTGTAAATATTTCTCTAATTAGTCAAAGCACAGTAATTTTTTTTCCCTACAGGTTAAATACTGCTGATTAGCTGCTTACTTTTTAGAAAGTTCTCTGTCCTTAGTATTTACACGAGTCTTTTTCTGA
The DNA here is from genome assembly GCF_951394365.1 of Tetrao urogallus. Taxonomy (NCBI): domain Eukaryota; kingdom Metazoa; phylum Chordata; class Aves; order Galliformes; family Phasianidae; genus Tetrao; species Tetrao urogallus. The sequence goes on along the minus strand of NC_136813.1, from coordinate 119,651,773 downwards.
CCTGCTGTAAGCCCGTTAGTCCCAACCAGATAAGGAGCCTAATTTTAGAGCTGGAGATAGTGTAACACTGTTACTAGTTGATACTTGCTATGTCATTGCATTCTAGGATGATGTACTAAACAAAAGAACTGCCTCGTAGAAGAGAATGACTTATCAATTACAATACAGTAGTGATCTTGTTTTTGGTGTTAGTATTGCATATGTATATCTGCCTTTGCATTGTTAGTTCTAGAAGATACTGTCTACAGGTACTGCTGACAATTAAAAAAAAAAATAAATTACCATTCTTATTTATTCTTGGAAATGTATTTCTTTGCTTGCTATGAATCACTTCATACTGAGCCATGGTCTTTTGCTGTACTAGTGCACTTTATTGAATGGATCCAAGTCCATAAGACATATTGATATTGTCACGATTAAACACAGAAACAAAGACTGTGTCTAAAAAACCATTCCAAAGTTTTAGGAAGGAAGGATTATTATCGAATTCTGAGACTGCCTGATACAAGAAGAAAGAGGTTTAGGCAGAGTCACATAATTTGACTTAACACACTCATTCTCTATAAAAGAATTTAATCTCAAAGACTGGCAAGCAGAATTTTTAACAGGAACACTACCACGCAAATCAAAGAGCAATTCTGTTGTCATGCTATGTACTAACTGCCAGACACTTGTTTGCCTTGCAAAATATGCATTAATTTATCAAATTACCCCGCAAAATAAGCAAAACTGAAGGAAACCTATGCATTTAAAATGGTTAGGATTGGACAAAGAAAAAATATAAAAAGTTCAAAAGTAGAAAAGCCAATTTCTGTTTCTTCAGAAACAAGCTCATTTCAGGTACAAGCTATTAGCTACTGCTATGTAAAGAAAATACAATTTAGAATGTTCAGTGTTACAAAGAAGAACTAATTTGGAAAAGATAATGAGTGGATTTCATGATGGCATAACTACATGAGCGGATGAGGAAAATGCTTGATGTCATCTACCTTCATGTCAGTAGAGACTTGGACATAGTCCCCATCATATCCTTCCTTTCACATTCAAAACGTGTGGATTTGAAAGGTGGACTGATGAACAAAGTTTAGTCTAGTCATACCTTGAGAGTGGTGGTCATTGGCTCAATGCCTGGCTAGAGAAAGGAACAAGTGGTGCTCGTCAGGGGTCAGTACTGGGACCAATGCTCTTTAATATCTTCAGCAGTGACACTGACAGTGGGATCAAGCACATTCTCGTCAAGTTTGTGGATGACAACAAGCTATGTGATAAGGTCAAGATGACTGAGGGATGGCATGCCACTCAGAGAGACTTAGACAGCCTTTGTCAGTGGGACAAGGAGAAGCTCATGAGGTTCAAAAAATCCCAGTGCAAGGTACTGCACATGGGTAATGGCAACCAACCCCTTGTATCAGAACAAGTTGAAGGATGTAAGGACAGAGAACAGCCCTGCCACAATGGGCATAGGGATACCAGTAAATAGCAAGTGGACATGAACTAGCAGTGTGCACCCTCACAGCCCAGAAAGCCACTCCTGTCCGGGACTGCACCAAAAGAATCGTGCTCAGCAGGTCCCGGTAGATGATCCTGCCCCTCTGCTCTGCATTGGTGAGACCACCTCTGGAGTACTCCATCCTGAATGCAACCCTAGCATACTGCTGACTGTCCCTGTTTTGTATGATCAGAAAAGTGCTACTATTGCCATGAGGTGACATAGTACCTTTCCTTAACCCTTACATTTCCTCGATGATTGTGTCTTTTCTCCTTTTCTGACATCCATTCCTCACACTCTCAGTTGTAGGACTGATAGGATTGAGATCTTACTTCTCCAGAAGTGATCTTAGTTCTTTGGAAGTTTAAAGCAACTATTTCTTCTTCCTGGTGATTAAAGCAATAGTGAATTTTTCAACTAAAATGTAAAACTCGGGGGTGTTATAGAATAAATAGAGTAGATATGCTAAGCCAGTTGAAGTGACAACACTTTTCGGGAAGAGAGGAGAAAGAGAAGGAATGAAGCAAGTCATTAATCTGAGCAAAAGTGAAAAAAAAATAAATAAATCAGGGGAGCAGAAAAATGAATAGGTAGGGCACGCACAAATCAATAGCAGGACTGTCATTAAACTCAAAAGGAGGCAAGTTTTGTTCCCTAAAGAAGGACAACTTTTGCAATGACCCTCACTGTCCACTTTGCATCATATCTCTTTGAAATTCTAGGCCCCTTTCTTCCATCTTGAATGCAGGATTGCATATATGCAATACTGTGAAACAAGAACATTCTGCCTCTAAAACAATTTTGCTCACACTTCCACCTGCTCACCCTGCCACATCATCTGCCTCGTGGAGCAGCCCAGCCTGGCCAAGGGGTGGATGGGGCCAGGCTGAATGAATGAATGAGTGAATGAATGAAGGAATGAATGAATGAATGAATGAAGGGGCCTTGTAAATATTTCTCTAATTAGTCAAAGCACAGTAATTTTTTTTCCCTACAGGTTAAATACTGCTGATTAGCTGCTTACTCTTTAGAAAGTTCTCTGTCCTTAGTATTTACACGAGTCTTTTTCTGACCTGCTGTAAGCCCGTTAGTCCCAACCAGATAAGGAGCCTAATTTTAGAGCTGGAGATAGTGTAACACTGTTACTAGTTGATACTTGCTATGTCATTGCATTCTAGGATGATGTACTAAACAAAAGAACTGCCTCGTAGAAGAGAATGACTTATCAATTACAATACAGTAGTGATCTTGTTTTTGGTGTTAGTATTGCACATGTATATCTGCCTTTGCATTGTTAGTTCTAGAAGATACTGTCTACAGGTACTGCTGACAATTCAAAAAAAAAATAAATTACCATTCTTATTTATTCTTGGAAATGTATTTCTTTGCTTGCTATGAATCAGTGAATACTGAGCCATGGTCTTTTGCTGTGCTAGTGCACTTTATTGAATGGATCCAAGTCCATAAGACATATTGATATTGTCACGATTAAACACAGAAACAAAGACTGTGTCTAAAAAACAATTCCAAAGTTTTAGGAAGGAAGGATTATTATCGAATTCTGAGACTGCCTGATACAAGAAGAAAGTGGTTTAGGCAGAGTCACATAATTTGACTTAACACACTCATTCTCTATAAAAGAATGTAATCTCAAAGACTGGCAAGCAGAATTTTTAACAGGAACACTACTACGCAAATCAAAGAGCAATTCTGTTGTCATGCTATGTACTAACTGCCAGACACTTGTTTGCTTTCCAAAATACGCATTCATTTATCAAATTACCCCGCAAAATAAGCAAAACTGAAGGAAACCTATGCATTTAAAATGGTTAGGATTGGACAAAGAAAAAATATAAAAAGTTCAAAAGAAGCAAAGCCAGTTTTTGTTTCTTCAGAAACAAGCTCATTTCAGGTAAAGCTATTAGCTACTGCTATGTAAAGAAAATACAATTTAGAATGTTCAGTGTTACAAAGAAGAACTAATTTTGAAAAGATAATGAGTGGATTTCATGATGGCATAACTACATGAGTGGATGAGGAAAATGCTTGATGTCATCTACCTTCATGTCAGTAGGGACTTGGACATAGTCCCCATCATATCCTTCCTTTCACATTCAAAACGTGTGGATTTGAAAGGTGGACTGATGAACAAAGTTTAGTCTAGTCATACCTTGAGAGTGGTGGTCATTGGCTCAATGCCTGGCTAGAGAAAGGAACAAGTGGTGCTCGTCAGGGGTCAGTACTGGGACCAATGCTCTTTAATATCTTCAGCAGTGACACTGACAGTGGGATCAAGCACATTCTCCTCAAGTTTGTGGATGACAACAAGCTATGTGATAAGGTCAAGATGACTGAGGGATGGCATGCCACTCAGAGAGACTTAGACAGCCTTTGTCAGTGGGACAAGGAGAAGCTCATGAGGTTCAAAAAATCCAAGTGCAAGGTACTGCACATGGGTAATGGCAACCAACCCCTTGCATCAGAACAAGTTGAAGGATGTAAGGACAGAGAACAGCCCTGCCACAATGGGCATAGGGATACCAGTAAATAGCAAGTGGACATGAACTAGCAGTGTGCACCCTCACAGCCCAGAAAGCCACTCCTGTCCGGGACTGCACCAAAAGAACCGTGCTCAGCAGGTCCCGGTAGATGATCCTGCCCCTCTGCTCTGCATTGGTGAGACCACCTCTGGAGTACTCCATCCTGAATGCAACCCTAGCATACTGCTGACTGTCCCTGTTTTGTATGATCAGAAAAGTGTTACTATTGCCATGAGGTGACATAGTACCTTTCCTTAACCCTTACATTTCCTCGATGATTGTGTCTTTTCTCCTTTCCTGACATCCATTCGTCACACTCTCAGTTGTAGGACTGATAGGATTGAGATCTTACTTCTGCAGAAGTGATCTTACTTCTTTGGAAGTTTAAAGCAACTATTTCTTCTTCCTGGTGATTATAGCAATAGTGGATTTTTCAACTAAAATGTAAAACTCGGGGGTGTGTATAGAATAAATAGAGTAGATATGCTAAGCCAGTTGAAGTGACAACACTTTTCGGGAAGAGAGGTTAAAGATAAGGAATGAAGCAAGTCATTAATCTGAGCAAAAGTGAAAAAAGAAAAAAAAAAAAAAAATCAGGGGAGCAGAAAAATGAATAGGTAGGGCACGCACAAATCAATAGCAGGACCGTTATTAAACTCAAAAGGAGGCAAGTTTTGTTCCCTAAAGAAGGACAACTTTTGCAATGACCCTCACTGTCCACTTTGCATCATATCTCTTTGAAATTCTAGGCCCCTTTCTTCCACCTTGAATGCAGGATTGCATATATGCAATACTGTGAAACAAGAACATTCTGCCTCTAAAACAATTTTGCTCACACTTCCACCTGCTCACCCTGCCACATCATCTGCCTCCTGGAGCAGCCCAGCCTGGCCAAGGGGTGGATGGGGCCAGGCTGAATGAATGAAGGAATGCATGAATGAATGAATGAATGAATGGGGCCTTGTAAATATTTCTCAAATTAGTCAAAGCAGAGTAATTTTTTTTCCCTACAGGTTAAATACTGCTGATTAGCTGCTTACTTTTTAGAAAGTTCTCTGTCCTTAGTATTTACACGAGTCTTTTTTCTGACCTGCTGTAAGCCCGTTAGTCCCAACCAGATAAGGAGCCTAATTTTAGAGCTGGAGATAGTGTAACACTGTTACTAGTTGATACTTGCTATGTCATTGCATTCTAGGATGATGTACTAAACAAAAGAACTGCCTCGTAGAAGAGAATGACTTATCAATTACAATACAGTAGTGATCTTGTTTTTGGTGTTAGTATTGCATATGTATATCTGCCTTTGCATTGTTAGTTCTAGAAGATACTGTCTACAGGTACTGCTGACAATTCAAAAAAAAAATAAATTACCATTCTTATTTATTCTTGGAAATGTATTTCTTTGCTTGCTATGAATCACTTCATACTGAGCCATGGTCTTTTGCTGTGCTAGTGCACTTTATTGAATGGATCCAAGTCCATAAGACATATTGGTATTGTCACGATTAAACACAGAAACAAAGACTGTGTCTAAAAAACAATTCCAAAGTTTTAGGAAGGAAGGATTATTATCGAATTCTGAGACTGCCTGATACAAGAAGAAAGTGGTTTAGGCAGAGTCACATAATTTGACTTAACACACTCATTCTCTATAAAAGAATGTAATCTCAAAGACTGGCAAGCAGAATTTTTAACAGGAACACTACTACGCAAATCAAAGAGCAATTCTGTTGTCATGCTATGTACTAACTGCCAGACACTTGTTTGCTTTGCAAAATACGCATTAATTTATCAAATTACCCCGCAAAATAAGCAAAACTGAAGAAAACCTATGCATTTAAAATGGTTAGGATTTGACAAAGAAAAAATATAAAAAGTTCAAAAGTAGCAAAGCCAATTTTTGTTTCTTCAGAAACAAGCTCATTTCAGGTAAAAGCTATTAGCTACTGCTATGTAAAGAAAATACAATTTAGAATGTTCAGTGTTACAAAGAAGAACTAATTTGGAAAAGATAATGAGTGGATTTCATGATGGCATAACTACATGAGCGGATGAGGAAAATGCTTGATGTCATCTACCTTCATGTCAGTAGAGACTTGGACATAGTCCCCATCATATCCTTCCTTTCACATTCAAAACGTGTGGATTTGAAAGGTGGACTGATGAACAAAGTTTAGTGTAGTCATACCTTGAGAGTGGTGGTCATTGGCTCAATGCCTGGCTAGAGAAAGGAACAAGTGGTGCTCGTCAGGGGTCAGTACTGGGACCAATGCTCTTTAATATCTTCAGCAGTGACATTGACAGTGGGATCAAGCACATTCTCCTCAAGTTTGTGGATGACAACAAGCTATGTGATAAGGTCAAGATGACTGAGGGATGGCATGCCACTCAGAGAGACTTAGACAGCCTTTGTCAGTGGGACAAGGAGAAGCTCATGAGGTTCAAAAAATCCCAGTGCAAGGTACTGCACATGGGTAATGGCAACCAACCCCTTGTATCAGAACAAGTTGAAGGATGTAAGGACAGAGAACAGCCCTGCCACAATGGGCATAGGGATACCAGTAAATAGCAAGTGGACATGAACTAGCAGTGTGCACCCTCACAGCCCAGAAAGCCACTCCTGTCCGGGACTGCACCAAAAGAACCGTGCTCAGCAGGTCCCGGTAGATGATCCTGCCCCTCTGCTCTGCATTGGTGAGACCACCTCTGGAGTACTCCATCCTGAATGCAACCCTAGCATACTGCTGACTGTCCCTGTTTTGTATGATCAGGAAAGTGTTACTATTGCCATGAGGTGACATAGTACCTTTCCTTAACCCTTACATTTCCTAGATGATTGTGTCTTTTCTCCTTTCCTGACATCCATTCCTCACACTCTCAGTTGTAGGACTGATAGGATTGAGATCTTACTTCTGCAGAAGTGATCTTACTTCTTTGGAAGTTTAAAGCAACTATTTCTTCTTCCTGGTGATTAAAGCGATAGTGAATTTTTCAACTAAAATGTAAAACTCGGGGTTGTTATAGAATAAATAGAGTAGATATGCTAAGCCAGTTGAAGTGACAACACTTTTCGGGAAGAGAGGAGAAAGAGAAGGAATGAAGCAAGTCATTAATCTGAGCAAAAGTGAAAAAAAAAAAAATAAAAAAAATCAGGGGAGCAGAAAAATGAATAGGTAGGGCACGCACAAATCAATAGCAGGACTGCCATTAAACTCAAAAGGAGGCAAGTTTTGTTCCCTAAAGAAGGACAACTTTTGCAATGACCCTCACTGTCCACTTTGCATCATATCTCTTTGAAATTCTAGGCCCCTTTCTTCCATCTTGAATGCAGGATTGCATATATGCAATACTGTGAAACAAGAACATTCTGCCTCTAAAACAATTTTGCTCACACTTCCACCTGCTCACCCTGCCACATCATCTGCCTCGTGGAGCAGCCCAGCCTGGCCAAGGGGTGGATGGGGCCAGGCTGAATGAATGAATGAATGAATGAATGAATGAATGAATGAAGGGGCCTTGTAAATATTTCTCTAATTAGTCAAAGCACAGTAATTTTTTTTCCCTACAGGTTAAATACTGCTGATTAGCTGCTTACTCTTTAGAAAGTTCTCTGTCCTTAGTATTTACACGAGTCTTTTTCTGACCTGCTGTAAGCCCGTTAGTCCCAACCAGATAAGGAGCCTAATTTTAGAGCTGGAGATAGTGTAACACTGTTACTAGTTGATACTTGCTATGTCATTGCATTCTAGGATGATGTACTAAACAAAAGAACTGCCTCGTAGAAGAGAATGACTTATCAATTACAATACAGTAGTGATCTTGTTTTTGGTGTTAGTATTGCATATGTATATCTGCCTTTGCATTGTTAGTTCTAGAAGATACTGTCTACAGGTACTGCTGACAATTCAAAAAAAAAATAAATTACCATTCTTATTTATTCTTGGAAATGTATTTCTTTGCTTGCTATGAATCACTTCATACTGAGCCATGGTCTTTTGCTGTGCTAGTGCACTTTATTGAATGGATCCAAGTCCATAAGACATATTGATATTGTCACGATTAAACACAGAAACAAAGACTGTGTCTAAAAAACCATTCCAAAGTTTTAGGAAGGAAGGATTATTATCGAATTCTGAGACTGCCTGATACAAGAAGAAAGTGGTTTAGGCAGAGTCACATAATTTGACTTAACACACTCATTCTCTATAAAAGAATGTAATCTCAAAGACTGGCAAGCAGAATTTTTAACAGGAACACTACTACGCAAATCAAAGAGCAATTCTGTTGTCATGCTATGTACTAACTGCCAGACACTTGTTTGCTTTCCAAAATATGCATTAATTTATCAAATTACCCCGCAAAATAAGCAAAACTGAAGAAAACCTATGCATTTAAAATGGTCAGGATTGGACAAAGAAAAAATATAAAAAGTTCAAAAGTAGCAAAGCCAATTTCTGTTTCTTCAGAAACAAGCTCATTTCAGGTACAAGCTATTAGCTACTGCTATGTAAAGAAAATACAATTTAGAATGTTCAGTGTTACAAAGAAGAACTAATTTGGAAAAGATAATGAGTGGATTTCATGATGGCATAACTACATGAGCGGATGAGGAAAATGCTTGATGTCATCTACCTTCATGTCAGTAGGGACTTGGACATAGTCCCCATCATATCCTTCCTTTCACATTCAAAACGTGTGGATTTGAAAGGTGGACTGATGAACAAAGTTTAGTCTAGTCATACCTTGAGAGTGGTGGTCATTGGCTCAATGCCTGGCTAGAGAAAGAAACAAGTGGTGCTCGTCAGGGGTCAGTACTGGGACCAATGCTCTTTAATATCTTCAGCAGTGACACTGACAGTGGGATCAAGCACATTCTCCTCAAGTTTGTGGATGACAACAAGCTATGTGATAAGGTCAAGATGACTGAGGGATGGCATGCCACTCAGAGAGACTTAGACAGCCTTTGTCAGTGGGACAAGGAGAAGCTCATGAGGTTCAAAAAATCCCAGTGCAAGGTACTGCACATGGGTAATGGCAACCAACCCCTTGTATCAGAACAAGTTGAAGGATGTAAGGACAGAGAACAGCCCTGCCACAATGGGCATAGGGATACCAGTAAATAGCAAGTGGACATGAACTAGCAGTGTGCACCCTCACAGCCCAGAAAGCCACTCCTGTCCGGGACTGCACCAAAAGAACCGTGCTCAGCAGGTCCCGGTAGATGATCCTGCCCCTCTGCTCTGCATTGGTGAGACCACCTCTGGAGTACTCCATCCTGAATGCAACCCTAGCATACTGCTGACTGTCCCTGTTTTGTATGATCAGAAAAGTGTTACTATTGCCATGAAGTGACATAGTACCTTTCCTTAACCCTTACATTTCCTCGATGATTGTGTCTTTTCTCCTTTTCTGACATCCATTCCTCACACTCTCAGTTGTAGGATTGATAGGATTGAGATCTTACTTCTCCAGAAGTGATCTTACTTCTTTGGAAGTTTAAAGCAACTATTTCTTCTTCCTGGTGATTAAAGCGATAGTGAATTTTTCAACTGAAATGTAAAACTCGGGGGTGTTATAGAATAAATAGAGTAGATATGCTAAGCCAGTTGAAGTGACAACACTTTTCCAAAAGAGAGGTTAAAGAGAAGGAATGAAGCAAGTCATTAATCTGAGCAAAAGTGAAAAAAAAAAAAAAAAAAAATCAGGGGAGCAGAAAAATGAATAGGTAGGGCACGCACAAATCAATAGCAGGACTGTCATTAAACTCAAAAGGAGGCAAGTTTTGTTCCCTAAAGAAGGACAACTTTTGCAATGACCCTCACTGTCCACTTTGCATCATATCTCTTTGAAATTCTAGGCCCCTTTCTTCCACCTTGAATGCAGGATTGCATATATGCAATACTGTGAAACAAGAACATTCTGCCTCTAAAACAATTTTGCTCACACTTCCACCTGCTCACCCTGCCACATCATCTGCCTCTTGGAGCAGCCCAGCCTGGCCAAGGGGTGGATGGGGCCAGGCTGAATGAATGAAGGAATGAATGAATGAAGGAATGAATGAATGAATGAATGAATGAAGGGGCCTTGTAAATATTTCTCTAATTAGTCAAAGCAGAGTAAGTTTTTTCCCTACAGGTTAAATACTGCTGATTAGCTGCTTACTTTTTAGAAAGTTCTCTGTCCTTAGTATTTACACGAGTCTTTTTCTGACCTGCTGTAAGCCCGTTAGTCCCAACCAGATAAGGAGCCTAATTTTAGAGCTGGAGATAGTGTAACACTGTTACTAGTTGATACTTGCTATGTCATTGCATTCTAGGATGATGTACTAAACAAAAGAACTGCCTCGTAGAAGAGAATGACTTATCAATTACAATACAGTAGTGATCTTGTTTTTGGTGTTAGTATTGCACATGTATATCTGCCTTTGCATTGTTAGTTCTAGAAGATACTGTCTACAGGTACTGCTGACAATTAAAAAAAATAATAAATTACCATTCTTATTTATTCTTGGAAATGTATTTCTTTGCTTGCTATGAATCAGTTAATACTGAGCCATGGTCTTTTGCTGTGCTAGTGCACTTTATTGAATGGATCCAAGTCCATAAGACATATTGGTATTGTCACGATTAAACACAGAAACAAAGACTGTGTCTAAAAAACCATTCCAAAGTTTTAGGAAGGAAGGATTATTATCGAATTCTGAGACTGCCTGATACAAGAAGAAAGTGGTTTAGGCAGAATCACATAATTTGACTTAACACACTCATTCTCTATAAAAGAATGTAATCTCAAAGACTGGCAAGCAGAATTTTTAACAGGAACACTACTACGCAAATCAAAGAGCAATTCTGTTGTCATGCTATGTACTAACTGCCAGACACTTGTTTGCCTTGCAAAATATGCATTAATTTATCAAATTACCCCGCAAAATAAGCAAAACTGAAGAAAACCTATGCATTTAAAATGGTTAGGATTGGACAAAGAAAAAATATAAAAAGTTCAAAAGTAGCAAAGCCAATTTCTGTTTCTTCAGAAACAAGCTCATTTCAGGTACAAGCTATTAGCTACTGCTATGTAAAGAAAATACAATTTAGAATGTTCAGTGTTACAAAGAAGAACTAATTTGGAAAAGATAATGAGTGGATTTCATGATGGCATAACTACATGAGCGGATGAGGAAAATGCTTGATGTCATCTACCTTCATGTCAGTAGAGACTTGGACATAGTCCCCATCATATCCTTCCTTTCACATTCAAAACGTGTGGATTTGAAAGGTGGACTGATGAACAAAGTTTAGTCTAGTCATACCTTGAGAGTGGTGGTCATTGGCTCAATGCCTGGCTAGAGAAAGGAACAAGTGGTGCTCGTCAGGGGTCAGTACTGGGACCAATGCTCTTTAATATCTTCAGCAGTGACATTGACAGTGGGATCAAGCACATTCTCCTCAAGTTTGTGGATGACAACAAGCTATGTGATAAGGTCAAGATGACTGAGGGATGGCATGCCACTCAGAGAGACTTAGACAGCCTTTGTCAGTGGGACAAGGAGAAGCTCATGAGGTTCAAAAAATCCCAGTGCAAGGTACTGCACATGGGTAATGGCAACCAACCCCTTGTATCAGAACAAGTTGAAGGATGTAAGGACAGAGAACAGCCCTGCCACAATGGGCATAGGGATACCAGTAAATAGCAAGTGGACATGAACTAGCAGTGTGCACCCTCACAGCCCAGAAAGCCACTCCTGTCCGGGACTGCACCAAAAGAACCGTGCTCAGCAGGTCCCGGTAGATGATCCTGCCCCTCTGCTCTGCATTGGTGAGACCACCTCTGGAGTACTCCATCCTGAATGCAACCCTAGCATACTGCTGACTGTCCCTGTTTTGTATGATCAGAAAAGTGTTACTATTGCCATGAAGTGACATAGTAGCTTTCCTTAACCCTTACATTTCCTCGATGATTGTGTCTTTTCTCCTTTTCTGACATCCATTCCTCACACTCTCAGTTGTAGGATTGATAGGATTGAGATCTTACTTCTCCAGAAGTGATCTTACTTCTTTGGAAGTTTAAAGCAACTATTTCTTCTTCCTGGTGATTAAAGCGATAGTGAATTTTTCAACTGAAATGTAAAACTCGGGGGTGTTATAGAATAAATAGAGTAGATATGCTAAGCCAGTTGAAGTGACAACACTTTTCCAAAAGAGAGGTTAAAGAGAAGGAATGAAGCAAGTCATTAATCTGAGCAAAAGTGAAAAAAAAAAAAAAAAAAAATCAGGGGAGCAGAAAAATGAATAGGTAGGGCACGCACAAATCAATAGCAGGACTGTCATTAAACTCAAAAGGAGGCAAGTTTTGTTCCCTAAAGAAGGACAACTTTTGCAATGACCCTCACTGTCCACTTTGCATCATATCTCTTTGAAATTCTAGGCCCCTTTCTTCCACCTTGAATGCAGGATTGCATATATGCAATACTGTGAAACAAGAACATTCTGCCTCTAAAACAATTTTGCTCACACTTCCACCTGCTCACCCTGCCACATCATCTGCCTCTTGGAGCAGCCCAGCCTGGCCAAGGGGTGGATGGGGCCAGGCTGAATGAATGAAGGAATGAATGAATGAAGGAATGAATGAATGAATGAATGAATGAAGGGGCCTTGTAAATATTTCTCAAATTAGTCAAAGCAGAGTAAGTTTTTTCCCTACAGGTTAAATACTGCTGATTAGCTGCTTACTTTTTAGAAAGTTCTCTGTCCTTAGTATTTACACGAGTCTTTTTCTGACCTGCTGTAAGCCCGTTAGTCCCAACCAGATAAGGAGCCTAATTTTAGAGCTGGAGATAGTGTAACACTGTTACTAGTTGATACTTGCTATGTCATTGCATTCTAGGATGATGTACTAAACAAAAGAACTGCCTCGTAGAAGAGAATGACTTATCAATTACAATACAGTAGTGATCTTGTTTTTGGTGTTAGTATTGCACATGTATATCTGCCTTTGCATTGTTAGTTCTAGAAGATACTGTCTACAGGTACTGCTGACAATTAAAAAAAATAATAAATTACCATTCTTATTTATTCTTGGAAATGTATTTCTTTGCTTGCTATGAATCAGTTAATACTGAGCCATGGTCTTTTGCTGTGCTAGTGCACTTTATTGAATGGATCCAAGTCCATAAGACATATTGGTATTGTCACGATTAAACACAGAAACAAAGACTGTGTCTAAAAAACCATTCCAAAGTTTTAGGAAGGAAGGATTATTATCGAATTCTGAGACTGCCTGATACAAGAAGAAAGTGGTTTAGGCAGAATCACATAATTTGACTTAACACACTCATTCTCTATAAAAGAATGTAATCTCAAAGACTGGCAAGCAGAATTTTTAACAGGAACACTACTACGCAAATCAAAGAGCAATTCTGTTGTCATGCTATGTACTAACTGCCAGACACTTGTTTGCCTTGCAAAATATGCATTAATTTATCAAATTACCCCGCAAAATAAGCAAAACTGAAGAAAACCTATGCATTTAAAATGGTTAGGATTGGACAAAGAAAAAATATAAAAAGTTCAAAAGTAGCAAAGCCAATTTCTGTTTCTTCAGAAACAAGCTCATTTCAGGTACAAGCTATTAGCTACTGCTATGTAAAGAAAATACAATTTAGAATGTTCAGTGTTACAAAGAAGAACTAATTTGGAAAAGATAATGAGTGGATTTCATGATGGCATAACTACATGAGCGGATGAGGAAAATGCTTGATGTCATCTACCTTCATGTCAGTAGAGACTTGGACATAGTCCCCATCATATCCTTCCTTTCACATTCAAAACGTGTGGATTTGAAAGGTGGACTGATGAACAAAGTTTAGTCTAGTCATACCTTGAGAGTGGTGGTCATTGGCTCAATGCCTGGCTAGAGAAAGGAACAAGTGGTGCTCGTCAGGGGTCAGTACTGGGACCAATGCTCTTTAATATCTTCAGCAGTGACATTGACAGTGGGATCAAGCACATTCTCCTCAAGTTTGTGGATGACAACAAGCTATGTGATAAGGTCAAGATGACTGAGGGATGGCATGCCACTCAGAGAGACTTAGACAGCCTTTGTCAGTGGGACAAGGAGAAGCTCATGAGGTTCAAAAAATCCCAGTGCAAGGTACTGCACATGGGTAATGGCAACCAACCCCTTGTATCAGAACAAGTTGAAGGATGTAAGGACAGAGAACAGCCCTGCCACAATGGGCATAGGGATACCAGTAAATAGCAAGTGGACATGAACTAGCAGTGTGCACCCTCACAGCCCAGAAAGCCACTCCTGTCCGGGACTGCACCAAAAGAACCGTGCTCAGCAGGTCCCGGTAGATGATCCTGCCCCTCTGCTCTGCATTGGTGAGACCACCTCTGGAGTACTCCATCCTGAATGCAACCCTAGCATACTGCTGACTGTCCCTGTTTTGAATGATCAGAAAAGTGTTACTATTGCCATGAGGTGACATAGTACCTTTCCTTAACACTTACATTTCCTAGATGATTGTGTCTTTTCTCCTTTCCTGACATCCATTCGTCACACTCTCAGTTGTAGGACTGATAGGATTGAGATCTTACTTCTGCAGAAGTGATCTTACTTCTTTGGAAGTTTAAAGCAACTATTTCTTCTTCCTGGTGATTATAGCAATAGTGGATTTTTCAACTAAAATGTAAAACTCGGGGGTGTGTATAGAATAAATAGAGTAGATATGCTAAGCCAGTTGAAGTGACAACACTTTTCGGGAAGAGAGGTTAAAGATAAGGAATGAAGCAAGTCATTAATCTGAGCAAAAGTGAAAAAAAAAAAAAAAAAAAAAATCAGGGGAGCAGAAAAATGAATAGGTAGGGCACGCACAAATCAATAGCAGGACTGTCATTAAACTCAAAAGGAGGCAAGTTTTGTTCCCTAAAGAAGGACAACTTTTGCAATGACCCTCACTGTCCACTTTGCATCATATCTCTTTGAAATTCTAGGCCCCTTTCTTCCACCTTGAATGCAGGATTGCATATATGCAATACTGTGAAACAAGAACATTTTGCCTCTAAAACAATTTTGCTCACACTTCCACCTGCTCACCCTGCCACATCATCTGCCTCCTGGAGCAGCCCAGCCTGGCCAAGGGGTGGATGGGGCCAGGCTGAATGAATGAATGAATGAAGGAATTAATGAATGAATGAATGAATGAATGAATGAATGAATGAATGAATGAATGAATGAATGAATGAATGAAGGGGCCTTGTAAATATTTCTCTAATTAGTCAAAGCAGAGTAATTTTTTTTCCCTACAGGTTAAATACTGCTGATTAGCTGCTTACTTTTTAGAAAGTTCTCTGTCCTTAGTATTTACACGAGTCTTTTTCTGACCTGCTGTAAGCCCGTTAGTCCCAACCAGATAAGGAGCCTAATTTTAGAGCTGGAGATAGTGTAACACTGTTACTAGTTGATACTTGCTATGTCATTGCATTCTAGGATGATGTACTAAACAAAAGAACTGCCTCGTAGAAGAGAATGACTTATCAATTACAATACAGTAGTGATCTTGTTTTTGGTGTTAGTATTGCACATGTATATCTGCCTTTGCATTGTTAGTTCTAGAAGATACTGTCTACAGGTACTGCTGACAATTCAAAGAAAAAATAAATTACCATTCTTATTTATTCTTGGAAATGTATTTCTTTGCTTGCTATGAATCAGTTAATACTGAGCCATGGTCTTTTGCTGTGCTAGTGCACTTTATTGAATGGATCCAAGTCCATAAGACATATTGGTATTGTCACGATTAAACACAGAAACAAAGACTGTGTCTAAAAAACCATTCCAAAGTTTTAGGAAGGAAGGATTATTATCGAATTCTGAGACTGCCTGATACAAGAAGAAAGTGGTTTAGGCAGAATCACATAATTTGACTTAACACACTCATTCTCTATAAAAGAATTTAATCTCAAAGACTGGCAAGCAGAATTTTTAACAGGAACACTACTACGCAAATCAAAGAGCAATTCTGTTGTCATGCTATGTACTAACTGCCAGACACTTGTTTGCTTTGCAAAATATGCATTAATTTATCAAATTACCCCGCAAAATAAGCAAAACTGAAGGAAACCTATGCATTTAAAATGGTTAGGATTGGACAAAGAAAAAATATAAAAAGTTCAAAAGTAGCAAAGCCAATTTTTGTTTCTTCAGAAACAAGCTCATTTCAGGTAAAAGCTATTAGCTACTGCTATGTAAAGAAAATACAATTTAGAATGTTCAGTGTTACAAAGAAGAACTAATTTGGAAAAGATAATGAGTGGATTTCATGATGGCATAACTACATGAGCGGATGAGGAAAATGCTTGATGTCATCTACCTTCATGTCAGTAGAGACTTGGACATAGTCCCCATCATATCCTTCCTTTCACATTCAAAACGTGTGGATTTGAAAGGTGGACTGATGAACAAAGTTTAGTCTAGTCATACCTTGAGAGTGGTGGTCATTGGCTCAATGCCTGGCTAGAGAAAGGAACAAGTGGTGCTCGTCAGGGGTCAGTACTGGGACCAATGCTCTTTAATATCTTCAGCAGTGACATTGACAGTGGGATCAAGCACATTCTCCTCAAGTTTGTGGATGACAACAAGCTATGTGATAAGGTCAAGATGACTGAGGGATGGCATGCCACTCAGAGAGACTTAGACAGCCTTTGTCAGTGGGACAAGGAGAAGCTCATGAGGTTCAAAAAATCCCAGTGCAAGGTACTGCACATGGGTAATGGCAACCAACCCCTTGTATCAGAACAAGTTGAAGGATGTAAGGACAGAGAACAGCCCTGCCACAATGGGCATAGGGATACCAGTAAATAGCAAGTGGACATGAACTAGCAGTGTGCACCCTCACAGCCCAGAAAGCCACTCCTGTCCGGGACTGCACCAAAAGAACCGTGCTCAGCAGGTCCCGGTAGATGATCCTGCCCCTCTGCTCTGCATTGGTGAGACCACCTCTGGAGTACTCCATCCTGAATGCAACCCTAGCATACTGCTGACTGTCCCTGTTTTGAATGATCAGAAAAGTGTTACTATTGCCATGAGGTGACATAGTACCTTTCCTTAACACTTACATTTCCTAGATGATTGTGTCTTTTCTCCTTTCCTGACATCCATTCCTCACACTCTCAGTTGTAGGACTGATAGGATTGAGATCTTACTTCTCCAGAAGTGATCTTACTTCTTTGGAAGTTTAAAGCAACTATTTCTTCTTCCTGGTGATTATAGCAATAGTGGATTTTTCAACTAAAATGTAAAACTCGGGGGTGTGTATAGAATAAATAGAGTAGATATGCTAAGCCAGTTGAAGTGACAACACTTTTCGAAAAGAGAGGTTAAAGAGAAGGAATGAAGCAAGTCATTAATCTGAGCAAAAGTGAAAAAAAAAAAAAAAAAAAAATCAGGGGAGCAGAAAAATGAATAGGTAGGGCACGCACAAATCAATAGCAGGACTGTCATTAAACTCAAAAGGAGGCAAGTTTTGTTCCCTAAAGAAGGACAACTTTTGCAATGACCCTCACTGTCCACTTTGCATCATATCTC
The DNA here is from genome assembly GCF_951394365.1 of Tetrao urogallus. Lineage (NCBI taxonomy): Eukaryota > Metazoa > Chordata > Aves > Galliformes > Phasianidae > Tetrao > Tetrao urogallus. The sequence continues at coordinate 119,634,157 of NC_136813.1, read as the reverse complement.
TTTGAAATTCTAGGCCCCTTTCTTCCACCTTGAATGCAGGATTGCATATATGCAATACTGTGAAACAAGAACATTCTGCCTCTAAAACAATTTTGCTCACACTTCCACCTGCTCACCCTGCCACATCATCTGCCTCCTGGAGCAGCCCAGCCTGGGCAAGGGGTGGATGGGGCCAGGCTGAATGAATGAAGGAATGAATGAATGAAGGAATGAATGAATGAATGAATGAATGAATGAAGGGGCCTTGTAAATATTTCTCAAATTAGTCAAAGCACAGTAAGTTTTTTCCCTACAGGTTAAATACTGCTGATTAGCTGCTTACTTTTTAGAAAGTTCTCTGTCCTTAGTATTTACACGAGTCTTTTTCTGACCTGCTGTAAGCCCGTTAGTCCCAACCAGATAAGGAGCCTAATTTTAGAGCTGGAGATAGTGTAACACTGTTACTAGTTGATACTTGCTATGTCATTGCATTCTAGGATGATGTACTAAACAAAAGAACTGCCTCGTAGAAGAGAATGACTTATCAATTACAATACAGTAGTGATCTTGTTTTTGGTGTTAGTATTGCACATGTATATCTGCCTTTGCATTGTTAGTTCTAGAAGATACTGTCTACAGGTACTGCTGACAATTAAAAAAAATAATAAATTACCATTCTTATTTATTCTTGGAAATGTATTTCTTTGCTTGCTATGAATCAGTTAATACTGAGCCATGGTCTTTTGCTGTGCTAGTGCACTTTATTGAATGGATCCAAGTCCATAAGACATATTGGTATTGTCACGATTAAACACAGAAACAAAGACTGTGTCTAAAAAACCATTCCAAAGTTTTAGGAAGGAAGGATTATTATCGAATTCTGAGACTGCCTGATACAAGAAGAAAGTGGTTTAGGCAGAGTCACATAATTTGACTTAACACACTCATTCTCTATAAAAGAATGTAATCTCAAAGACTGGCAAGCAGAATTTTTAACAGGAACACTACTACGCAAATCAAAGAGCAATTCTGTTGTCATGCTATGTACTAACTGCCAGACACTTGTTTGCCTTGCAAAATATGCATTAATTTATCAAATTACCCCGCAAAATAAGCAAAACTGAAGAAAACCTATGCATTTAAAATGGTTAGGATTTGACAAAGAAAAAATATAAAAAGTTCAAAAGTAGCAAAGCCAATTTTTGTTTCTTCAGAAACAAGCTCATTTCAGGTAAAAGCTATTAGCTACTGCTATGTAAAGAAAATACAATTTAGAATGTTCAGTGTTACAAAGAAGAACTAATTTGGAAAAGATAATGAGTGGATTTCATGATGGCATAACTACATGAGCGGATGAGGAAAATGCTTGATGTCATCTACCTTCATGTCAGTAGAGACTTGGACATAGTCCCCATCATATCCTTCCTTTCACATTCAAAACGTGTGGATTTGAAAGGTGGACTGATGAACAAAGTTTAGTCTAGTCATACCTTGAGAGTGGTGGTCATTGGCTCAATGCCTGGCTAGAGAAAGGAACAAGTGGTGCTCGTCAGGGGTCAGTACTGGGACCAATGCTCTTTAATATCTTCAGCAGTGACATTGACAGTGGGATCAAGCACATTCTCCTCAAGTTTGTGGATGACAACAAGCTATGTGATAAGGTCAAGATGACTGAGGGATGGCATGCCACTCAGAGAGACTTAGACAGCCTTTGTCAGTGGGACAAGGAGAAGCTCATGAGGTTCAAAAAATCCCAGTGCAAGGTACTGCACATGGGTAATGGCAACCAACCCCTTGTATCAGAACAAGTTGAAGGATGTAAGGACAGAGAACAGCCCTGCCACAATGGGCATAGGGATACCAGTAAATAGCAAGTGGACATGAACTAGCAGTGTGCACCCTCACAGCCCAGAAAGCCACTCCTGTCCGGGACTGCACCAAAAGAACCGTGCTCAGCAGGTCCCGGTAGATGATCCTGCCCCTCTGCTCTGCATTGGTGAGACCACCTCTGGAGTACTCCATCCTGAATGCAACCCTAGCATACTGCTGACTGTCCCTGTTTTGAATGATCAGAAAAGTGTTACTATTGCCATGAGGTGACATAGTACCTTTCCTTAACACTTACATTTCCTAGATGATTGTGTCTTTTCTCCTTTCCTGACATCCATTCGTCACACTCTCAGTTGTAGGACTGATAGGATTGAGATCTTACTTCTGCAGAAGTGATCTTACTTCTTTGGAAGTTTAAAGCAACTATTTCTTCTTCCTGGTGATTATAGCAATAGTGGATTTTTCAACTAAAATGTAAAACTCGGGGGTGTGTATAGAATAAATAGAGTAGATATGCTAAGCCAGTTGAAGTGACAACACTTTTCGGGAAGAGAGGTTAAAGATAAGGAATGAAGCAAGTCATTAATCTGAGCAAAAGTGAAAAAAAAAAAAAAAAAAAAATCAGGGGAGCAGAAAAATGAATAGGTAGGGCACGCACAAATCAATAGCAGGACTGTCATTAAACTCAAAAGGAGGCAAGTTTTGTTCCCTAAAGAAGGACAACTTTTGCAATGACCCTCACTGTCCACTTTGCATCATATCTCTTTGAAATTCTAGGCCCCTTTCTTCCACCTTGAATGCAGGATTGCATATATGCAATACTGTGAAACAAGAACATTCTGCCTCTAAAACAATTTTGCTCACACTTCCACCTGCTCACCCTGCCACATCATCTGCCTCCTGGAGCAGCCCAGCCTGGCCAAGGGGTGGATGGGGCCAGGCTGAATGAATGAATGAATGAATGAAGGAATGAATGAATGAATGCATGAATGAATGAATGAATGAATGAATGAATGAATGCATGAATGAAGGGGCCTTGTAAATATTTCTCAAATTAGTCAAAGCACAGTAATTTTTTTTCCCTACAGGTTAAATACTGCTGATTAGCTGCTTACTTTTTAGAAAGTTCTCTGTCCTTAGTATTTACACGAGTCTTTTTCTGACCTGCTGTAAGCCCGTTAGTCCCAACCAGATAAGGAGCCTAATTTTAGAGCTGGAGATAGTGTAACACTGTTACTAGTTGATACTTGCTATGTCATTGCATTCTAGGATGATGTACTAAACAAAAGAACTGCCTCGTAGAAGAGAATGACTTATCAATTACAATACAGTAGTGATCTTGTTTTTGGTGTTAGTATTGCATATGTATATCTGCCTTTGCATTGTTAGTTCTAGAAGATACTGTCTACAGGTACTGCTGACAATTAAAAAAAATAATAAATTACCATTCTTATTTATTCTTGGAAATGTATTTCTTTGCTTGCTATGAATCACTTCATACTGAGCCATGGTCTTTTGCTGTGCTAGTGCACTTTATTGAATGGATCCAAGTCCATAAGACATATTGATATTGTCACGATTAAACACAGAAACAAAGACTGTGTCTAAAAAACAATTCCAAAGTTTTAGGAAGGAAGGATTATTATCGAATTCTGAGACTGCCTGATACAAGAAGAAAGTGGTTTAGGCAGAGTCACATAATTTGACTTAACACACTCATTCTCTATAAAAGAATGTAATCTCAAAGACTGGCAAGCAGAATTTTTAACAGGAACACTACTACGCAAATCAAAGAGCAATTCTGTTGTCATGCTATGTACTAACTGCCAGACACTTGTTTGCCTTGCAAAATATGCATTAATTTATCAAATTACCCCGCAAAATAAGCAAAACTGAAGGAAACCTATGCATTTAAAATGGTTAGGATTGGACTAAGAAAAAAAATTTAAAAAGTTCAAAAGTAGCAAAGCCAATTTCTGTTTCTTCAGAAACAAGCTCATTTCAGGTACAAGCTATTAGCTACTGCTATGCAAAGAAAATACAATTTAGAATGTTCAGTGTTACAAAGAAGAACTAATTTTGAAAAGATAATGAGTGGATTTCATGATGGCATAACTACATGAGCGGATGAGGAAAATGCTTGATGTCATCTACCTTCATGTCAGTAGAGACTTGGACATAGTCCCCATCATATCCTTCCTTTCACATTCAAAACGTGTGGATTTGAAAGGTGGACTGATGAACAAAGTTTAGTGTAGTCATACCTTGAGAGTGGTGGTCATTGGCTCAATGCCTGGCTAGAGAAAGGAACAAGTGGTGCTCGTCAGGGGTCAGTACTGGGACCAATGCTCTTTAATATCTTCAGCAGTGACACTGACAGTGGGATCAAGCACATTCTCCTCAAGTTTGTGGATGACAACAAGCTATGTGATAAGGTCAAGATGACTGAGGGATGGCATGCCACTCAGAGAGACTTAGACAGCCTTTGTCAGTGGGACAAGGAGAAGCTCATGAGGTTCAAAAAATCCCAGTGCAAGGTACTGCACATGGGTAATGGCAACCAACCCCTTGTATCAGAACAAGTTGAAGGATGTAAGGACAGAGAACAGCCCTGCCACAATGGGCATAGGGATACCAGTAAATAGCAAGTGGACATGAACTAGCAGTGTGCACCCTCACAGCCCAGAAAGCCACTCCTGTCCGGGACTGCACCAAAAGAACCGTGCTCAGCAGGTCCCGGTAGATGATCCTGCCCCTCTGCTCTGCATTGGTGAGACCACCTCTGGAGTACTCCATCCTGAATGCAACCCTAGCATACTGCTGACTGTCCCTGTTTTGAATGATCAGAAAAGTGTTACTATTGCCATGAGGTGACATAGTACCTTTCCTTAACACTTACATTTCCTAGATGATTGTGTCTTTTCTCCTTTCCTGACATCCATTCCTCACACTCTCAGTTGTAGGACTGATAGGATTGAGATCTTACTTCTCCAGAAGTGATCTTACTTCTTTGGAAGTTTAAAGCAACTATTTCTTCTTCCTGGTGATTATAGCAATAGTGGATTTTTCAACTAAAATGTAAAACTCGGGGGTGTGTATAGAATAAATAGAGTAGATATGCTAAGCCAGTTGAAGTGACAACACTTTTCGGGAAGAGAGGTTAAAGATAAGGAATGAAGCAAGTCATTAATCTGAGCAAAAGTGAAAAAAAAAAAAAAAAAAAAAATCAGGGGAGCAGAAAAATGAATAGGTAGGGCACGCACAAATCAATAGCAGGACTGCCATTAAACTCAAAAGGAGGCAAGTTTTGTTCCCTAAAGAAGGACAACTTTTGCAATGACCCTCACTGTCCACTTTGCATCATATCTCTTTGAAATTCTAGGCCCCTTTCTTCCACCTTGAATGCAGGATTGCATATATGCAATACTGTGAAACAAGAACATTCTGCCTCTAAAACAATTTTGCTCACACTTCCACCTGCTCACCCTGCCACATCATCTGCCTCGTGGAGCAGCCCAGCCTGGCCAAGGGGTGGATGGGGCCAGGCTGAATGAATGAAGGAATGAATGAATGAATGAATGAATGAATGAATGAATGAATGAATGGGGCCTTGTAAATATTTCTCTAATTAGTCAAAGCAGAGTAAGTTTTTTCCCTACAGGTTAAATACTGCTGATTAGCTGCTTACTTTTTAGAAAGTTCTCTGTTCTTAGTATTTACACGAGTCTTTTTCTGACCTGCTGTAAGCCCGTTAGTCCCAACCAGATAAGGAGCCTAATTTTAGAGCTGGAGATAGTGTAACACTGTTACTAGTTGATACTTGCTATGTCATTGCATTCTAGGATGATGTACTAAACAAAAGAACTGCCTCGTAGAAGAGAATGACTTATCAATTACAATACAGTAGTGATCTTGTTTTTGGTGTTAGTATTGCACATGTATATCTGCCTTTGCATTGTTAGTTCTAGAAGATACTGTCTACAGGTACTGCTGACAATTCAAAGAAAAAATAAATTACCATTCTTATTTATTCTTGGAAATGTATTTCTTTGCTTGCTATGAATCAGTGAATACTGAGCCATGGTCTTTTGCTGTGCTAGTGCACTTTATTGAATGGATCCAAGTCCATAAGACATATTGGTATTGTCACGATTAAACACAGAAACAAAGACTGTGTCTAAAAAACAATTCCAAAGTTTTAGGAAGGAAGGATTATTATCGAATTCTGAGACTGCCTGATACAAGAAGAAAGTGGTTTAGGCAGAGTCACATAATTTGACTTAACACACTCATTCTCTATAAAAGAATGTAATCTCAAAGACTGGCAAGCAGAATTTTTAACAGGAACACTACTACGCAAATCAAAGAGCAATTCTGTTGTCATGCTATGTACTAACTGCCAGACACTTGTTTGCCTTGCAAAATATGCATTAATTTATCAAATTACCCCGCAAAATAAGCAAAACTGAAGGAAACCTATGCATTTAAAATGGTTAGGATTGGACTAAGAAAAAAAATTTAAAAAGTTCAAAAGTAGCAAAGCCAATTTCTGTTTCTTCAGAAACAAGCTCATTTCAGGTACAAGCTATTAGCTACTGCTATGCAAAGAAAATACAATTTAGAATGTTCAGTGTTACAAAGAAGAACTAATTTTGAAAAGATAATGAGTGGATTTCATGATGGCATAACTACATGAGCGGATGAGGAAAATGCTTGATGTCATCTACCTTCATGTCAGTAGAGACTTGGACATAGTCCCCATCATATCCTTCCTTTCACATTCAAAACGTGTGGATTTGAAAGGTGGACTGATGAACAAAGTTTAGTGTAGTCATACCTTGAGAGTGGTGGTCATTGGCTCAATGCCTGGCTAGAGAAAGGAACAAGTGGTGCTCGTCAGGGGTCAGTACTGGGACCAATGCTCTTTAATATCTTCAGCAGTGACACTGACAGTGGGATCAAGCACATTCTCCTCAAGTTTGTGGATGACAACAAGCTATGTGATAAGGTCAAGATGACTGAGGGATGGCATGCCACTCAGAGAGACTTAGACAGCCTTTGTCAGTGGGACAAGGAGAAGCTCATGAGGTTCAAAAAATCCCAGTGCAAGGTACTGCACATGGGTAATGGCAACCAACCCCTTGTATCAGAACAAGTTGAAGGATGTAAGGACAGAGAACAGCCCTGCCACAATGGGCATAGGGATACCAGTAAATAGCAAGTGGACATGAACTAGCAGTGTGCACCCTCACAGCCCAGAAAGCCACTCCTGTCCGGGACTGCACCAAAAGAACCGTGCTCAGCAGGTCCCGGTAGATGATCCTGCCCCTCTGCTCTGCATTGGTGAGACCACCTCTGGAGTACTCCATCCTGAATGCAACCCTAGCATACTGCTGACTGTCCCTGTTTTGAATGATCAGAAAAGTGTTACTATTGCCATGAGGTGACATAGTACCTTTCCTTAACACTTACATTTCCTAGATGATTGTGTCTTTTCTCCTTTCCTGACATCCATTCCTCACACTCTCAGTTGTAGGACTGATAGGATTGAGATCTTACTTCTCCAGAAGTGATCTTACTTCTTTGGAAGTTTAAAGCAACTATTTCTTCTTCCTGGTGATTATAGCAATAGTGGATTTTTCAACTAAAATGTAAAACTCGGGGGTGTGTATAGAATAAATAGAGTAGATATGCTAAGCCAGTTGAAGTGACAACACTTTTCGGGAAGAGAGGTTAAAGATAAGGAATGAAGCAAGTCATTAATCTGAGCAAAAGTGAAAAAAAAAAAAAAAAAAAAAATCAGGGGAGCAGAAAAATGAATAGGTAGGGCACGCACAAATCAATAGCAGGACTGCCATTAAACTCAAAAGGAGGCAAGTTTTGTTCCCTAAAGAAGGACAACTTTTGCAATGACCCTCACTGTCCACTTTGCATCATATCTCTTTGAAATTCTAGGCCCCTTTCTTCCACCTTGAATGCAGGATTGCATATATGCAATACTGTGAAACAAGAACATTCTGCCTCTAAAACAATTTTGCTCACACTTCCACCTGCTCACCCTGCCACATCATCTGCCTCGTGGAGCAGCCCAGCCTGGCCAAGGGGTGGATGGGGCCAGGCTGAATGAATGAAGGAATGAATGAATGAATGAATGAATGAATGAATGAATGAATGAATGAATGAATGGGGCCTTGTAAATATTTCTCTAATTAGTCAAAGCAGAGTAAGTTTTTTCCCTACAGGTTAAATACTGCTGATTAGCTGCTTACTTTTTAGAAAGTTCTCTGTTCTTAGTATTTACACGAGTCTTTTTCTGACCTGCTGTAAACCCGTTAGTCCCAACCAGATAAGGAGCCTAATTTTAGAGCTGGAGATAGTGTAACACTGTTACTAGTTGATACTTGCTATGTCATTGCATTCTAGGATGATGTACTAAACAAAAGAACTGCCTCGTAGAAGAGAATGACTTATCAATTACAATACAGTAGTGATCTTGTTTTTGGTGTTAGTATTGCACATGTATATCTGCCTTTGCATTGTTAGTTCTAGAAGATACTGTCTACAGGTACTGCTGACAATTCAAAGAAAAAATAAATTACCATTCTTATTTATTCTTGGAAATGTATTTCTTTGCTTGCTATGAATCAGTGAATACTGAGCCATGGTCTTTTGCTGTGCTAGTGCACTTTATTGAATGGATCCAAGTCCATAAGACATATTGGTATTGTCACGATTAAACACAGAAACAAAGACTGTGTCTAAAAAACAATTCCAAAGTTTTAGGAAGGAAGGATTATTATCGAATTCTGAGACTGCCTGATACAAGAAGAAAGTGGTTTAGGCAGAATCACATAATTTGACTTAACACACTCATTCTCTATAAAAGAATGTAATCTCAAAGATTGGCAAGCAGAATTTTTAACAGGAACACTACTACGCAAATCAAAGAGCAATTCTGTTGTCATGCTATGTACTAACTGCCAGACACTTGTTTGCCTTGCAAAATATGCATTAATTTATCAAATTACCCCGCAAAATAAGCAAAACTGAAGAAAACCTATGCATTTAAAATGGTTAGGATTTGACAAAGAAAAAATATAAAAAGTTCAATAGTAGCAAAGCCAATTTTTGTTTCTTCAGAAACAAGCTCATTTCAGGTAAAAGCTATTAGCTACTGCTATGTAAAGAAAATACAATTTAGAATGTTCAGTGTTACAAAGAAGAACTAATTTTGAAAAGATAATGAGTGGATTTCATGATGGCATAACTACATGAGCGGATGAGGAAAATGCTTGATGTCATCTACCTTCATGTCAGTAGAGACTTGGACATAGTCCCCATCATATCCTTCCTTTCACATTCAAAACGTGTGGATTTGAAAGGTGGACTGATGAACAAAGTTTAGTCTAGTCATACCTTGAGAGTGGTGGTCATTGGCTCAATGCCAGGCAAGAGAAAGTAACAAGTGGTGCTCTTCAGGGGTCAGAATGACCCCTGGTCATGGTCAGCTTTTTCGAATGTGCTCCCTGACAGCACAATATCTGTCGCCCCACGAACGCCCAGCTGCCTCTTTAGGGAAAGTTCTCGCTTCCACTCTTCGTCACGGAACGCAGAAGTGGAGCCACGGAGAAGCACGCCGCAACGAACTGTCGCTCGCAGGACAGGCACGGACACCGCGTTCCCAGCCAGGCGTAGTGCATCCTGCATGTACGTACGCCGGGCGAAGTCCAAAGCGCTCCTTTCCGATGCGCGGAGAAGAGCCCGCGACTCGGGGAAAGGCAGCCGCCCACGGTCGCTCTTTGGCGGCGAGCGAACGAAACGAGACCGCGGCTGAGCGCTGGAAGCGGCAACCGGGGAGATGCGCGATTTCTCGGGCTGCGAGTGCAAAGGCTCCGGAGCGATTCAGCGCGAATGCCGGTTTGCAGCCGTGAGAGCGAAGTCGTGCCGTTCCGATGGCGAGAAGGGGCGAATTCAGCGTGCCGCGGTCCCTCCGACGGGGGGTTTTTTCTGCGCGGTGTTGGAAGGCTTCCTCTCGCCTTTTTCGAATGTGCTCCCTGACAGCACAACATCTGTCGCCCCACGAACGCCCAGCTGCCTCTTTAGGGAAAGTTCTCGCTTCCACTCTTCGTCACGGAACGCAGAAGTGGAGCCACGGAGAAGCACGCCGCAACGAACTGTCGCTCGCAGGACAGGCACGGACACCGCGTTCCCAGCCAGGCGTAGTGCATCCTGCATGTACGTACGCCGGGCGAAGTCCAAAGCGCTCCTTTCCGATGCGCGGGGAAGAGCCCGCGACTCGGGGAAAGGCAGCCGCCCACGGTCGCTCTTTGGCGGCGAGCGAACAAAACGAGACCGCGGCTGAGCGCTGGAAGCGGCAACCGGGGAGATGCGCGATTTCTCGGGCTGCGAGTGCAAAGGCTCCGGAGCGATTCCGCGCGAATGCCGGTTTGCAGCCGTGAGAGCGAAGTCGTGCCGTTCCGATGGCGAGAAGGGGCGAATTCAGCGTGCCGCGGTCCCTCCGACGGGGGGTTTTTTCTGCGCGGTGTTGGAAGGCTCCCTCTCGCCTTTTTCGAATGTGCTCCCTGACAGCACAACATCTGTCGCCCCACGAACGCCCAGCTGCCTCTTTAGGGAAAGTTCTCGCTTCCACTCTTCGTCACGGAACGCAGAAGTGGAGCCACGGAGAAGCACGCCGCAACGAACTGTCGCTCGCAGGAGAGGCACGGACACCGCGTTCCCAGCCAGGCGTAGTGCATCCTGCATGTACGTACGCCGGGCGAAGTCCAAAGCGCTCCTTTCCGATGCGCGGAGAAGAGCCCGCGACTCGGGGAAAGGCAGCCGCCCACGGTCGCTCTTTGGCGGCGAGCGAACGAAACGAGACCGCGGCTGAGCGCTGGAAGCGGCAACCGGGGAGATGCGCGATTTCTCGGGCTGCGAGTGCAAAGGCTCCGGAGCGATTCAGCGCGAATGCCGGTTTGCAGCCGTGAGAGCGAAGTCGTGCCGTTCCGATGGCGAGAAGGGGCGAATTCAGCGTGCCGCGGTCCCTCCGACGGGGGGTTTTTTCTGCGCGGTGTTGGAAGGCTCCCTCTCGCCTTTTTCGAATGTGCTCCCTGACAGCACAACATCTGTCGCCCCACGAACGCCCAGCTGCCTCTTTAGGGAAAGTTCTCGCTTCCACTCTTCGTCACGGAACGCAGAAGTGGAGCCACGGAGAAGCACGCCGCAACGAACTGTCGCTCGCAGGACAGGCACGGACACCGCGTTCCCAGCCAGGCGTAGTGCATCCTGCATGTACGTACGCCGGGCGAAGTCCAAAGCGCTCCTTTCCGATGCGTGGAGAAGAGCCCGCGACTCGGGGAAAGGCAGCCGCCCACGGTCGCTCTTTGGCGGCGAGCGAACAAAACGAGACCGCGGCTGAGCGCTGGAAGCGGCAACCGGGGAGATGCGCGATTTCTCGGGCTGCGAGTGCAAAGGCTCCGGAGCGATTCCGCGCGAATGCCGGTTTGCAGCCGTGAGAGCGAAGTCGTGCCGTTCCGATGGCGAGAAGGGGCGAATTCAGCGTGCCGCGGTCCCTCCGACGGGGGGTTTTTTCTGCGCGGTGTTGGAAGGCTCCCTCTCGCCTTTTTCGAATGTGCTCCCTGACAGCACAACATCTGTCGCCCCACGAACGCCCAGCTGCCTCTTTAGGGAAAGTTCTCCCTTCCACTCTTCGTCACGGAACGCAGAAGTGGAGCCACGGAGAAGCACGCCGCAACGAACTGTCGCTCGCAGGAGAGGCACGGACACCGCGTTCCCAGCCAGGCGTAGTGCATCCTGCATGTACGTACGCCGGGCGAAGTCCAAAGCGCTCCTTTCCGATGCGCGGAGAAGAGCCCGCGACTCGGGGAAAGGCAGCCGCCCACGGTCGCTCTTTGGCGGCGAGCGAACGAAACGAGACCGCGGCTGAGCGCTGGAAGCGGCAACCGGGGAGATGCGCGATTTCTCGGGCTGCGAGTGCAAAGGCTCCGGAGCGATTCAGCGCGAATGCCGGTTTGCAGCCGTGAGAGCGAAGTCGTGCCGTTCCGATGGCGAGAAGGGGCGAATTCAGCGTGCCGCGGTCCCTCCGACGGGGGGTTTTTTCTGCGCGGTGTTGGAAGGCTCCCTCTCGCCTTTTTCGAATGTGCTCCCTGACAGCACAACATCTGTCGCCCCACGAACGCCCAGCTGCCTCTTTAGGGAAAGTTCTCGCTTCCACTCTTCGTCACGGAACGCAGAAGTGGAGCCACGGAGAAGCACGCCGCAACGAACTGTCGCTCGCAGGACAGGCACGGACACCGCGTTCCCAGCCAGGCGTAGTGCATCCTGCATGTACGTACGCCGGGCGAAGTCCAAAGCGCTCCTTTCCGATGCGCGGAGAAGAGCCCGCGACTCGGGGAAAGGCAGCCGCCCACGGTCGCTCTTTGGCGGCGAGCGAACCAAACGAGACCGCGGCTGAGCGCTGGAAGCGGCAACCGGGGAGATGCGCGATTTCTCGGGCTGCGAGTGCAAAGGCTCCGGAGCGATTCCGCGCGAATGCCGGTTTGCAGCCGTGAGAGCGAAGTCGTGCCGTTCCGATGGCGAGAAGGGGCGAATTCAGCGTGCCGCGGTCCCTCCGACGGGGGGTTTTTTCTGCGCGGTGTTGGAAGGCTCCCTCTCGCCTTTTTCGAATGTGCTCCCTGACAGCACAACATCTGTCGCCCCACGAACGCCCAGCTGCCTCTTTAGGGAAAGTTCTCGCTTCCACTCTTCGTCACGGAACGCAGAAGTGGAGCCACGGAGAAGCACGCCGCAACGAACTGTCGCTCGCAGGACAGGCACGGACACCGCGTTCCCAGCCAGGCGTAGTGCATCCTGCATGTACGTACGCCGGGCGAAGTCCAAAGCGCTCCTTTCCGATGCGCGGAGAAGAGCCCGCGACTCGGGGAAAGGCAGCCGCCCACGGTCGCTCTTTGGCGGCGAGCGAACCAAACGAGACCGCGGCTGAGCGCTGGAAGCGGCAACCGGGGAGATGCGCGATTTCTCGGGCTGCGAGTGCAAAGGCTCCGGAGCGATTCAGCGCGAATGCCGGTTTGCAGCCGTGAGAGCGAAGTCGTGCCGTTCCGATGGCGAGAAGGGGCGAATTCAGCGTGCCGCGGTCCCTCCGACGGGGGGCATTTTCTGCGCGGTGTTGGAAGGCTCCCTCTCGCCTTTTTCGAATGTGCTCCCTGACAGCACAACATCTGTCGCCCCACGAACGCCCAGCTGCCTCTTTAGGGAAAGTTCTCGCTTCCACTCTTCGTCACGGAACGCAGAAGTGGAGCCACGGAGAAGCACGCCGCAACGAACTGTCGCTCGCAGGACAGGCACGGACACCGCGTTCCCAGCCAGGCGTAGTGCATCCTGCATGTACGTACGCCGGGCGAAGTCCAAAGCGCTCCTTTCCGATGCGTGGAGAAGAGCCCGCGACTCGGGGAAAGGCAGCCGCCCACGGTCGCTCTTTGGCGGCGAGCGAACCAAACGAGACCGCGGCTGAGCGCTGGAAGCGGCAACCGGGGAGATGCGCGATTTCTCGGGCTGCGAGTGCAAAGGCTCCGGAGCGATTCCGCGCGAATGCCGGTTTGCAGCCGTGAGAGCGAAGTCGTGCCGTTCCGATGGCGAGAAGGGGCGAATTCAGCGTGCCGCGGTCCCTCCGACGGGGGGTTTTTTCTGCGCGGTGTTGGAAGGCTCCCTCTCGCCTTTTTCGAATGTGCTCCCTGACAGCACAACATCTGTCGCCCCACGAACGCCCAGCTGCCTCTTTAGGGAAAGTTCTCGCTTCCACTCTTCGTCACGGAACGCAGAAGTGGAGCCACGGAGAAGCACGCCGCAACGAACTGTCGCTCGCAGGAGAGGCACGGACACCGCGTTCCCAGCCAGGCGTAGTGCACCCTGCATGTACGTACGCCGGGCGAAGTCCAAAGCGCTCCTTTCCGATGCGCGGAGAAGAGCCCGCGACTCGGGGAAAGGCAGCCGCCCACGGTCGCTCTTTGGCGGCGAGCGAACGAAACGAGACCGCGGCTGAGCGCTGGAAGCGGCAACCGGGGAGATGCGCGATTTCTCGGGCTGCGAGTGCAAAGGCTCCGGAGCGATTCAGCGCGAATGCCGGTTTGCAGCCGTGAGAGCGAAGTCGTGCCGTTCCGATGGCGAGAAGGGGCGAATTCAGCGTGCCGCGGTCCCTCCGACGGGGGGTTTTTTCTGCGCGGTGTTGGAAGGCTCCCTCTCGCCTTTTTCGAATGTGCTCCCTGACAGCACAACATCTGTCGCCCCACGAACGCCCAGCTGCCTCTTTAGGGAAAGTTCTCCCTTCCACTCTTCGGGTCCTGCTGAGCACAATTCTTTTGGTGCAGTCCCGGACAGGAGTGGCTTTCTGGGCTGTGAGGGTGCACACTGCTAGTTCATGTCCACTTGCTATTTACTGGTATCCCTATGCCCATTGTGGCAGGGCTGTTCTCTGTCCTTACATCCTTCAACTTGTTCTGATACAAGGGGTTGGTTGCCATTACCCATGTGCAGTACCTTGCACTGGGATTTTTTGAACCTCATGAGCTTCTCCTTGTCCCACTGACAAAGGCTGTCTAAGTCTCTCTGAGTGGCATGCCATCCCTCAGTCATCTTGACCTTATCACATAGCTTGTTGTCATCCACAAACTTGACGAGAATGTGCTTGATCCCACTGTCAATGTCACTGCTGAAGATATTAAAGAGCATTGGTCCCAGTACTGACCCCTGACGAGCACCACTTGTTCCTTTCTCTAGCCAGGCATTGAGCCAGTGACCACCACTCTCAAGGTATGACTAGACTAAACTTTGTTCATCAGTCCACCTTTCAAATCCACACGTTTTGAATGTGAAAGGAAGGATATGATGGGGACTATGTCCAAGTCTCTACTGACATGAAGGTAGATGACATCAAGCATTTTCCTCATCCGCTCATGTAGTTATGCCATCATGAAATCCACTCATTATCTTTTCCAAATTAGTTCTTCTTTGTAACACTGAACATTCTAAATTGTATTTTCTTTACATAGCAGTAGCTAATAGCTTTTACCTGAAATGAGCTTGTTTCTGAGGAAACAGAAATTGGCTTTGCTACTTTTGAACTTTTTATATTTTTTCTTTGTCAAATCCTGACCATTTCAAATGCATAGGTTTCCTTCAGTTTTGCTTATTTTGCGGGGTAATTTGATAAATTAATGCATATTTTGCAAAGCAAACAAGTGTCTGGCAGTTAGTACATAGCATGACAACAGAATTGCTCTTTGATTTGCGTAGTAGTGTTCCTGTTAAAAATTCTGCTTGCCAGTCTTTGAGATTACATTCTTTTATAGAGAATGAGTGTGTTAAGTCAAATTATGTGACTCTGCCTAAACCACTTTCTTCTTGTATCAGGCAGTCTCAGAATTCGATAATAATCCTTCCTTCCTAAAACTTTGGAATGGTTTTTTAGACACAGTCTTTGTTTCTGTGTTTAATCGTGACAATATCAATATGTCTTATGGACTTGGATCCATTCAATAAAGTGCACTAGCACAGCAAAAGACCATGGCTCAGTATTCACTGATTCATAGCAAGCAAAGAAATACATTTCCAAGAATAAATAAGAATGGTAATTTATTATTTTTTTGAATTGTCAGCAGTACCTGTAGACAGTATCTTCTAGAACTAACAATGCAAAGGCAGATATACATGTGCAATACTAACACCAAAAACAAGATCACTACTGTATTGTAATTGATAAGTCATTCTCTTCTACGAGGCAGTTCTTTTGTTTAGTACATCATCCTAGAATGCAATGACATAGCAAGTATCAACTAGTAACAGTGTTACACTATCTCCAGCTCTAAAATTAGGCTCCTTATCTGGTTGGGACTAACGGGCTTACAGCAGGTCAGAAAAAGACTCGTGTAAATACTAAGGACAGAGAACTTTCTAAAAAGTAAGCAGCTAATCAGCAGGATTTAACCTGTAGGGAAAAAAAGTTACTGTGCTTTGACTAATTAGAGAAATATTTACAAGGACCCTTTCATTCATGCATTCATTCATTCATTCATTCATTCATTCATTCATTCATTCATTCATTTATTCATTCATTCATTCATTCATTCAGCCTGGCCCCATCCACCCCTTGGCCAGGCTGGGCTGCTCCAGGAGGCAGATGATGTGGCAGGGTGAGCAGGTGGAAGTGTGAGCAAAATTGTTTTAGAGGCAGAATGTTCTTGTTTCACAGTATTGCATATATGCAATCCTGCATTCAAGGTGGAAGAAAGGGGCCTAGAATTTCAAAGAGATATGATGCAAAGTGGACAGTGAGGGTCATTGCAAAAGTTGTCCTTCTTTAGGGAACAAAACTTGCCTCCTTTTGAGTTTAATGACAGTCCTGCTATTGATTTGTGCGTGCCCTACCTATTCATTTTTCTGCTCCCCTGATTTTTTTTTTTTTTTTTTTTTCACTTTTGCTCAGATTAATGACTTGCTTCATTCCTTCTCTTTCTCCTCTCTTCCCGAAAAGTGTTGTCACTTCAACTGGCTTAGCATATCTACTCTATTTATTCTATAACACCCCCGAGTTTTACATTTCAGTTGAAAAATTCACTATCGCTTTAATCACCAGGAAGAAGAAATAGTTGCTTTAAACTTCCAAAGAAGTAAGATCACTTCTGGAGAAGTAAGATCTCAATCCCATCAGTCCTACAACTGAGAGTGTGACGAATGGATGTCAGAAAAGGAGAAAAGACACAATCATCGAGGAAATGTAAGGGTTAAGGAAAGGTACTATGTCACCTCATGGCAATAGTAACACTTTTCTGATCATACAAAACAGGGACAGTCAGCAGTATGCTAGGGTTGCATTCAGGATGGAGTACTCCAGAGGTGGTCTCACCAATGCAGAGCAGAGGGGCAGGATCATCTACCGGGACCTGCTGAGCACGATTCTTTTGGTGCAGTCCCGGACAGGAGTGGCTTTCTGGGCTGTGAGGGTGCACACTGCTAGTTCATGTCCACTTGCTATTTACTGGTATCCCTATGCCCATTGTGGCAGGGCTGTTCTCTGTCCTTACATCCTTCAACTTGTACTGATACAAGGGGTTGGTTGCCATTACCCATGTGCAGTACCTTGCACTGGGATTTTTTGAACCTCATGAGCTTCTCCTTGTCCCACTGACAAAGGCTGTCTAAGTCTCTCTGAGTGGCATGCCATCCCTCAGTCATCTTGACCTTATCACATAGCTTGTTGTCATCCACAAACTTGAGGAGAATGTGCTTGATCCCACTGTCAATGTCACTGCTGAAGATATTAAAGAGCATTGGTCCCAGTACTGACCCCTGACGAGCACCACTTGTTCCTTTCTCTAGCCAGGCATTGAGCCAATGACCACCACTCTCAAGGTATGACTAGACTAAACTTTGTTCATCAGTCCACCTTTCAAATCCACACGTTTTGAATGTGAAAGGAAGGATATGATGGGGACTATGTCCAAGTCTCTACTGACATGAAGGTAGATGACATCAAGCATTTTCCTCATCCGCTCATGTAGTTATGCCATCATGAAATCCACTCATTATCTTTTCCAAATTAGTTCTTCTTTGTAACACTGAACATTCTAAATTGTATTTTCTTTACGTAGCAGTAGCTAATAGCTTGTACCTGAAATGAGCTTGTTTCTGAAGAAACAAAAATTGGCTTTGCTTCTTTTGAACTTTTTATATTTTTTTTCTTTGTCCAATCCTAACCATTTTAAATGCATAGGTTTCCTTCAGTTTTGCTTATCTTGCGGGGTAATTTGATAAATTAATGCATATTTTGTAAAGCCAACAAGTGTCTGGCAGTTAGTACATAGCATGACAACAGAATTGCTCTTTGATTTGCGTAGTAGTGTTCCTGTTAAAAATTCTGCTCGCCAGTCTTTGAGATTAAATTCTTTTATAGAGAATGAGTGTGTTAAGTCAAATTATGTGACTCTGCCTAAACCTCTTTCTTCTTGTATCAGGCAGTCTCAGAATTCGATAATAATCCTTCCTTCCTAAAACTTTGGAATGGTTTTTTAGACACAGTCTTTGTTTCTGTGTTTAATCGTGACAATATCAATATGTCTTATGGACTGGGATCCATTCAATAAAGTGCACTAGCACAGCAAAAGACCATGGCTCAGTATTCACTGATTCATAGCAAGCAAAGAAATACATTTCCAAGAATAAATAAGAATGGTAATTTATTTTTTTTTTTAATTGTCAGCAGTACCTGTAGACAGTATCTTCTAGAACTAACAATGCAAAGGCAGATATACATATGCAATACTAACACCAAAAACAAGATCACTACTGTATTGTAATTGATAAGTCATTCTCTTCTACGAGGCAGTTCTTTTGTTTATTACATCATCCTAGAATGCAATGACATAGCAAGTATCAACTAGTAACAGTGTTACACTATCTCCAGCTCTAAAATTAGGCTCCTTATCTGGTTGGGACTAACGGGCTTACAGCAGGTCAGAAAAAGACTCGTGTAAATTCTAAGGACAGAGAACTTTCTAAAAAGTAAGCAGCTAATCAGCAGTATTTAACCTGTAGGGAAAAAAAATTACTGTGCTTTGACTAATTAGAGAAATATTTCAAAGGCCCCATTCTTTCATTCATTCATTCATTCATTCATTCATTCATTCATTCATTCATTCATTCATTCCTTCATTCATTCATTCATTCAGCCTGGCCCCATCCACCCCTTGGCCAGGCTGGTCTGCTCCACGAGGCAGATGATGTGGCAGCGTGAGCAGGTGGAAGTGTGAGCAAAATTGTTTTAGAGGCAGAATGTTCTTGTTTCACAGTATTGCATATATGCAATCCTGCATTCAAGGTGGAAGAAAGGGGCCTAGAATTTCAAAGAGATATGATGCAAAGTGGACAGTGAGGGTCATTGCAAAAGTTGTCCTTCTTTAGGGAACAAAACTTGCCTCCTTTTGAGTTTAATGACAGTCCTGCTATTGATTTGTGCGTGCCCTACCTATTCATTTTTCTGCTCCCCTGATTTTTCTTTTTTCTTTTTTTTTCACTTTTGCTCAGATTAATGACTTGCTTCATTCCTTCTCTTTCTCCTCTCTTCCCGAAAAGTGTTGTCACTTCAACTGGCTTAGCATATCTACTCTATTTATTCTATAACACCCCCGAGTTTTACATTTCAGTTGAAAAATTCACTATCGCTTTAATCACCAGGAAGAAGAAATAGTTGCTTTAAACTTCCAAAGAAGTAAGATCACTTCTGGAGAAGTAAGATCTCAATCCTATCAGTCCTACAACTGAGAGTGTGACGAATGGATGTCAGAAAAGGAGAAAAGACACAATCATCTAGGAAATGTAAGGGTTAAGGAAAGGTACTATGTCACCTCATGGCAATAGTAACACTTTTCTGATCATACAAAACAGGGACAGTCAGCAGTATGCTAGGGTTGCATTCAGGATGGAGTACTCCAGAGGTGGTCTCACCAATGCAGAGCAGAGGGGCAGGATCATCTACCGGGACCTGCTGAGCACGATTCTTTTGCTGCAGTCCAGGACAGGAGTGGCTTTCTGGGCTGTGAGGGTGCACACTGCTAGTTCATGTCCACTTGCTATTTACTGGTATCCCTATGCCCATTGTGGCAGGGCTGTTCTCTGGCCTTACATCCTTCAACTTGTTCTGATACAAGGGGTTGGTTGCCATTACCCATGTGCAGTACCTTGCACTGGGATTTTTTGAACCTCATGAGCTTCTCCTTGTCCCACTGACAAAGGCTGTCTAAGTCTCTCTGAGTGGCATGCCATCCCTCAGTCATCTTGACCTTATCACATAGCTTGTTGTCATCCACAAACTTGAGGAGAATGTGCTTGATCCCACTGTCAGTGTCACTGCTGAAGATATTAAAGAGCATTGGTCCCAGTACTGACCCCTGACGAGCACCACTTGTTCCTTTCTCTAGCCAGGCATTGAGCCAATGACCACCACTCTCAAGGTATGACTAGACTAAACTTTGTTCATCAGTCCACCTTTCAAATCCACGCGTTTTGAATGTGAAAGGAAGGATATGATGGGGACTATGTCCAAGTCTCTACTGACATGAAGGTAGATGACATCAAGCATTTTCCTCATCCGCTCATGTAGTTATGCCATCATGAAATCCACTCATTATCTTTTCAAAATTAGTTCTTCTTTGTAACACTGAACATTCTAAATTGTATTTTCTTTACATAGCAGTAGCTAATAGCTTTTACCTGAAATGAGCTTGTTTCTGAAGAAACAGAAATTGGCTTTGCTACTTTTGAACTTTTTATATTTTTTCTTTGTCAAATCCTAACCATTTTAAATGCATAGGTTTCCTTCAGTTTTGCTTATCTTGCGGGGTAATTTGATAAATTAATGCATATTTTGTAAAGCCAACAAGTGTCTGGCAGTTAGTACATAGCATGACAACAGAATTGCTCTTTGATTTGCGTAGTAGTGTTCCTGTTAAAAATTCTGCTTGCCAGTCTTTGAGATTAAATTCTTTTATAGAGAATGAGTGTGTTAAGTCAAATTATGTGACTCTGCCTAAACCACTTTCTTCTTGTATCAGGCAGTCTCAGAATTCGATAATAATCCTTCCTTCCTAAAACTTTGGAATTGATTTTAGACACAGTCTTTGTTTCTGTGTTTAATCGTGACAATACCAATACGTCTTATGGACTGGGATCCATTCAATAAAGTGCACTAGCACAGCAAAAGACCATGGCTCACTATTAACTGATTCATAGCAAGCAAAGAAATACATTTCCAAGAATAAATAAGAATGGTAATTTTTTTTTTTTTTAATTGTCAGCAGTACCTGTAGACAGTATCTTCTAGAACTAACAATGCAAAGGCAGATATACATATGCAATACTAACACCAAAAACAAGATCACTACTGTATTGTAATTGATAAGTCATTCTCTTCTACGAGGCAGTTCTTTTGTTTAGTACATCATCCTAGAATGCAATGACATAGCAAGTATCAACTAGTAACAGTGTTACACTATCTCCAGCTCTAAAATTAGGCTCCTTATCTGGTTGGGACTAACGGGCTTACAGCAGGTCAGAAAAAGACTCGTGTAAATACTAAGGACAGAGAACTTTCTAAAAAGTAAGCAGCTAATCAGCAGTATTTAACCTGTAGGGAAAAAAAATTACTGTGCTTTGACTAATTAGAGAAATATTTCAAAGGCCCATTAATTCATGCATTCATTCAAGCATTCATTCATTCATTCATTCATTCATTCATTCATTCCTTCATTCATTCAGCCTGGCCCCACCCACCCCTTGGCCAGGCTGGGCTGCTCCACGAGGCAGATGATGTGGCAGGGTGAGCAGGTGGAAGTGTGAGCAAAATTGTTTTAGAGGCAGAATGTTCTTGTTTCACAGTATTGCATATATGCAATCCTGCATTCAAGGTGGAAGAAAGGGGCCTAGAATTTCAAAGAGATATGATGCAAAGTGGACAGTGAGGGTCATTGCAAAAGTTGTCCTTCTTTAGGGAACAAAACTTGCCTCCTTTTGAGTTTAATGACAGTCCTGCTATTGATTTGTGCGTGCCCTACCTATTCATTTTTCTGCTCCCCTGATTTTTTTTTTTTTTTTTTTTTCACTTTTGCTCAGATTAATGACTTGCTTCATTCCTTCTCTTTCTCCTCTCTTCCCGAAAAGTGTTGTCACTTCAACTGGCTTAGCATATCTACTCTATTTATTCTATAACACCCCCGAGTTTTACATTTCAGTTGAAAAATTCACTATCGCTTTAATCACCAGGAAGAAGAAATAGTTGCTTTAAACTTCCAAAGAAGTAAGATCACTTCTGCAGAAGTAAGATCTCAATCCTATCAGTCCTACAACTGAGAGTGTGACGAATGGATGTCATGAAAGGAGAAAAGACACAATCATCTAGGAAATGTAAGGGTTAAGGAAAGGTACTATGTCACCTCATGGCAATAGTAACACTTTTCTGATCATACAAAACAGGGACAGTCAGCAATATGCTAGGGTTGCATTCAGGATGGAGTACTCCAGAGGTGGTCTCACCAATGCAGAGCAGAGGGGCAGGATCATCTACCGGGACCTGCTGAGCACGATTCTTTTGGTGCAGTCCCGGACAGGAGTGGCTTTCTGGGCTGTGAGGGTGCACACTGCTAGTTCATGTCCACTTGCTATTTACTGGTATCCCTATGCCCATTGTGGCAGGGCTGTTCTCTGGCCTTACATCCTTCAACTTGTTCTGATACAAGGGGTTGGTTGCCATTACCCGTGTGCAGTACCTTGCACTGGGATTTTTTGAACCTCATGAGCTTCTCCTTGTCCCACTGACAAAGGCTGTCTAAGTCTCTCTGAGTGGCATGCCATCCCTCAGTCATCTTGACCTTATCACATAGCTTGTTGTCATCCACAAACTTGAGGAGAATGTGCTTGATCCCACTGTCAGTGTCACTGCTGAAGATATTAAAGAGCATTGGTCCCAGTACTGACCCCTGACGAGCACCACTTGTTTCTTTCTCTAGCCAGGCATTGAGCCAATGACCACCACTCTCAAGGTATGACTAGACTAAACTTTGTTCATCAGTCCACCTTTCAAATCCACACGTTTTGAATGTGAAAGGAAGGATATGATGGGGACTATGTCCAAGTCCCTACTGACATGAAGATAGATGACATCAAGCATTTTCCTCATCCGCTCATGTAGTTATGCCATCATGAAATCCACTCATTATCTTTTCCAAATTAGTTCTTCTTTGTAACACTGAACATTCTAAATTGTATTTTCTTTACATAGCAGTAGCTAATAGCTTTTACCTGAAATGAGCTTGTTTCTGAAGAAACAGAAATTGGCTTTGCTACTTTTGAACTTTTTACATTTTTTCTTTGTCCAATCCTGACCATTTTAAATGCATAGGTTTTCTTCAGTTTTGCTTATTTTGCGGGGTAATTTGATAAATTAATGCATATTTTGGAAAGCAAACAAGTGTCTGGCAGTTAGTACATAGCATGACAACAGAATTGCTCTTTGATTTGCGTAGTAGTGTTCCTGTTAAAAATTCTGCTTGCCAGTCTTTGAGATTACATTCTTTTATAGAGAATGAGTGTGTTAAGTCAAATTATGTGACTCTGCCTAAACCACTTTCTTCTTGTATCAGGCAGTCTCAGAATTCGATAATAATCCTTCCTTCCTAAAACTTTGGAATTGTTTTTAGACACAGTCTTTGTTTCTGTGTTTAATCGTGACAATACCAATATGTCTTATGCACTCGGATCCATTCAATAAAGTGCACTAGCACAGCAAAAGACCATGGCTCAGTATTAACTGATTCATAGCAAGCAAAGAAATACATTTCCAAGAATAAATAAGAATGGTAATTTATTTTTTTTTTGAATTGTCAGCAGTACCTGTAGACAGTATCTTCTAGAACTAACAATGCAAAGGCAGATATACATGTGCAATACTAACACCAAAAACAAGATCACTACTGTATTGTAATTGATAAGTCATTCTCTTCTACGAGGCAGTTCTTTTGTTTATTACATCATCCTAGAATGCAATGACATAGCAAGTATCAACTAGTAACAGTGTTACACTATCTCCAGCTCTAAAATTAGGCTCCTTATCTGGTTGGGACTAACGGGCTTACAGCAGGTCAGAAAAAGACTCGTGTAAATACTAAGGACAGAGAACTTTCTAAAAAGTAAGCAGCTAATCAGCAGTATTTAACCTGTAGGGAAAAAACTTACTCTGCTTTGACTAATTAGAGAAATATTTCAAAGGCCCCATTCTTTCACTCATTCTTTCACTCATTCTTTCACTCATTCTTTCACTCATTCTTTCACTCATTCTTTCACTCATTCTTTCACTCATTCTTTCACTCATTCTTTCACTCATTCTTTCACTCATTCTTTCACTCATTCTTTCACTCATTCTTTCACTCATTCTTTCATTCAGCCTGGCCCCGTCCACCCCTTGGCCAGGCTGGGCTGCTCCACGAGGCAGATGATGTGGCAGGGTGAGCAGGTGGAAGTGTGAGCAAAATTGTTTTAGAGGCAGAATGTTCTTGTTTCACAGTATTGCATATATGCAATCCTGCATTCAAGGTGGAAGAAAGGGGCCTAGAATTTCAAAGAGATATGATGCAAAGTGGACAGTGAGGATCATTGCAAAAGTTGTCCTTCTTTAGGGAACAAAACTTGCCTCCTTTTGAGTTTAATGACAGTCCTGCTATTGATTTGTGCGTGCCCTACCTATTCATTTTTCTGCTTCCCTGATTTTTATTTATTTTATTTCTTTTTTCACTTTTGCTCAGATTAATGACTTGCTTCATTCCTTCTCTTTAACCTCTCTTTTGGAAAAGTGTTGTCACTTCAACTGGCTTAGCATATCTACTCTATTTATTCTATAACACCCCCGAGTTTTACATTTCAGTTGAAAAATTCACTATCGCTATAATCACCAGGAAGAAGAAATAGTTGCTTTAAACTTCCAAAGAAGTAAGATCACTTCTGCAGAAGTAAGATCTCAATCCTATCAGCCCTACAACTAAGAGTGTGAGGAATGGATGTCAGAAAAGGAGAAAAGACACAATCATTGAGGAAATGTAAGGGTTAAGGAAAGGTACTATGTCACTTCACGGCAATAGAAGCACTTTTCTGATCATACAAAACAGGGACAGTCAGCAGGATACTAGGGTTGCATTCAGGAGAGAGTACTCCAGAGGCGGTCTCACCAATGCAGAGCAGAGGAGCAGGATCATCAACCATCACAAAAAAGAATAAGTGGAAGAGCTTACCCTTTGACAGAGCTCACCAGAAAACAACAAGAGAGGTTATCCCCAGATGAGACCCTTGCCCTCTGGTATCCTGCTCTTAAGTAGGTCTAGGAGGAGTGGAGCCAGGCTCCAACCCTGCCGTCAGCACCGGTGAATTGCCTTCACCTGTGCTCCTCTGGCTAACTCATGGCTCGCCTCAGGTGATTAATCAGTGGTTCAGGCCGTGACTCAGCAGTTCCCATACACTAATAAATAGCAAGTGGACATGAACTAGCAGTGTGTACCTTCTCAGCCCAGAAAGCCACTCCTGTACCGGACTGAAAAGAAAATACAATTTAGAATGTTCAGTGTTACAAAGAAGAACTAATTTTGAAAAGATATTGAGTGGATTTCGTGATGGCATAACTACATGAGCGGATGAGGAAAATGCTTGATGTCATCTACCTTCATGTCAGTAGAGACTTGGACATAGTCCCCATCATATCCTTCCTTTCAAATTCAAAACGTGTGGATTTGAAAGGTGGACTGATGAACAAAGTTTAGTGTAGTCATACCTTGAGAGTGGTGGTCATTGGCTCAATGCCTGGCTAGAGAAAGGAACAAGTGGTGCTCGTCAGGGGTCAGTACTGGGACCAATGCTCTTTAATATCTTCAGCAGTGACATTGACAGTGGGATCAAGCACATTCTCCTCAAGTTTGTGGATGACAACAAGCTATGTGATAAGGTCAAGATGACTGAGGGATGGCATGCCACTCAGAGAGACTTAGACAGCCTTTGTCAGTGGGACAAGGAGAAGCTCATGAGGTTCAAAAAATCCCAGTGCAAGGTACTGCACATGGGTAATGGCAACCAAACCCCTTGTATCAGAACAAGTTGAAGGATGTAAGGACAGAGAACAGCCCTGCCACAATGGCATAGGGATACCAGTAAATAGCAAGTGGACATGAACTAGCAGTGTGCACCCTCACAGCCCAGAAAGCCACTCCTGTCCGGGACTGCACCAAAAGAATCGTGCTCAGCAGGTCCCGGTAGATGATCCTGCCCCTCTGCTCTGCATTGGTGAGACCACCTCTGGAGTACTCCATCCTGAATGCAACCCTAGCATACTGCTGACTGTCCCTGTTTTGTATGATCAGAAAAGTGTTACTATTGCCATGAGGTGACATAGTACCTTTCCTTAACCCTTACATTTCCTAGATGATTGTGTCTTTTCTCCTTTCATGACATCCATTCGTCACACTCTCAGTTGTAGGACTGATAGGATTGAGATCTTACTTCTGCAGAAGTGATCTTACTTCTTTGGAAGTTTAAAGCAACTATTTCTTCTTCCTGGTGATTATAGCGATAGTGAATTTTTCAACTAAAATGTAAAACTCGGGGGTGTTATAGAATAAATAGAGTAGATATGCTAAGCCAGTTTAAGTGACAACACTTTTTGGGAAGAGAGGAGAAAGAGAAGGAATGAAGCAAGTCATTAATCTGAGCAAAAGTGAAAAAAAAAAAAAAATCAGGGGAGCAGAAAAATGGATAGGTAGGGCACGCACAAATCAATAGCAGGACTGTCATTAAACTCAAAAGGAGGCAAGTTTTGTTCCCTAAAGAAGGACAACTTTTGCAATGACCCTCACTGTCCACTTTGCATCATATCTCTTTGAAATTCTAGGCCCCTTTCTTCCACCTTGAATGCAGGATTGCATATATGCAATACTGTGAAACAAGAACATTCTGCCTCTAAAACAATTTTGCTCACACTTCCACCTGCTCACCCTGCCACATCATCTGCCTCGTGGAGCAGCCCAGCCTGGCCAAGGGGTGGATGGGGCCAGGCTGAATGAATGAATGAATGAATGAATGAATGAATGAATGAATGAATGAATGAATGCATGAATGAATGAATGAATGAATGAAGGGGCCTTGTAAATATTTCTCAAATTAGTCAAAGCACAGTAATTTTTTTTCCCTACAGGTTAAATACTGCTGATTAGCTGCTTACTTTTTAGAAAGTTCTCTGTCCTTAGTATTTACACGAGTCTTTTTCTGACCTGCTGTAAGCCCGTTAGTCCCAACCAGATAAGGAGCCTAATTTTAGAGCTGGAGATAGTGTAACACTGTTACTAGTTGATACTTGCTATGTCATTGCATTCTAGGATGATGTACTAAACAAAAGAACTGCCTCGTAGAAGAGAATGACTTATCAATTACAATACAGTAGTGATCTTGTTTTTGGTGTTAGTATTGCATATGTATATCTGCCTTTGCATTGTTAGTTCTAGAAGATACTGTCTACAGGTACTGCTGACAATTAAAAAAAAAAATAAATTACCATTCTTATTTATTCTTGGAAATGTATTTCTTTGCTTGCTATGAATCAGTGAATACTGAGCCATGGTCTTTTGCTGTGCTAGTGCACTTTATTGAATGGATCCAAGTCCATAAGATATTGATATTGTCACGATTAAACACAGAAACAAAGACTGTGTCTAAAAAACAATTCCAAAGTTTTAGGAAGGAAGGATTATTATCGAATTCTGAGACTGCCTGATACAAGAAGAAAGTGGTTTAGGCAGAGTCACATAATTTGACTTAACACACTCATTCTCTATAAAAGAATTTAATCTCAAAGACTGGCAAGCAGAATTTTTAACAGGAACACTACTACGCAAATCAAAGAGCAATTCTGTTGTCATGCTATGTACTAACTGCCAGACACTTGTTTGCTTTACAAAATACGCATTAATTTATCAAATTACCCCGCAAAATAAGCAAAACTGAAGGAAACCTATGCATTTAAAATGGTTAGGATTGGACAAAGAAAAAATATAAAATGTTCAAAAGTAGCAAAGCCAATTTCTGTTTCTTCAGAAACAAGCTCATTTCAGGTACAAGCTATTAGCTACTGCTATGTAAAGAAAATACAATTTAGAATGTTCAGTGTTACAAAGAAGAACTAATTTTGAAAAGATAATGAGTGGATTTCATGATGGCATAACTACATGAGCGGATGAGGAAAATGCTTGATGTCATCTACCTTCATGTCAGTAGAGACTTGGACATAGTCCCCATCATATCCTTCCTTTCAAATTCAAAACGTGTGGATTTGAAAGGTGGACTGATGAACAAAGTTTAGTGTAGTCATACCTTGAGAGTGGTGGTCATTGGCTCAATGCCTGGCTAGAGAAAGGAACAAGTGGTGCTCGTCAGGGGTCAGTACTGGGACCAATGCTCTTTAATATCTTCAGCAGTGACATTGACAGTGGGATCAAGCACGTTCTCCTCAAGTTTGTGGATGACAACAAGCTATGTGATAAGGTCAAGATGACTGAGGGATGGCATGCCACTCAGAGAGACTTAGACAGCCTTTGTCAGTGGGACAAGGAGAAGCTCATGAGGTTCAAAAAATCCCAGTGCAAGGTACTGCACATGGGTAATGGCAACCAACCCCTTGTATCAGAACAAGTTGAAGGATGTAAGGACAGAGAACAGCCCTGCCACAATGGGCATAGGGATACCAGTAAATAGCAAGTGGACATGAACTAGCAGTGTGCACCCTCACAGCCCAGAAAGCCACTCCTGTCCGGGACTGCACCAAAAGAATCGTGCTCAGCAGGTCCCGGTAGATGATCCTGCCCCTCTGCTCTGCATTGGTGAGACCACCTCTGGAGTACTCCATCCTGAATGCAACCCTAGCATACTGCTGACTGTCCCTGTTTTGTATGATCAGAAAAGTGTTACTATTGCCATGAGGTGACATAGTACCTTTCCTTAACCCTTACATTTCCTAGATGATTGTGTCTTTTCTCCTTTCATGACATCCATTCGTCACACTCTCAGTTGTAGGACTGATAGGATTGAGATCTTACTTCTGCAGAAGTGATCTTACTTCTTTGGAAGTTTAAAGCAACTATTTCTTCTTCCTGGTGATTATAGCGATAGTGAATTTTTCAACTAAAATGTAAAACTCGGGGGTGTTATAGAATAAATAGAGTAGATATGCTAAGCCAGTTGAAGTGACAACACTTTTTGGGAAGAGAGGAGAAAGAGAAGGAATGAATCAAGTCATTAATCTGAGCAAAAGTGAAAAAAAAAAAAAAAATCAGGGGAGCAGAAAAATGGATAGGTAGGGCACGCACAAATCAATAGCAGGACTGTCATTAAACTCAAAAGGAGGCAAGTTTTGTTCCCTAAAGAAGGACAACTTTTGCAATGACCCTCACTGTCCACTTTGCATCATATCTCTTTGAAATTCTAGGCAGCTTTCTTCCACCTTGAATGCAGGATTGCATATATGCAATACTGTGAAACAAGAACATTCTGCCTCTAAAACAATTTTGCTCACACTTCCACCTGCTCACCCTGCCACATCATCTGCCTCGTGGAGCAGCCCAGCCTGGCCAAGGGGTGGATGGGGCCAGGCTGAATGAATGAATGAATGAAGGAATGAATGAATGAATGAATGAAGGAATGAATGAATGAATGAAGGAATGAATGAATGAATGAATGAATGAATGGGGCCTTGTAAATATTTCTCAAATTAGTCAAAGCACAGTAATTTTTTTTCCCTACAGGTTAAATACTGCTGATTAGCTGCTTACTTTTTAGAAAGTTCTCTGTCCTTAGTATTTACACGAGTCTTTTTCTGACCTGCTGTAAGCCCGTTAGTCCCAACCAGATAAGGAGCCTAATTTTAGAGCTGGAGATAGTGTAACACTGTTACTAGTTGATACTTGCTATGTCATTGCATTCTAGGATGATGTACTAAACAAAAGAACTGCCTCGTAGAAGAGAATGACTTATCAATTACAATACAGTAGTGATCTTGTTTTTGGTGTTAGTATTGCATATGTATATCTGCCTTTGCATTGTTAGTTCTAGAAGATACTGTCTACAGGTACTGCTGACAATTAAAAAAAAAAAAAAATTACCATTCTTATTTATTCTTGGAAATGTATTTCTTTGCTTGCTATGAATCAGTTAATACTGAGCCATGGTCTTTTGCTGTGCTAGTGCACTTTATTGAATGGATCCCAGTCCATAAGATATTGATATTGTCACGATTAAACACAGAAACAAAGACTGTGTCTAAAATCAATTCCAAAGTTTTAGGAAGGAAGGATTATTATCGAATTCTGAGACTGCCTGATACAAGAAGAAAGTGGTTTAGGCAGAGTCACATAATTTGACTTAACACACTCATTCTCTATAAAAGAATTTAATCACAAAGACTGGCAAGCAGAATTTTTAACAGGAACACTACTACGCAAATCAAAGAGCAATTCTGTTGTCATGCTATGTACTAACTGCCAGACACTTGTTTGCTTTACAAAATATGCATTAATTTATCAAATTACCCCGCAAAATAAGCAAAACTGAAGGAAACCTATGCATTTAAAATGGTTAGGATTGGACAAAGAAAAAATATAAAAAGTTCAAAAGTAGCAAAGCCAATTTCTGTTTCTTCAGAAACAAGCTCATTTCAGGTACAAGCTATTAGCTACTGCTATGTAAAGAAAATACAATTTAGAATGTTCAGTGTTACAAAGAAGAACTAATTTGGAAAAGATAATGAGTGGATTTCATGATGGCATAACTACATGAGCGGATGAGGAAAATGCTTGATGTCATCTACCTTCATGTCAGTAGAGACTTGGACATAGTCCCCATCATATCCTTCCTTTCAAATTCAAAACGTGTGGATTTGAAAGGTGGACTGATGAACAAAGTTTAGTCTAGTCATACCTTGAGAGTGGTGGTCATTGGCTCAATGCCTGGCTAGAGAAAGGAACAAGTGGTGCTCGTCAGGGGTCAGTACTGGGACCAATGCTCTTTAATATCTTCAGCAGTGACATTGACAGTGGGATCAAGCACGTTCTCCTCAAGTTTGTGGATGACAACAAGCTATGTGATAAGGTCAAGATGACTGAGGGATGGCATGCCACTCAGAGAGACTTAGACAGCCTTTGTCAGTGGGACAAGGAGAAGCTCATGAGGTTCAAAAAATCCCAGTGCAAGGTACTGCACATGGGTAATGGCAACCAACCCCTTGTATCAGAACAAGTTGAAGGATGTAAGGACAGAGAACAGCCCTGCCACAATGGGCATAGGGATACCAGTAAATAGCAAGTGGACATGAACTAGCAGTGTGCACCCTCACAGCCCAGAAAGCCACTCCTGTCCGGGACTGCACCAAAAGAATCGTGCTCAGCAGGTCCCGGTAGATGATCCTGCCCCTCTGCTCTGCATTGGTGAGACCACCTCTGGAGTACTCCATCCTGAATGCAACCCTAGCATACTGCTGACTGTCCCTGTTTTGTATGATCAGAAAAGTGTTACTATTGCCATGAGGTGACATAGTACCTTTCCTTAACCCTTACATTTCCTAGATGATTGTGTCTTTTCTCCTTTCATGACATCCATTCGTCACACTCTCAGTTGTAGGACTGATAGGATTGAGATCTTACTTCTGCAGAAGTGATCTTACTTCTTTGGAAGTTTAAAGCAACTATTTCTTCTTCCTGGTGATTATAGCGATAGTGAATTTTTCAACTAAAATGTAAAACTCAGGGGTGTTATAGAATAAATAGAGTAGATATGCTAAGCCAGTTGAAGTGACAACACTTTTTGGGAAGAGAGGAGAAAGAGAAGGAATGAATCAAGTCATTAATCTGAGCAAAAGTGAAAAAAAAAAAAAAAATCAGGGGAGCAGAAAAATGAATAGGTAGGGCACGCACAAATCAATAGCAGGACTGTCATTAAACTCAAGAGGAGGCAAGTTTTGTTCCCTAAAGAAGGACAACTTTTGCAATGACCCTCACTGTCCACTTTGCATCATATCTCTTTGAAATTCTAGGCCCCTTTCTTCCACCTTGAATGCAGGATTGCATATATGCAATACTGTGAAACAAGAACATTCTGCCTCTAAAACAATTTTGCTCACACTTCCACCTGCTCACCCTGCCACATCATCTGCCTCGTGGAGCAGCCCAGCCTGGGCAAGGGGTGGATGGGGCCAGGCTGAATGAATGAATGAATGAATGAAGGAATGAATGAATGCATGAATGAATGAATGAATGAATGAAGGGGCCTTGTAAATATTTCTCAAATTAGTCAAAGCACAGTAATTTTTTTTCCCTACAGGTTAAATACTGCTGATTAGCTGCTTACTTTTTAGAAAGTTCTCTGTCCTTAGTATTTACACGAGTCTTTTTCTGACCTGCTGTAAGCCCGTTAGTCCCAACCAGATAAGGAGCCTAATTTTAGAGCTGGAGATAGTGTAACACTGTTACTAGTTGATACTTGCTATGTCATTGCATTCTAGGATGATGTAATAAACAAAAGAACTGCCTCGTAGAAGAGAATGACTTATCAATTACAATACAGTAGTGATCTTGTTTTTGGTGTTAGTATTGCATATGTATATCTGCCTTTGCATTGTTAGTTCTAGAAGATACTGTCTACAGGTACTGCTGACAATTCAAAAAAAAAAATAAATTACCATTCTTATTTATTCTTGGAAATGTATTTCTTTGCTTGCTATGAATCAGTTAATACTGAGCCATGGTCTTGTGCTGTGCTAGTGCACTTTATTGAATGGATCCAAGTCCATAAGATATTGATATTGTCACGATTAAACACAGAAACAAAGACTGTGTCTAAAAAACAATTCCAAAGTTTTCGGAAGGAAGGATT
Source organism: Tetrao urogallus (assembly GCF_951394365.1). Taxonomy (NCBI): domain Eukaryota; kingdom Metazoa; phylum Chordata; class Aves; order Galliformes; family Phasianidae; genus Tetrao; species Tetrao urogallus. The sequence goes on along the minus strand of NC_136813.1, from coordinate 119,601,838 downwards.
ATTATCGAATTCTGAGACTGCCTGATACAAGAAGAAAGTGGTTTAGGCAGAGTCACATAATTTGACTTAACACACTCATTCTCTATAAAAGAATGTAATCTCAAAGACTGGCAAGCAGAATTTTTAACAGGAACACTACTACGCAAATCAAAGAGCAATTCTGTTGTCATGCTATGTACTAACTGCCAGACACTTGTTCGCTTTGCAAAATATGCATTAATTTATCAAATTACCCCGCAAAATAAGCAAAACTGAAGGAAACCTATGCATTTAAAATGGTCAGGATTTGACAAAGAAAAAATATAAAAAGTTCAAAAGTAGCAAAGCCAATTTCTGTTTCTTCAGAAACAAGCTCATTTCAGGTACAAGCTATTAGCTACTGCTATGTAAAGAAAATACAATTTAGAATGTTCAGTGTTACAAAGAAGAACTAATTTGGAAAAGATAATGAGTGGATTTCATGATGGCATAACTACATGAGCGGATGAGGAAAATGCTTGATGTCATCTACCTTCATGTCAGTAGGGACTTGGACATAGTCCCCATCATATCCTTCCTTTCACATTCAAAACGTGTGGATTTGAAAGGTGGACTGATGAACAAAGTTTAGTCTAGTCATACCTTGAGAGTGGTGGTCATTGGCTCAATGCCTGGCTAGAGAAAGGAACAAGTGGTGCTCGTCAGGGGTCAGTACTGGGACCAATGCTCTTTAATATCTTCAGCAGTGACATTGACAGTGGGATCAAGCACATTCTCGTCAAGTTTGTGGATGACAACAAGCTATGTGATAAGGTCAAGATGACTGAGGGATGGCATGCCACTCAGAGAGACTTAGACAGCCTTTGTCAGTGGGACAAGGAGAAGCTCATGAGGTTCAAAAAATCCCAGTGCAAGGTACTGCACATGGGTAATGGCAACCAACCCCTTGTATCAGAACAAGTTGAAGGATGTAAGGCCAGAGAACAGCCCTGCCACAATGGGCATAGGGATACCAGTAAATAGCAAGTGGACATGAACTAGCAGTGTGCACCCTCACAGCCCAGAAAGCCACTCCTGTCCGGGACTGCACCAAAAGAATCGTGCTCAGCAGGTCCCGGTAGATGATCCTGCCCCTCTGCTCTGCATTGGTGAGACCACCTCTGGAGTACTCCATCCTGAATGCAACCCTAGCATACTGCTGACTGTCCCTGTTTTGTATGATCAGAAAAGTGTTACTATTGCCATGAGGTGACATAGTACCTTTCCTTAACCCTTACATTTCCTAGATGATTGTGTCTTTTCTCCTTTCCTGACATCCATTCCTCACACTCTCAGTTGTAGGACTGATAGGATTGAGATCTTACTTCTTCAGAAGTGATCTTACTTCTTTGGAAGTTTAAAGCAACTATTTCTTCTTCCTGGTGATTAAAGCGATAGTGAATTTTTCAACTGAAATGTAAAACTCAGGGTTGTTATAGAATAAATAGAGTAGATATGCTAAGCCAGTTGAAGTGACAACACTTTTCCAAAAGAGAGGTTAAAGAGAAGGAATGAAGCAAGTCATTAATCTGAGCAAAAGTGAAGAAAAAAAAAAAAAAAAAATCAGGGGAGCAGAAAAATGAATAGGTAGGGCACGCAGAAATCAATAGCAGGACTGCCATTAAACTCAAGAGGAGGCAAGTTTTGTTCCCTAAAGAAGGACAACTTTTGCAATGACCCTCACTGTCCACTTTGCATCATATCTCTTTGAAATTCTAGGCCCCTTTCTTCCACCTTGAATGCAGGATTGCATATATGCAGTACTGTGAAACAAGAACATTCTGCCTCTAAAACAATTTTGCTCACACTTCCACCTGCTCACCCTGCCACATCATCTGCCTCGTGGAGCAGCCCAGACTGGCCAAGGGGTGGATGGGGCCAGGCTGAATGAATGAAGGAATGAAGGAATGAATGAATGAAGGGGCCTTGTAAATATTTCTCTAATTAGTCAAAGCACAGTAATTTTTTTTCCCTACAGGTTAAATCCTGCTGATTAGCTGCTTACTTTTTAGAAAGTTCTCTGTCCTTAGTATTTACACGAGTCTTTTTTCTGACCTGCTGTAAGCCCGTTAGTCCCAACCAGATAAGGAGCCTAATTTTAGAGCTGGAGATAGTGTAACACTGTTACTAGTTGATACTTGCTATGTCATTGCATTCTAGGATGATGTACTAAACAAAAGAACTGCCTCGTAGAAGAGAATGACTTATCAATTACAATACAGTAGTGATCTTGTTTTTGGTGTTAGTATTGCACATGTATATCTGCCTTTGTGTTGTTAGTTCTAGAAGATACTGTCTACAGGTACTGCTGACAATTCAAAAAAAAAATAAAGTACCATTCTTATTTATTCTTGGAAATGTATTTCTTTGCTTGCTATGAATCAGTGAATACTGAGCTATGGTCTTTTGCTGTGCTAGTGCACTTTATTGAATGGATCCAAGTCCATAAGACATATTGATATTGTCACGATTAAACACAGAAACAAAGACTGTGTCTAAAAAACAATTCCAAAGTTTTAGGAAGGAAGGATTATTATCGAATTCTGAGACTGCCTGATACAAGAAGAAAGTGGTTTAGGCAGAGTCACATAATTTGACTTAACACACTCATTCTCTATAAAAGAATGTAATCTCAAAGACTGGCAAGCAGAATTTTTAACAGGAACACTACTACGCAAATCAAAGAGCAATTCTGTTGTCATGCTATGTACTAACTGCCAGACACTTGTTTGCTTTGCAAAATATGCATTAATTTATCAAATTACCCCGCAAAATAAGCAAAACTGAAGGAAACCTATGCATTTAAAATGGTCAGGATTTGACAAAGAAAAAATATAAAATGTTCAAAAGTAGCAAAGCCAATTTCTGTTTCTTCAGAAACAAGCTCATTTCAGGTACAAGCTATTAGCTACTGCTATGTAAAGAAAATACAATTTAGAATGTTCAGTGTTACAAAGAAGAACTAATTTTGAAAAGATAATGAGTGGATTTCATGATGGCATAACTACATGAGCGGATGAGGAAAATGCTTGATGTCATCTACCTTCATGTCAGTAGAGACTTGGACATAGTCCCCATCATATCCTTCCTTTCACATTCAAAACGCGTGGATTTGAAAGGTGGACTGATGAACAAAGTTTAGTCTAGTCATACCTTGAGAGTGGTGGTCATTGGCTCAATGCCTGGCTAGAGAAAGGAACAAGTGGTGCTCGTCAGGGGTCAGTACTGGGACCAATGCTCTTTAATATCTTCAGCAGTGACATTGACAGTGGGATCAAGCACATTCTCCTCAAGTTTGTGGATGACAACAAGCTATGTGATAAGGTCAAGATGACTGAGGGATGGCATGCCACTCAGAGAGACTTAGACAGCCTTTGTCAGTGGGACAAGGAGAAGCTCATGAGGTTCAAAAAATCCCAGTGCAAGGTACTGCACATGGGTAATGGCAACCAACCCCTTGTATCAGAACAAGTTGAAGGATGTAAGGACAGAGAACAGCCCTGCCACAATGGGCATAGGGATACCAGTAAATAGCAAGTGGACATGAACTAGCAGTGTGCACCCTCACAGCCCAGAAAGCCACTCCTGTCCGGGACTGCACCAAAAGAATCGTGCTCAGCAGGTCCCGGTAGATGATCCTGCCCCTCTGCTCTGCATTGGTGAGACCACCTCTGGAGTACTCCATCCTGAATGCAACCCTAGCATACTGCTGACTGTCCCTGTTTTGTATGATCAGAAAAGTGTTACTATTGCCATGAGGTGACATAGTACCTTTCCTTAACCCTTACATTTCCTAGATGATTGTGTCTTTTCTCCTTTCCTGACATCCATTCCTCACACTCTCAGTTGTAGGACTGATAGGATTGAGATCTTACTTCTTCAGAAGTGATCTTACTTCTTTGGAAGTTTAAAGCAACTATTTCTTCTTCCTGGTGATTAAAGCGATAGTGAATTTTTCAACTAAAATGTAAAACTCGGGGGTGTTATAGAATAAATAGAGTAGATATGCTAAGCCAGTTGAAGTGACAACACTTTTCGGGAAGAGAGGTTAAAGATAAGGAATGAAGCAAGTCATTAATCTGAGCAAAAGTGAAAAAAAAAAATAAATAAATCAGGGGAGCAGAAAAATGGATAGGTAGGGCACGCACAAATCAATAGCAGGACCGTCATTAAACTCAAAAGGAGGCAAGTTTTGTTCCCTAAAGAAGGACAACTTTTGCAATGACCCTCACTGTCCACTTTGCATCATATCTCTTTGAAATTCTAGGCCCCTTTCTTCCACCTTGAATGCAGGATTGCATATATGCAATACTGTGAAACAAGAACATTCTGCCTCTAAAACAATTTTGCTCACACTTCCACCTGCTCACCCTGCCACATCATCTGCCTCGTGGAGCAGCCCAGCCTGGCCAAGGGGTGGATGGGGCCAGGCTGAATGAATGAAGGGATGAATGAATGAATGAATGAATGAATGAATGAATGAATGAATGAATGAATGAATGGGGCCTTGTAAATATTTCTCTAATTAGTCAAAGTACAGTAATTTCTTTTCCCTAGAGGTTAAATACTGCTGATTAGCTGCTTACTCTTTAGAAAGTTCTCTGTCCTTAGTATTTACACGAGTCTTCTTCTGACCTGCTGTAAGCCCGTTAGTCCCAACCAGATAAGGAGCCTAATTTTAGAGCTGGAGATAGTGTAACACTGTTACTAGTTGATACTTGCTATGTCATTGCATTCTAGGATGATGTACTAAACAAAAGAACTGCCTCGTAGAAGAGAATGACTTATCAATTACAATACAGTAGTGATCTTGTTTTTGGTGTTAGTATTGCATATGTATATCTGCCTTTGCATTGTTAGTTCTAGAAGATACTGTCTACAGGTACTGCTGACAATTCAAAAAAAAAATAAATTACCATTCTTATTTATTCTTGGAAATGTATTTCTTTGCTTGCTATGAATCAGTGAATACTGAGCCATGGTCTTTTGCTGTGCTAGTGCACTTTATTGAATGGATCCGAGTCCATAAGACATATTGGTATTGTCACAATTAAACACAGAAACAAAGACTGTGTCTAAAATCAATTCCAAAGTTTTAGGAAGGAAGGATTATTATCGAATTCTGAGACTGCCTGATACAAGAAGAAAGTGGTTTAGGCAAAGTCACATAATTTGACTTAACACACTCATTCTCTATAAAAGAATTTAATCTCAAAGACTGGCAAGCAGAATTTTTAACAGGAACACTACTACGCAAATCAAAGAGCAATTCTGTTGTCATGCTATGTACTAACTGCCAGACACTTGTTTGCTTTGCAAAATACGCATTAATTTATCAAATTACCCCGCAAAATAAGCAAAACTGAAGGAAACCTATGCATTTAAAATGGTCAGGATTGGACAAAGAAAAAATATAAAAAGTTCAAAAGTAGCAAAGCCAATTTCTGTTTCTTCAGAAACAAGCTCATTTCAGGTACAAGCTATTAGCTACTGCTATGTAAAGAAAATACAATTTAGAATGTTCAGTGTTACAAAGAAGAACTAATTTGGAAAAGATAATGAGTGGATTTCATGATGGCATAACTACATGAGCGGATGAGGAAAATGCTTGATGTCATCTATCTTCATGTCAGTAGGGACTTGGACATAGTCCCCATCATATCCTTCCTTTCACATTCAAAACGTGTGGATTTGAAAGGTGGACTGATGAACAAAGTTTAGTCTAGTCATACCTTGAGAGTGGTGGTCACTGGCTCAATGCCTGGCTAGAGAAAGGAACAAGTGGTGCTCGTCAGGGGTCAGTACTGGGACCAATGCTCTTTAATATCTTCAGCAGTGACATTGACAGTGGGATCAAGCACATTCTCCTCAAGTTTGTGGATGACAACAAGCTATGTGATAAGGTCAAGATGACTGAGGGATGGCATGCCACTCAGAGAGACTTAGACAGCCTTTGTCAGTGGGACAAGGAGAAGCTCATGAGGTTCAAAAAATCCCAGTGCAAGGTACTGCACATGGGTAATGGCAACCAACCCCTTGTATCAGAACAAGTTGAAGGATGTAAGGACAGAGAACAGCCCTGCCACAATGGGCATAGGGATACCAGTAAATAGCAAGTGGACATGAACTAGCAGTGTGCACCCTCACAGCCCAGAAAGCCACTCCTGTCCGGGACTGCACCAAAAGAATCGTGCTCAGCAGGTCAAGGTAGATGATCCTGCCCCTCTGCTCTGCATTGGTGAGACCACCTCTGGAGTACTCCATCCTGAATGCAACCCTAGCATACTGCTGACTGTCCCTGTTTTGTATGATCAGAAAAGTGTTACTATTGCCATGAGGTGACATAGTACCTTTCCTTAACCCTTACATTTCCTAGATGATTGTGTCTTTTCTCCTTTCCTGACATCCATTCCTCACACTCTCAGTTGTAGGACTGATAGGATTGAGGTCTTACTTCTTCAGAAGTGATCTTACTTCTTTGGAAGTTTAAAGCAACTATTTCTTCTTCCTGGTGATTAAAGCAATAGTGAATTTTTCAACTGAAATGTAAAACTCGGGGGTGTTATAGAATAAATAGAGTAGATATGCTAAGCCAGTTGAAGTGACAACACTTTTCGGGAAGAGAGGAGAAAGAGAAGGAATGAAGCAAGTCATTAATCTGAGCAAAAGTGAAAAAAAAAAAAAAAAAAAAAATCAGGGGAGCAGAAAAATGAATAGGTAGGGCACGCAGAAATCAATAGCAGGACTGTCATTAAACTCAAAAGGAGGCAAGTTTTGTTCCCTAAAGAAGGACAACTTTTGCAATGACCCTCACTGTCCACTTTGCATCATATCTCTTTGAAATTCTAGGCCCCTTTCTTCCACCTTGAATGCAGGATTGCATATATGCAATACTGTGAAACAAGAACATTCTGCCTCTAAAACAATTTTGCTCACACTTCCACCTGCTCACCCTGCCACATCATCTGCCTCGTGGAGCAGCCCAGCCTGGCCAAGGGGTGGATCGGGCCAGGCTGAATGAATGAAGGAATGAATGAATAAATGAATGAATAAATGAATGAATGAATGAATGAATGAATGCATGAATGAATGGGGCCTTGTAAATATTTCTCTAATTAGTCAAAGCACAGTAAGTTTTTTTCCCTACAGGTTAAATCCTGCTGATTAGCTGCTTACTTTTTAGAAAGTTCTCTGTCCTTAGTATTTACACGAGTCTTTTTCTGACCTGCTGTAAGCCCGTTAGTCCCAACCAGATAAGGAGCCTAATTTTAGAGCTGGAGATAGTGTAACACTGTTACTAGTTGATAGTTGCTATGTCATTGCATTCTAGGATGATGTACTAAACAAAAGAACTGCCTCGTAGAAGAGAATGACTTATCAATTACAATACAGTAGTGATCTTGTTTTTGGTGTTAGTATTGCACATGTATATCTGCCTTTGCATTGTTAGTTCTAGAAGATACTGTCTACAGGTACTGCTGACAATTCAAAAAAAAAATAAATTACCATTCTTATTTATTCTTGGAAATGTATTTCTTTGCTTGCTATGAATCAGTGAATACTCAGCCATGGTCTTTTGCTGTGCTAGTGCACTTTATTGAATGGATCCAAGTCCATAAGACATATTGATATTGTCACGATTAAACACAGAAACAAAGACTGTGTCTAAAAAACAATTCCAAAGTTTTAGGAAGGAAGGATTATTATCGAATTCTGAGACTGCCTGATACAAGAAGAAAGAGGTTTAGGCAGAGTCACATAATTTGACTTAACACACTCATTCTCTATAAAAGAATGTAATCTCAAAGACTGGCAAGCAGAATTTTTAACAGGAACACTACTACGCAAATCAAAGAGCAATTCTGTTGTCATGCTATGTACTAACTGCCAGACACTTGTTTGCTTTGCAAAATACGCATTAATTTATCAAATTACCCTGCAAAATAAGCAAAACTGAAGAAAACCTAAGCATTTAAAATGGTTAGGATTTGACAAAGAAAAAATATTAGAAGTTCAAAAGAAGCAAAGCCAGTTTTTGTTTCTTCAGAAACAAGCTCATTTCAGGTAAAAGCTATTAGCTACTGCTATGTAAAGAAAATACAATTTAGAATGTTCAGTGTTACAAAGAAGAACTAATTTGGAAAAGATAATGAGTGGATTTCATGATGGCATAACTACATGAGCGGATGAGGAAAATGCTTGATGTCATCTACCTTCATGTCAGTAGGGACTTGGACATAGTCCCCATCATATCCTTCCTTTCACATTCAAAACGTGTGGATTTGAAAGGTGGACTGATGAACAAAGTTTAGTCTAGTCATACCTTGAGAGTGGTGGTCATTGGCTCAATGCCTGGCTAGAGAAAGGAAACAAGTGGTGCTCGTCAGGGGTCAGTACTGGGACCAATGCTCTTTAATATCTTCAGCAGTGACATTGACAGTGGGATCAAGTACATTCTCCTCAGGTTTGTGGATGACAACAAGCTATGTGATAAGGTCAAGATGACTGAGGGATGGCATGCCACTCAGAGAGACTTAGACAGCCTTTGTCAGTGGGACAAGGAGAAGCTCATGAGGTTCAAAAAATCCAAGTGCAAGGTACTGCACATGGGTAATGGCAACCAACCCCTTGTATCAGAACAAGTTGAAGGATGTAAGGACAGAGAACAGCCCTGCCACAATGGGCATAGGGATACCAGTAAATAGCAAGTGGACATGAACTAGCAGTGTGCACCCTCACAGCCCAGAAAGCCACTCCTGTCCGGGACTGCACCAAAAGAATCGTGCTCAGCAGGTCCCGGTAGATGATCCTGCCCCTCTGCTCTGCATTGGTGAGACCACCTCTGGAGTACTCCATCCTGAATGCAACCCTAGCATACTGCTGACTGTCCCTGTTTTGTATGATCAGAAAAGTGCTACTATTGCCTTGAGGTCACATAGTACCTTTCCTTAACCCTTACATTTCCTCGATGATTGTGTCTTTTCTCCTTTTCTGACATCCATTCGTCACACTCTCAGTTGTAGGACTGATAGGATTGAGATCTTACTTCTCCAGAAGTGATCTTACTTCTTTGGAAGTTTAAAGCAACTATTTCTTCTTCCTGGTGATTATAGCGATAGTGAATTTTTCAACTAAAATGTAAAACTCGGGGGTGTTACAGAATAAATAGAGTAGATATGCTAAGCCAGTTGAAGTGACAACACTTTTCGGGAAGAGAGGAGAAAGAGAAGGAATGAAGCAAGTCATTAATCTGAGCAAAAGTGAAAAAAAAAAAAACAAAAAACAGGGGAGCAGAAAAATGGATAGGTAGGGCACGCACAAATCAATAGCAGGACTGTCATTAAACTCAAAAGGAGGCAAGTTTTGTTCCCTAAAGAAGGACAACTTTTGCAATGACCCTCACTGTCCACTTTGCATCATATCTCTTTGAAATTCTAGGCCCCTTTCTTCCACCTTGAATGCAGGATTGCATATATGCAATACTGTGAAACAAGAACATTCTGCCTCTAAAACAATTTTGCTCACACTTCCACCTGCTCACCCTGCCACATCATCTGCCTCATGGAGCAGCCCAGCCTGGCCAAGGGGTGGATGGGGCCAGGCTGAATGAATGAATGAATGAATGAATGAATGAATGAATGAATGAATGAATGGGGCCTTGTAAATATTTCTCTAATTAGTCAAAGCACAGTAATTTTTTTTCCCTACAGGTTAAATACTGCTGATTAGCTGCTTACTTTTTAGAAAGTTCTCTGTCCTTAGTATTTACACGAGTCTTTTTTCTGACCTGCTGTAAGCCCGTTAGTCCCAACCAGATAAGGAGCCTAATTTTAGAGCTGGAGATAGTGTAACACTGTTACTAGTTGATACTTGCTATGTCATTGCATTCTAGGATGATGTACTAAACAAAAGAACTGCCTCGTAGAAGAGAATGACTTATCAATTACAATACAGTAGTGATCTTGTTTTTGGTGTTAGTATTGCATATGTATATCTGCCTTTGCGTTGTTAGTTCTAGAAGATTCTGTCTACAGGTACTGCTGACAATTAAAAAAAAAAATAAATTACCATTCTTATTTATTCTTGGAAATGTATTTCTTTGCTTGCTATGAATCAGTGAATACTGAGCCATGGTCTTTTGCTGTGCTAGTGCACTTTATTGAATGGATCCAAGTCCATAGGACTTATTGATATTGTCACGATTAAACACAGAAACAAAGACTGTGTCTAAAAAACAATTCCAAAGTTTTAGGAAGGAAGGATTATTATCGAATTCTGAGACTGCCTGATACAAGAAGAAAGTGGTTTAGGCAGAGTCACATAATTTGACTTAACACACTCATTCTCTATAAAAGAATGTAATCTCAAAGACTGGCAAGCAGAATTTTTAACAGGAACACTACTACGCAAATCAAAGAGCAATTCTGTTGTCATGCTATGTACTAACTGCCAGACACTTGTTTGCTTTGCAAAATATGCATTAATTTATCAAATTACCCCGCAAAATAAGCAAAACTGAAGGAAACCTATGCATTTAAAATGGTTAGGATTGGACAAAGAAAAAATATAAAAAGTTCAAAAGTAGCAAAGCCAATTTCTGTTTCTTCAGAAACAAGCTCATTTCAGGTAAAAGCTATTAGCTACTGCTATGTAAAGAAAATACAATTTAGAATGTTCATTGTTACAAAGAAGAACTAATTTGGAAAAGATAATGAGTGGATTTCATGATGGCATAACTACATGAGCGGATGAGGAAAATGCTTGATGTCATCTATCTTCATGTCAGTAGGGACTTGGACATAGTCCCCATCATATCCTTCCTTTCACATTCAAAACGTGTGGATTTGAAAGGTGGACTGATGAACAAAGTTTAGTCTAGTCATACCTTGAGAGTGGTGGTCATTGGCTCAATGCCTGGCTAGAGAAAGGAACAAGTGGTGCTCGTCAGGGGTCAGTACTGGGACCAATGCTCTTTAATATCTTCAGCAGTGACATTGACAGTGGGATCAAGCACATTCTCCTCAAGTTTGTGGATGACAACAAGCTATGTGATAAGGTCAAGATGACTGAGGGATGGCATGCCACTCAGAGAGACTTAGACAGCCTTTGTCAGTGGGACAAGGAGAAGCTCATGAGGTTCAAAAAATCCCAGTGCAAGGTACTGCACATGGGTAATGGCAACCAACCCCTTGTATCAGAACAAGTTGAAGGATGTAAGGACAGAGAACAGCCCTGCCACAATGGGCATAGGGATACCAGTAAATAGCAAGTGGACATGAACTAGCAGTGTGCACCCTCACAGCCCAGAAAGCCACTCCTGTCCGGGACTGCACCAAAAGAACCGTGCTCAGCAGGTCCCGGTAGATGATCCTGCCCCTCTGCTCTGCATTGGTGAGACCACCTCTGGAGAACTCCATCCTGAATGCAACCCTAGCATACTGCTGACTGTCCCTGTTTTGTATGATCAGAAAAGTGTTACTATTGCCATGAGGTGACATAGTACCTTTCCTTAACCCTTACATTTCCTAGATGATTGTGTCTTTTCTCCTTTTCTGACATCCATTCTTCACACTCTCAGTTGTAGGACTGATAGGATTGAGATCTTACTTCTCCAGATGTGATCTTACTTCTTTGGAAGTTTAAAGCAACTATTTCTTCTTCCTGGTGATTATAGCGATAGTGAATTTTTCAACTAAAATGTAAAACTCGGGGGTGTTATAGAATAAATAGAGTAGATATGCTAAGCCAGTTGAAGTGACAACACTTTTCGGGAAGAGAGGTTAAAGATAAGGAATGAAGCAAGTCATTAATCTGAGCAAAAGTGAAAAAAAAAAAAAAAAAAAAATCAGGGGAGCAGAAAAATGAATAGGTAGGGCACGCAGAAATCAATAGCAGGACTGTCATTAAACTCAAAAGGAGGCAAGTTTTGTTCCCTAAAGAAGGACAACTTTTGCAATGACCCTCACTGTCCACTTTGCATCATATCTCTTTGAAATTCTAGGCCCCTTTCTTCCATCTTGAATGCAGGATTGCATATATGCAATACTGTGAAACAAGAACATTCTGCCTCTAAAACAATTTTGCTCACACTTCCACCTGCTCACCCTGCCACATCATCTGCCTCGTGGAGCAGCCCAGCCTGGCCAAGGGGTGGATGGGGCCAGGTTGAATGAATGAAGGAATGAATGAATGAATGAATGAATGAATGAATGAAGGGGCCTTGTAAATATTTCTCTAATTAGTCAAAGCACAGTAATTTTTTTTCCCTACAGGTTAAATACTGCTGATTAGCTGCTTACTTTTTAGAAAGTTCTCTGTCCTTAGTATTTACACGAGTCTTTTTTCTGACCTGCTGTAAGCCCGTTAGTCCCAACCAGATAAGGAGCCTAATTTTAGAGCTGGAGATAGTGTAACACTGTTACTAGTTGATAGTTGCTATGTCATTGCATTCTAGGATGATGTACTAAACAAAAGAACTGCCTCGTAGAAGAGAATGACTTATCAATTACAATACAGTAGTGATCTTGTTTTTGGTGTTAGTATTGCATATGTATATCTGCCTTTGCATTGTTAGTTCTAGAAGATACTGTCTACAGGTACTGCTGACAATTAAAAATAAAATAAATTACCATTCTTATTTATTCTTGGAAATGTATTTCTTTGCTTGCTATGAATCAGTTAATACTGAGCCATGGTCTTGTGCTGTGCTAGTGCACTTTATTGAATGGATCCAAGTCCATAAGACATATTGATATTGTCACGATTAAACACAGAAACAAAGACTGTGTCTAAAAAACCATTCCAAAGTTTTAGGAAGGAAGGATTATTATCGAATTCTGAGACTGCCTGATACAAGAAGAAAGTGGTTTAGGCAGAATCACATAATTTGACTTAACACACTCATTCTCTATAAAAGAATTTAATCTCAAAGACTGGCAAGCAGAATTTTTAACAGGAACACTACTATGCAAATCAAAGAGCAATTCTGTTGTCATGCTATGTACTAACTGCCAGACACTTGTTTGCTTTGCAAAATACGCATTAATTTATCAAATTACCCCGCAAAATAAGCAAAACTGAAGGAAACCTATGCATTTAAAATGGTCAGGATTTGACAAAGAAAAAATATAAAAAGTTCAAAAGAAGCAAAGCCAGTTTTTGTTTCTTCAGAAACAAGCTCATTTCAGGTACAAGCTATTAGCTACTGCTATGTAAAGAAAATACAATTTAGAATGTTCAGTGTTACAAAGAAGAACTAATTTTGAAAAGATAATGAGTGGATTTCATGATGGCATAACTACATGAGCGGATGAGGAAAATGCTTGATGTCATCTACCTTCATGTCATTAGAGACTTGGACATAGTCCCCATCATATCCTTCCTTTCACATTCAAAACGCGTGGACTTGAAAGGTGGACTGATGAACAAAGTTTAGTCTAGTCATACCTTGAGAGTGGTGGTCATTGGCTCAATGCCAGGCAAGAGAAAGTAACAAGTGGTGCTCTTCAGGGGTCAGAATGACCCCTGGTCATGGTCAGCTTTTTCGAATGTGCTCCCTGACAGCACAACATCTGTCGCCCCACGAACGCCCAGCTGCCTCTTTAGGGAAAGTTCTCCCTTCCACTCTTCGTCACGGAACGCAGAAGTGGAGCCACGGAGAAGCACGCCGCAACGAACTGTCGCTCGCAGGAGAGGCACGGACACCGCGTTCCCAGCCAGGCGTAGTGCATCCTGCATGTACGTACGCCGGGCGAAGTCCAAAGCGCTCCTTTCCGATGCGCGGAGAAGAGCCCGCCACTCGGGGAAAGGCAGCCGCCCACGGTCGCTCTTTGGCGGCGAGCGAACCAAACGAGACCGCGGCTGAGCGCCGGAAGCGGCAACCGGGGAGATGCGCGATTTCTCGGGCTGCGAGTGCAAAGGCTCCGGAGCGATTCAGCGCGAATGCCGGTTTGCAGCCGTGAGAGCGAAGTCGTGCCGTTCCGATGGCGAGAAGGGGCGAATTCAGCGTGCCGCGGTGCCTCCGACGGGGGGTTTTTTCTGCGCGGTGTTGGAAGGCTCCCTCTCGCCTTTTTCGAATGTGCTCCCTGACAGCACAACATCTGTCGCCCCACGAACGCCCAGCTGCCTCTTTAGGGAAAGTTCTCCCTTCCACTCTTCGTCACGGAACGCAGAAGTGGAGCCACGGAGAAGCACGCCGCAACGAACTGTCGCTCGCAGGAGAGGCACGGACACCGCGTTCCCAGCCAGGCGTAGTGCATCCTGCATGTACGTACGCCGGGCGAAGTCCAAAGCGCTCCTTTCCGATGCGCGGAGAAGAGCCCGCCACTCGGGGAAAGGCAGCCGCCCACGGTCGCTCTTTGGCGGCGAGCGAACCAAACGAGACCGCGGCTGAGCGCTGGAAGCGGCAACCGGGGAGATGCGCGATTTCTCGGGCTGCGAGTGCAAAGGCTCCGGAGCGATTCAGCGCGAATGCCGGTTTGCAGCCGTGAGAGCGAAGTCGTGCCGTTCCGATGGCGAGAAGGGGCGAATTCAGCGTGCCGCGGTCCCTCCGACGGGGGGTTTTTTCTGCGCGGTGTTGGAAGGCTCCCTCTCGCCTTTTTCGAATGTGCTCCCTGACAGCACAACATCTGTCGCCCCACGAACGCCCAGCTGCCTCTTTAGGGAAAGTTCTCGCTTCCACTCTTCGTCACGGAACGCAGAAGTGGAGCCACGGAGAAGCACGCCGCAACGAACTGTCGCTCGCAGGAGAGGCACGGACACCGCGTTCCCAGCCAGGCGTAGTGCATCCTGCATGTACGTACGCCGGGCGAAGTCCAAAGCGCTCCTTTCCGATGCGCGGAGAAGAGCCCGCCACTCGGGGAAAGGCAGCCGCCCACGGTCGCTCTTTGGCGGCGAGCGAACCAAACGAGACCGCGGCTGAGCGCCGGAAGCGGCAACCGGGGAGATGCGCGATTTCTCGGGCTGCGAGTGCAAAGGCTCCGGAGCGATTCAGCGCGAATGCCGGTTTGCAGCCGTGAGAGCGAAGTCGTGCCGTTCCGATGGCGAGAAGGGGCGAATTCAGCGTGCCGCGGTCCCTCCGACGGGGGTTTTTTTCTGCGCGGTGTTGGAAGGCTCCCTCTCGCCTTTTTCGAATGTGCTCCCTGACAGCACAACATCTGTCGCCCCACGAACGCCCAGCTGCCTCTTTAGGGAAAGTTCTCGCTTCCACTCTTCGTCACGGAACGCAGAAGTGGAGCCACGGAGAAGCACGCCGCAACGAACTGTCGCTCGCAGGAGAGGCACGGACACCGCGTTCCCAGCCAGGCGTAGTGCATCCTGCATGTACGTACGCCGGGCGAAGTCCAAAGCGCTCCTTTCCGATGCGCGGGGAAGAGCCCGCGACTCGGGGAAAGGCAGCCGCCCACGGTCGCTCTTTGGCGGCGAGCGAACGAAACGAGACCGCGGCTGAGCGCCGGAAGCGGCAACCGGGGAGATGCGCGATTTCTCGGGCTGCGAGTGCAAAGGCTCCGGAGCGATTCAGCGCGAATGCCGGTTTGCAGCCGTGAGAGCGAAGTCGTGCCGTTCCGATGGCGAGAAGGGGCGAATTCAGCGTGCCGCGGTCCCTCCGACGGGGGGTTTTTTCTGCGCGGTGTTGGAAGGCTCCCTCTCGCCTTTTTCGAATGTGCTCCCTGACAGCACAACATCTGTCGCCCCACGAACGCCCAGCTGCCTCTTTAGGGAAAGTTCTCCCTTCCACTCTTCGTCACGGAACGCAGAAGTGGAGCCACGGAGAAGCACGCCGCAACGAACTGTCGCTCGCAGGAGAGGCACGGACACCGCGTTCCCAGCCAGGCGTAGTGCATCCTGCATGTACGTACGCCGGGCGAAGTCCAAAGCGCTCCTTTCCGATGCGCGGGGAAGAGCCCGCGACTCGGGGAAAGGCAGCCGCCCACGGTCGCTCTTTGGCGGCGAGCGAACCAAACGAGACCGCGGCTGAGCGCCGGAAGCGGCAACCGGGGAGATGCGCGATTTCTCGGGCTGCGAGTGCAAAGGCTCCGGAGCGATTCAGCGCGAATGCCGGTTTGCAGCCGTGAGAGCGAAGTCGTGCCGTTCCGATGGCGAGAAGGGGCGAATTCAGCTTGCCGCGGTCCCTCCGACGGGGGGTTTTTTCTGCGCGGTGTTGGAAGGCTCCCTCTCGCCTTTTTCGAATGTGCTCCCTGACAGCACAACATCTGTCGCCCCACGAACGCCCAGCTGCCTCTTTAGGGAAAGTTCTCGCTTCCACTCTTCGTCACGGAACGCAGAAGTGGAGCCACGGAGAAGCACGCCGCAACGAACTGTCGCTCGCAGGAGAGGCACGGACACCGCGTTCCCAGCCAGGCGTAGTGCATCCTGCATGTACGTACGCCGGGCGAAGTCCAAAGCGCTCCTTTCCGATGCGCGGGGAAGAGCCCGCCACTCGGGGAAAGGCAGCCGCCCACGGTCGCTCTTTGGCGGCGAGCGAACCAAACGAGACCGCGGCTGAGCGCCGGAAGCGGCAACCGGGGAGATGCGCGATTTCTCGGGCTGCGAGTGCAAAGGCTCCGGAGCGATTCAGCGCGAATGCCGGTTTGCAGCCCGTGAGAGCGAAGTCGTGCCGTTCCGATGGCGAGAAGGGGCGAATTCAGCGTGCCGCGGTCCCTCCGACGGGGGGTTTTTTCTGCGCGGTGTTGGAAGGCTCCCTCTCGCCTTTTTCGAATGTGCTCCCTGACAGCACAACATCTGTCGCCCCACGAACGCCCAGCTGCCTCTTTAGGGAAAGTTCTCGCTTCCACTCTTCGTCACGGAACGCAGAAGTGGAGCCACGGAGAAGCACGCCGCAACGAACTGTCGCTCGCAGGAGAGGCACGGACACCGCGTTCCCAGCCAGGCGTAGTGCATCCTGCATGTACGTACGCCGGGCGAAGTCCAAAGCGCTCCTTTCCGATGCGCGGAGAAGAGCCCGCCACTCGGGGAAAGGCAAGCCGCCCACGGTCGCTCTTTGGCGGCGAGCGAACCAAACGAGACCGCGGCTGAGCGCCGGAAGCGGCAACCGGGGAGATGCGCGATTTCTCGGGCTGCAAGTGCAAAGGCTCCGGAGCGATTCAGCGCGAATGCCGGTTTGCAGCCGTGAGAGCGAAGTCGTGCCGTTCCGATGGCGAGAAGGGGCGAATTCAGCGTGCCGCGGTCCCTCCGACGGGGGGTTTTTTCTGCGCGGTGTTGGAAGGCTCCCTCTCGCCTTTTTCGAATGTGCTCCCTGACAGCACAACATCTGTCGCCCCACGAACGCCCAGCTGCCTCTTTAGGGAAAGTTCTCCCTTCCACTCTTCGTCACGGAACGCAGAAGTGGAGCCACGGAGAAGCACGCCGCAACGAACTGTCGCTCGCAGGAGAGGCACGGACACCGCGTTCCCAGCCAGCGTAGTGCATCCTGCATGTACGTACGCCGGGCGAAGTCCAAAGCGCTCCTTTCCGATGCGCGGAGAAGAGCCCGCCACTCGGGGAAAGGCAGCCGCCCACGGTCGCTCTTTGGCGGCGAGCGAACCAAACGAGACCGCGGCTGAGCGCCGGAAGCGGCAACCGGGGAGATGCGCGATTTCTCGGGCTGCAAGTGCAAAGGCTCCGGAGCGATTCAGCCGCGAATGCCGGTTTGCAGCCGTGAGAGCGAAGTCGTGCCGTTCCGATGGCGAGAAGGGGCGAATTCAGCGTGCCCGCGGTCCCTCCGACGGGGGGTTTTTTCTGCGCGGTGTTGGAAGGCTCCCTCTCGCCTTTTTCGAATGTGCTCCCTGACAGCACAACATCTGTCGCCCCACGAACGCCCAGCTGCCTCTTTAGGGAAAGTTCTCCCTTCCACTCTTCGTCACGGAACGCAGAAGTGGAGCCACGGAGAAGCACGCCGCAACGAACTGTCGCTCGCAGGAGAGGCACGGACACCGCGTTCCCAGCCAGGCGTAGTGCATCCTGCATGTACGTACGCCGGGCGAAGTCCAAAGCGCTCCTTTCCGATGCGCGGAGAAGAGCCCGCCACTCGGGGAAAGGCAGCCGCCCACGGTCGCTCTTTGGCGGCGAGCGAACCAAACGAGACCGCGGCTGAGCGCCGGAAGCGGCAACCGGGGAGATGCGCGATTTCTCGGGCTGCGAGTGCAAAGGCTCCGGAGCGATTCAGCGCGAATGCCGGTTTGCAGCCGTGAGAGCGAAGTCGTGCCGTTCCGATGGCGAGAAGGGGCGAATTCAGCGTGCCGCGGTCCCTCCGACGGGGGGTTTTTTCTGCGCGGTGTTGGAAGGCTCCCTCTCGCCTTTTTCGAATGTGCTCCCTGACAGCACAACATCTGTCGCCCCACGAACGCCCAGCTGCCTCTTTAGGGAAAGTTCTCGCTTCCACTCTTCGTCACGGAACGCAGAAGTGGAGCCACGGAGAAGCACGCCGCAACGAACTGTCGCTCGCAGGAGAGGCACGGACACCGCGTTCCCAGCCAGGCGTAGTGCATCCTGCATGTACGTACGCCGGGCGAAGTCCAAAGCGCTCCTTTCCGATGCGCGGAGAAGAGCCCGCCACTCGGGAAAGGCAGCCGCCCACGGTCGCTCTTTGGCAGCGAGCGAACCAAACGAGACCGCGGCTGAGCGCCGGAAGCGGCAACCGGGGAGATGCGCGATTTCTCGGGCTGCGAGTGCAAAGGCTCCGGAGCGATTCAGCGCGAATGCCGGTTTGCAGCCGTGAGAGCGAAGTCGTGCCGTTCCGATGGCGAGAAGGAGCGAATTCAGCGTGCCGCGGTCCCTCCGACGGGGGGTTTTTTCTGCGCGGTGTTGGAAGGCTCCCTCTCGCCTTTTTCGAATGTGCTCCCTGACAGCACAACATCTGTCGCCCCACGAACGCCCAGCTGCCTCTTTAGGGAAAGTTCTCGCTTCCACTCTTCGTCACGGAACGCAGAAGTGGAGCCACGGAGAAGCACGCCGCAACGAACTGTCGCTCGCAGGAGAGGCACGGACACCGCGTTCCCAGCCAGGCGTAGTGCATCCTGCATGTACGTACGCCGGGCGAAGTCCAAAGCGCTCCTTTCCGATGCGCGGAGAAGAGCCCGCCACTCGGGGAAAGGCAGCCGCCCACGGTCGCTCTTTGGCGGCGAGCGAACCAAACGAGACCGCGGCTGAGCGCCGGAAGCGGCAACCGGGGAGATGCGCGATTTCTCGGGCTGCGAGTGCAAAGGCTCCGGAGCGATTCAGCGCGAATGCCGGTTTGCAGCCGTGAGAGCGAAGTCGTGCCGTTCCGATGGCGAGAAGGGGCGAATTCAGCGTGCCGCGGTCCCTCCGACGGGGGGTTTTTTCTGCGCGGTGTGGAAGGCTCCCTCTCGCCTTTTTCGAATGTGCTCCCTGACAGCACAACATCTGTCGCCCCACGAACGCCCAGCTGCCTCTTTAGGGAAAGTTCTCGCTTCCACTCTTCGTCACGGAACGCAGAAGTGGAGCCACGGAGAAGCACGCCGCAACGAACTGTCGCTCGCAGGAGAGGCACGGACACCGCGTTCCCAGCCAGGCGTAGTGCATCCTGCATGTACGTACGCCGGGCGAAGTCCAAAGCGCTCCTTTCCGATGCGCGGGGAAGAGCCCGCCACTCGGGGAAAGGCAGCCGCCCACGGTCGCTCTTTGGCGGCGAGCGAACCAAACGAGACCGCGGCTGAGCGCCGGAAGCGGCAACCGGGGAGATGCGCGATTTCTCGGGCTGCGAGTGCAAAGGCTCCGGAGCGATTCAGCGCGAATGCCGGTTTGCAGCCGTGAGAGCGAAGTCGTGCCGTTCCGATGGCGAGAAGGGGCGAATTCAGCGTGCCGCGGTCCCTCCGACGGGGGGTTTTTTCTGCGCGGTGTTGGAAGGCTCCCTCTCGCCTTTTTCGAATGTGCTCCCTGACAGCACAACATCTGTCGCCCCACGAACGCCCAGCTGCCTCTTTAGGGAAAGTTCTCGCTTCCACTCTTCGTCACGGAACGCAGAAGTGGAGCCACGGAGAAGCACGCCGCAACGAACTGTCGCTCGCAGGAGAGGCACGGACACCGCGTTCCCAGCCAGGCGTAGTGCATCCTGCATGTACGTACGCCGGGCGAAGTCCAAAGCGCTCCTTTCCGATGCGCGGGGAAGAGCCCGCCACTCGGGGAAAGGCAGCCGCCCACGGTCGCATCTTTGCGGCGGCGAGCGAACAAAACGAGACCGCGGCTGAGCGCCGGAAGCGGCAACCGGGGAGATGCGCGATTTCTCGGGCTGCGAGTGCAAAGGCTCCGGAGCGATTCAGCGCGAATGCCGGTTTGCAGCCGTGAGAGCGAAGTCGTGCCGTTCCGATGGCGAGAAGGGGCGAATTCAGCGTGCCGCGGTCCCTCCGACGGGGGGTTTTTTCTGCGCGGTGTTGGAAGGCTCCCTCTCGCCTTTTTCGAATGTGCTCCCTGACAGCACAACATCTGTCGCCCCACGAACGCCCAGCTGCCTCTTTAGGGAAAGTTCTCGCTTCCACTCTTCGTCACGGAACGCAGAAGTGGAGCCACGGAGAAGCACGCCGCAACGAACTGTCGCTCGCAGGAGAGGCACGGACACCGCGTTCCCAGCCAGGCGTAGTGCATCCTGCATGTACGTACGCCGGGCGAAGTCCAAAGCGCTCCTTTCCGATGCGCGGAGAAGAGCCCGCCACTCGGGGAAAGGCAGCCGCCCCACGGTCGCTCTTTGGCGGCGAGCGAACCAAACGAGACCGCGGCTGAGCGCCGGAAGCGGCAACCGGGGAGATGCGCGATTTCTCGGGCTGCGAGTGCAAAGGCTCCGGAGCGATTCAGCGCGAATGCCGGTTTGCAGCCGTGAGAGCGAAGTCGTGCCGTTCCGATGGCGAGAAGGGGCGAATTCAGCGTGCCGCGGTCCCTCCGACGGGGGGTTTTTTCTGCGCGGTGTTGGAAGGCTCCCTCTCGCCTTTTTCGAATGTGCTCCCTGACAGCACAACATCTGTCGCCCCACGAACGCCCAGCTGCCTCTTTAGGGAAAGTTCTCGCTTCCACTCTTCGTCACGGAACGCAGAAGTGGAGCCACGGAGAAGCACGCCGCAACGAACTGTCGCTCGCAGGAGAGGCACGGACACCGCGTTCCCAGCCAGGCGTAGTGCATCCTGCATGTACGTACGCCGGGCGAAGTCCAAAAGCGCTCCTTTCCGATGCGCGGAGAAGAGCCCGCCACTCGGGGAAAGGCAGCCGCCCACGGTCGCTCTTTGGCGGCGAGCGAACCAAACGAGACCGCGGGCTGAGCGCCGGAAGCGGCAAACCGGGAGATGCGCGATTTCTCGGGCTGCGAGTGCAAAGGCTCCGGAGCGATTCAGCGCGAATGCCGGTTTGCAGCCGTGAGAGCGAAGTCGTGCCGTTCCGATGGCGAGAAGGGGCGAATTCAGCGTGCCGCGGTCCCTCCGACGGGGGGTTTTTCTGCGCGGTGTTGGAAGGCTCCTCTCGCCTTTTTCGAATGTGCTCCCTGACAGCACAACATCTGTCGCCCCACGAACGCCCAGCTGCCTCTTTAGGGAAAGTTCTCGCTTCCACTCTTCGTCACGGAACGCAGAAGTGGAGCCACGGAGAAGCACGCCGCAACGAACTGTCGCTCGCAGGAGAGGCACGGACACCGCGTTCCCAGCCAGGCGTAGTGCATCCTGCATGTACGTACGCCGGGCGAAGTCCAAAGCGCTCCTTTCCGATGCGCGGAGAAGAGCCCGCGACTCGGGGAAAGGCAGCCGCCCCACGGTCGCTCTTTGGTGGCGAGCGAACCAAACGAGACCGCGGCTGAGCGCCGGAAGCGGCAACCGGGGAGATGCGCGATTTCTCGGGCTGCGAGTGCAAAGGCTCCGGAGCGATTCAGCGCGAATGCCGGTTTGCAGCCGTGAGAGCGAAGTCGTGCCGTTCCGATGGCGAGAAGGGGCGAATTCAGCGTGCCGCGGTCCCTCCGACGGGGGGTTTTTTCTGCGCGGTGTTGGAAGGCTCCCTCTCGCCTTTTTCGAATGTGCTCCCTGACAGCACAACATCTGTCGCCCCACGAACGCCCAGCTGCCTCTTTAGGGAAAGTTCTCCCTTCCACTCTTCGTCACGGAACGCAGAAGTGGAGCCACGGAGAAGCACGCCGCAACGAACTGTCGCTCGCAGGAGAGGCACGGACACCGCGTTCCCAGCCAGGCGTAGTGCATCCTGCATGTACGTACGCCGGGCGAAGTCCAAAGCGCTCCTTTCCGATGCGCGGAGAAGAGCCCGCGACTCGGGGAAAGGCAGCCGCCCACGGTCGCTCTTTGGCGGCGAGCGAACGAAACGAGACCGCGGCTGAGCGCCGGAAGCGGCAACCGGGGAGATGCGCGATTTCTCGGGCTGCGAGTGCAAAGGCTCCGGAGCGATTCCGCGCGAATGCCGGTTTGCAGCCGTGAGAGCGAAGTCGTGCCGTTCCGATGGCGAGAAGGGGCGAATTCAGCGTGCCGCGGTCCCTCCGACGGGGGGTTTTTTCTGCGCGGTGTTGGAAGGCTCCCTCTCGCCTTTTTCGAATGTGCTCCCTGACAGCACAACATCTGTCGCCCCACGAACGCCCAGCTGCCTCTTTAGGGAAAGTTCTCGCTTCCACTCTTCGTCACGGAACGCAGAAGTGGAGCCATGGAGAAGCACGCCGCAACGAACTGTCGCTCGCAGGAGAGGCACGGACACCGCGTTCCCAGCCAGGCGTAGTGCATCCTGCATGTACGTACGCCGGGCGAAGTCCAAAGCGCTCCTTTCCGATGCGCGGAGAAGAGCCCGCCACTCGGGGAAAGGCAGCCGCCCACGGTCGCTCTTTGGCGGCGAGCGAACGAAACGAGACCGCGGCTGAGCGCCGAGAAGCGGCAACCGGGGAGATGCGCGATTTCTCGGGCTGCGAGTGCAAAGGCTCCGGAGCGATTCAGCGCGAATGCCGGTTTGCAGCCGTGAGAGCGAAGTCGTGCCGTTCCGATGGCGAGAAGGGGCGAATTCAGCGTGCCGCGGTCCCTCCGACGGGGGGTTTTTTCTGCGCGGTGTTGGAAGGCTCCCTCTCGCCTTTTTCGAATGTGCTCCCTGACAGCACAACATCTGTCGCCCCACGAACGCCCAGCTGCCTCTTTAGGGAAAGTTCTCGCTTCCACTCTTCGTCACGGAACGCAGAAGTGGAGCCACGGAGAAGCACGCCGCAACGAACTGTCGCTCGCAGGAGAGGCACGGACACCGCGTTCCCAGCCAGGCGTAGTGCATCCTGCATGTACGTACGCCGGGCGAAGTCCAAAGCGCTCCTTTCCGATGCGCGGAGAAGAGGCCCGCCACTCGGGAAAAGGCAGCCGCCCTACGGTCTCGCTCTTTGGCGGCGAGCGAACACAAACGAGAGCCCGCGGCTGAGCGCCGGAAGCGGCAACCGGGGAGATGCGCGATTTCTCGGCGCTGCGAGTGCAAAGGCTCCGGAGCGATTCCAGCCGTCGAATGCCGGTTTGCAGCCGTGAGAGCGAAGTCGTGCCGTTCCGATGGCGAGAAGGGGCGAATTCAGCGTGCCGCGGTCCCTCCGACGGGGGGTTTTTTCTGCGCGGTGTTGGGAAGGCTCCTCTCGCCTTTTTCGAATGTGCTCCCTGACAGCACAACATCTGTCGCCCCACGAACGCCCAGCTGCCTCTTTAGGGAAAGTTCTCGCTTCCACTCTTCGTCACGGAACGCAGAAGTGGAGCCACGGAGAAGCACGCCGCAACGAACTGTCGCTCGCAGGAGAGGCACGGACACCGCGTTCCCAGCCAGGCGTAGTGCATCCTGCATGTACGTACGCCGGGCGAAGTCCAAAGCTCCTTTCCGATGCGCGGGGAAGAGCCCGCCACTCGGGGAAAGGCAGCCGCCCACGGTCGCTCTTTGGCGGCGAGCGACACCACAACGAGACCGCGGCTGAGCGCCGGAAGCGGCAACCGGGGAGATGCGCGATTTCTCGGGCTGCGAGTGCAAAGGCTCCGGAGCGATTCAGCGCGAATGCCGGTTTGCAGCCGTGAGAGCGAAAGTCGTGCCGTTCCGATGGCGAGAAGGGGCGAATTCAGCGTGCCGCGGTCCCTCCGACGGGGGGTTTTTTCTGCGCGGTGTTGGAAGGCTCCCTCTCGCCTTTTTCGAATGTGCTCCCTGACAGCACAACATCTGTCGCCCCACGAACGCCCAGCTGCCTCTTTAGGGAAAGTTCTCGCTTCCACTCTTCGTCACGGAACGCAGAAGTGGAGCCACGGAGAAGCACGCCGCAACGAACTGTCGCTCGCAGGAGAGGCACGGACACCGCGTTCCCAGCCAGGCGTAGTGCATCCTGCATGTACGTACGCCGGGCGAAGTCCAAAGCGCTCCTTTCCGATGCGCGGAGAAGAGCCCGCCACTCGGGGAAAGGCAGCCGCCCACGGTCGCTCTTTGGCGGCGAGCGAACCAAACGAGACCGCGGCTGAGCGCCGGAAGCGGCAACCGGGGAGATGCGCGATTTCTCGGGCTGCGAGTGCAAAGGCTCCGGAGCGATTCAGCGCGAATGCCGGTTTGCAGCCGTGAGAGCGAAGTCGTGCCGTTCCGATGGCGAGAAGGGGCGAATTCAGCGTGCCGCGGTCCCTCCGACGGGGGGTTTTTTCTGCGCGGTGTTGGAAGGCTCCCTCTCGCCTTTTTCGAATGTGCTCCCTGACAGCACAACATCTGTCGCCCCACGAACGCCCAGCTGCCTCTTTAGGGAAAGTTCTCGCTTCCACTCTTCGTCACGGAACGCAGAAGTGGAGCCACGGAGAAGCACGCCGCAACGAACTGTCGCTCGCAGGAGAGGCACGGACACCGCGTTCCCAGCCAGGCGTAGTGCATCCTGCATGTACGTACGCCGGGCGAAGTCCAAAGCGCTCCTTTCCGATGCGCGGAGAAGAGCCCGCCACTCGGGGAAAGGCAGCCGCCCACGGTCGCTCTTTGGCGGCGAGCGAACCAAACGAGACCGCGGCTGAGCGCCGGAAGCGGCAACCGGGGAGATGCGCGATTTCTCGGGCTGCGAGTGCAAAGGCTCCGGAGCGATTCAGCGCGAATGCCGGTTTGCAGCCGTGAGAGCGAAGTCGTGCCGTTCCGATGGCGAGAAGGGGCGAATTCAGCGTGCCGCGGTCCCTCCGACGGGGGGTTTTTTCTGCGCGGTGTTGGAAGGCTCCCTCTCGCCTTTTTCGAATGTGCTCCCTGACAGCACAACATCTGTCGCCCCACGAACGCCCAGCTGCCTCTTTAGGGAAAGTTCTCGCTTCCACTCTTCGTCACGGAACGCAGAAGTGGAGCCACGGAGAAGCACGCCGCAACGAACTGTCGCTCGCAGGAGAGGCACGGACACCGCGTTCCCAGCCAGGCGTAGTGCATCCTGCATGTACGTACGCCGGGCGAAGTCCAAAGCGCTCCTTTCCGATGCGCGGAGAAGAGCCCGCGACTCGGGGAAAGGCAGCCGCCCACGGTCGCTCTTTGGTGGCGAGCGAACCAAACGAGACCGCGGCTGAGCGCCGGAAGCGGCAACCGGGGAGATGCGCGATTTCTCGGGCTGCGAGTGCAAAGGCTCCGGAGCGATTCAGCGCGAATGCCGGTTTGCAGCCGTGAGAGCGAAGTCGTGCCGTTCCGATGGCGAGAAGGGGCGAATTCAGCGTGCCGCGGTCCCTCCGACGGGGGGTTTTTTCTGCGCGGTGTTGGAAGGCTCCCTCTCGCCTTTTTCGAATGTGCTCCCTGACAGCACAACATCTGTCGCCCCACGAACGCCCAGCTGCCTCTTTAGGGAAAGTTCTCCCTTCCACTCTTCGTCACGGAACGCAGAAGTGGAGCCACGGAGAAGCACGCCGCAACGAACTGTCGCTCGCAGGAGAGGCACGGACACCGCGTTCCCAGCCAGGCGTAGTGCATCCTGCATGTACGTACGCCGGGCGAAGTCCAAAGCGCTCCTTTCCGATGCGCGGAGAAGAGCCCGCGACTCGGGGAAAGGCAGCCGCCCACGGTCGCTCTTTGGCGGCGAGCGAACGAAACGAGACCGCGGCTGAGCGCCGGAAGCGGCAACCGGGGAGATGCGCGATTTCTCGGGCTGCGAGTGCAAAGGCTCCGGAGCGATTCCGCGCGAATGCCGGTTTGCAGCCGTGAGAGCGAAGTCGTGCCGTTCCGATGGCGAGAAGGGGCGAATTCAGGCGTGCCGCGGTCCCTCCGACGGGGGGTTTTTTCTGCGCGGTGTTGGAAGGCTCCCTCTCGCCTTTTTCGAATGTGCTCCCTGACAGCACAACATCTGTCGCCCCACGAACGCCCAGCTGCCTCTTTAGGGAAAGTTCTCGCTTCCACTCTTCGTCACGGAACGCAGAAGTGGAGCCATGGAGAAGCACGCCGCAACGAACTGTCGCTCGCAGGAGAGGCACGGACACCGCGTTCCCAGCCAGGCGTAGTGCATCCTGCATGTACGTACGCCGGGCGAAGTCCAAAGCGCTCCTTTCCGATGCGCGAGTAGAAGAGCCCGCCACTCGGGGAAAGGCAGCCGCCCACGGTCGCTCTTTGGCGGCGAGCGATACGAAACGAGACCGCGGCTGAGCGCCGGAAGCGGCAACCGGGGAGATGCGCGATTTCTCGGGCTGCGAGTGCAAAGGCTCCGGAGCGATTCAGCGCGAATGCCGGTTTGCAGCCGTGAGAGCGAAGTCGTGCCGTTCCGATGGCGAGAAGGGGCGAATTCAGCGTGCCGCGGTCCCCTCCGACGGGGGGTTTTTTCTGCGCGGTGTTGGAAGGCTCCCTCTCGCCTTTTTCGAATGTGCTCCCTGACAGCACAACATCTGTCGCCCCACGAACGCCCAGCTGCCTCTTTAGGGAAAGTTCTCGCTTCCACTCTTCGTCACGGAACGCAGAAGTGGAGCCACGGAGAAGCACGCCGCAAACGAACTGTCGCTCGCTAGGAGAGGCACGGACACCGCGTTCCCAGCCAGGCGTAGTGCATCCTGCATGTACGTACGCCGGGCGAAGTCCAAAGCGCTCCTTTCCGATGCGCGGAGAAGAGCCCGCCACTCGGGGAAAGGCAGCCGCCCACAGGTCGCTCTTTGGCGGCGAGCGAACCAAACGAGACCGCGGCTGAGCGCCGGAAGCGGCAACCGGGGAGATGCGCGATTTCTCGGGCTGCGAGTGCAAAGGCTCCGGAGCGATTCAGCGCGAATGCCGGTTTGCAGCCGTGAGAGCGAAGTCGTGCCGTTCCGATGGCGAGAAGGGGCGAATTCAGCGTGCCGCGGTCCCTCCGACGGGGGGTTTTTTCTGCGCGGTGTTGGAAGGCTCCCTCTCGCCTTTTTCGAATGTGCTCCCTGACAGCACAACATCTGTCGCCCCACGAACGCCCAGCTGCCTCTTTAGGGAAAGTTCTCGCTTCCACTCTTCGTCACGGAACGCAGAAGTGGAGCCACGGAGAAGCACGCCGCAACGAAACTGTCGCTCGCCAGGAGAGGCACGGACACCGCGTTCCCAGCCAGGCGTAGTGCATCCTGCATGTACGTACGCCGGGCGAGAAGTCCAAAGCGCTCCTTTCCGATGCGCGGGAGAAGAGCCCGCGACTCGGGGAAAAGGCAGCCGCCCACGGTCGCTCTTTGGCGGCGAGCGAACCAAACGAGACCGCGGCTGAGCGCCGGAAGCGGCAACCGGGGAGATGCGCGATTTCTCGGGCTGCGAGTGCAAAGGCTCCGGAGCGATTCAGCGCGAATGCCGGTTTGCAGCCGTGAGAGCGAAGTCGTGCCGTTCCGATGGCGAGAAGGGGCGAATTCAGCGTGCCGCGGTGCCTCCGACGGGGGGTTTTTTCTGCGCGGTGTTGGAAGGCTCCCTCTCGCCTTTTTCGAATGTGCTCCTGACAGCACAACATCTGTCGCCCCACGAACGCCCAGCTGCCTCTTTAGGAAAGTTCTCGCTTCCACTCTTCGTCACGGAACGCAGAAGTGGAGCCACGGAGAAGCACGCCGCAACGAACTGTCGCTCGCAGGAGAGGCACGGACACCGCGTTCCCAGCCAGGCGTAGTGCATCCTGCATGTA